>NC_048228.1:67722606-67833190 GCF_002007445.2 Ailuropoda melanoleuca | reverse complement strand
CAGAAATCAGTTGCATTTCTATACACTAACAATGAGACAGAAGAAAGAGAAATTAAGGCATCGATCCCATTCAAAATTTTACTCAAACTTATAAGAGACCTAGGAATAAACCTAACCGAAGAGGGAAAGGATCTGTACTCAGAAAACTAAGAATGCTCATGAAAGAAATTGAGGAAGACACAAGGAAATGGAAAAATGTTCCATGCTCATGGATTGGAAGGACAAATATTGTTAAAATGTCAATGCTACCTAGAGAAATCTATACATTCAATGCAATCCCTATAAAAATACCGTCAACTTTTTTCACAGAGCTGGAACAAATAATCCTACAATTATGGATTCTGGTATGGAACCAGAAAAGACCCCAAATAGCCAAAGGAATGTTGGAAAAGAAAACCACAGCTGGAAACATCAGAATTCCGGACTTCTAATTCTATTACAAAGCTGTAATCATCAAGACAGAATGGTACTGGCACAAAAATAGACACATAGATCAATGGAACAGAATGGAGAACCCAGAAATGGACCCTCAACTCTATGGTCAACTAATCTTTGACAAAGCAGGAACGAATACCCAATGGAAAAAGACAGTCTCATCAACAAATGCTTTTGGGAAAACTGGACAGCCACATGCACAGAATGAAACTGGACCATTTCCTTACATCATACACAAAAACAATCTCAAAACGGATGACAGATCTAACTTTGAGAAAGGAATCTATCAAAATCCTTGAGGAGAAGAGAGGCACCTGCGCTCTCGGCCACAGCAACTTCTTGCTAGACACATTTCCAAAGGCAAGGAACCAAAGGCAAAAATGAACTATTGGGACTTCGTTAATATAAAAAGCTTTTGCACAACAAAGGAAAACAGTGAACAAAGCCCAAAGACAACTGACATAATGGGAGAAGATATTTGCAAATGACATATTAGATAACAAGCTGGTATCCAAGATTTATAAAGAACTTATCAAACTCAACACCCAGAAAACAAATAATCCAGTCAAGAACTAAGAAGAAGACATGAACAGACACTTCTTCAAAGAAGACATCCAAATGGCCAACAGACAGATGAAAAAGTGCTCAACATGACTCGACATCAGGGAAATACAAGTCAATACCACAATGAGATATGACCTCACACCAATGAGAATGGCTAAAATTAACAAGTCAGAAAATGAGAGATGTTGGTAAGGATGTGGAGAAAGGGGAACCCTCTTACACTCTTTTTGGGCATGCAAGCTGGTTGCAGCCACTCTGGAAAACAGTATGGATGTTCCTCAAGAAGTTGAAAATAGAGATACCAGCTCACAGGACCCAGCAATTGCACTACCGGATATTTACCCTAAAGATACAAAGGTAGTGATCCGAAGGGGCACCTGCACCCCAATGTTTACAGCAGGAATGTCCACAATAGCCAAACTATGGAAAGAGCCCAGATGTCCATAGACAGATGAATGGATAAAGTGGTGTGTGTGTGTGTGTGTGTGTGTATGTATACACACACACACACACACACACGACAGAATATTACGCAGCCATCAAAAAAAGAAATCTTGCCATATGCAACAACATGGGATGGAACTAGAGGGTATTATGCTAGGCGAAATGATCAGAGTAAGACACTCATCATACGATCTTAACTGATATGTGGAATTTAAGAAACAAGGCACAGGATCGATCATAGGGAAGAAAAAAAATGAAACAAGATGAAACCAGAGAGGGAGAGAAACCATAAGAGACTCTTAATCTTAGGAAACAAACTGAAGGTTGCTGGAAGGGAGTGGGTGGGATGATGGGGTGGCTGGGTCATGGACACTGAGGAGGCTATGTGTCGTAATGAGTGCTGTGTGTTGCGTAAGACAGATGAATCACAGTACCCCTAAACAAATAATTCATTATGTGTTAATTAACTGATATTAAATTTAAAAAAATAAATTAAAAAAAAAAAACAAAGACTGGAATGCTTGGCTGGCTCAGTGGAACACATGACTCTTGATTTTGGGGTTGTAAGTTTGTACAGAAATACAATTGCAACAGATTATGACAAACTATATGCCAACAAATTGGACAACACAGAAGAAATGGATAAATTCCTGGAAACATATAACCTACCAAAACCGAACAGGAAAATAGAAAATTTAAACAGACCAATCACCAGCAAAGAAATGGAATCAGTGATCAAAAAACTCACAAAAAACAAAAGCCCAGGACCAGATGGCTTCACAGGTGAATTCTACCGAACATTTAAAGAAGAGTTAATACCTATTCTCAAACTATTCAAAAAAAATAGAAGAGGGGGGCGCCTGGGTGGCACAGCGGTTGGGCGTCTGCCTTTGGCTCAGGGCGTGATCCCGGCATTGTGGGATCGAGCCCCACATCTGGCTCTTCTGCTATGAGCCTGCTTCTTCCTCTCCCACTCCCCCTGCTTGTGTTCCCTCTCTCACTGGCTGTCTCTATCTCTGTCAAATAAATAAATAAAATCTTTAAAAAAATAAAAAAAAATAGAAGAGGAAGGAAACCTTCCAAATTCATTCTTTGGAGCCAGTGTTTACCCTGATACAAAAACCAACTAAAAAACTNAAAAAAAAAACACAAAAAAAAAAAAAAAAAAAAAAAAAAAAAAAACTATGGGGCAACATCCCTGATGAACACAGATGCAAAAATCCTCAACAAAATATTATTAGCAAGCCAAATCCAACAATACATTTTAAAAAGCATTCACCACAATCAAGTGAGATTTCTCGGATGCAAGGGTAGTTCAATATTCACAAATCAATCAATGTGATACATCAAGTCAATAAGAGAAAGGATACAAACCATATGATCATCTCAATAGATGCAGAAAAAGCATTTGACAAAGTGCAACATCCATTCATGATAAAAGTCTCTAATAAAGTAGGTTTAGAGGGAACATACCTCAACGTAATAAAGGCCATAGATGAAAAACACACAGCTAACATCATATATCATACTCAATGGTGAAAAACTGAGAGCTTTTCCCCCAAGGTCAGAAATAAGACAAGATGTCCACTCTCACCACTTTTATTCAACATAGTACTGGAAGTTCTAGCCACATCAAGCAGCCAAGAAAAAGAAATAAAAGGCATCCAATTTGGAAAGGAAGAAGCAAAACTTTCACTATTTGCAGTTGATATGATACTGTATACAGAAAACCCAAAAGACTAACATCATCCTTAATGGGGAAAAATAGAGCTTTTCCCCTACGGTCAGGAACAACACAAGACTATCCGCTCTTACTACTTTTATTCAACACAGTACTGGATATCCTAGCCACAGCAACCAGACGACAAAAAGAAATATAAGGTATGCAAATCCGTAAAGAAGTAGTAAAACTTTCACTATTTGCAAATGACATGATACTGTATATAGAAAACCCAAAAGGCTCCACCAATAAACTGCTAGAACTGATACACGAATTCGGTAAAGTCACAGGATAAAGAATCAATCTACAGAAATCTGCTGCATTTCTAGATACCAATAATAAAGCAGCGCAAAGAGAAATTAAGAAAATAATCCCATTTACAACTGCACTAAAATAATAGGACACCTAGGAATAAACCTAACCAAAGAGATGAAAGACCTATGCTCTGAAAACTGTAACACTTATGAAAGAATTGGAAGATGACACAACGAAACGGAAAGATATTCCATGATCATGGACTGGAAAAGGAAATATTGTTAAAATGTCTATACTACCCAAAGCAATCTACACATTTAATGCAACTTCTATCAAAATATAACAGCATCTTTTACAGAACTAGGAGAAACAATCCTAAGATTTGTATGGAACCACAGAAGACCCCAAATAACCAATGCAATCTTGAAAAAGAAAAGCAAAGCTGGAGGCATCACAATTCTGGACTTCAAGTTATATTATAAACCTGTAGTAATCAAAGCAGTATGGTACTGGCACAATAACAGACATACAGATCAATGGAACAGAATAGAAAACCCTGAAATAAACCCAGGATTATATGGTCAATCTTCGACAAAACAGGAAAGAATATCCAATGGGAAACAGTCTCTTCAACAAATGTTGTTGGAAAAATTGGACGACAACATGCAAAAGAATGAAACTGGACCACTTTCTCACACCATACCCAAAAATAAATTTGAAATGGATTAAAGACCTAAATAATCCTAGAAGAGAGCACGGGTAGTAACTTCTCTGACATCGGCCATTTTCTAGATAGGTCCCCTGAGGCAAGAGAAACAAAAACAAAAATAAACTATTGTGACTACATCAAAATAAAAACTTCTGCAGAGTGAAGCAAGCAATCAATGAAACTAAAAGGCAACCTATGGAATGAGATATTTACAAATGACATATCTGCTAAAGGGTTAGCATCCAAAATATATAAAGAACTTATAAAACTTAACACCCCAAAACCAAATAATCCAATCAAAAAAATGGGCAGAAGACATGAACAGACATTTCTCCAAAGACATATAGATGGCCAACAGACACATGAAAAGATGCTCACCAACACTTATCATCAGGGAAATGCAGATCAATACCACAATGAGATATCACCTCACACCTGTCAGAATGGCTAAATCAACAACACGAGAAACAACCGGTGTTGGCGAGGATGTGGAGAAAAAGGAACATTCTTGCACTGTTGGTGGGAATGCAAACTGGTGCAGCCCCTGTGGAAGACAGTATAGAAGTTCCTCAAAAAGTTAAAAATAGAGCTACCCCATGATCCAGCAATCTAACTACTGGGTATCTACCCAAAGAATACAACACTAATTCAAAGGGATACATGTGCCCTGATGTTTATAGCAGTATTATTTCCAATAGCCATGATATGGAATCAGCCCAAGTGTCCACTGACTGATGAATGGATAAGGAAGAGGTTGTATGTATGAACGTACATACGTACACACACACACACAAATATACAATGAAATATTACTCAGCCATAAAAAAGAATGAAATCCTGCCATTTGCAACAACATGGATGGAGCTAGAGATTATTATGCTACATGAAATAAGTCAGTCAGAGAAAGACAAATACCATATTTCACCGCTGTGTGGAATTTAAGAAATAAAACAAATGAACAAAGGAAAGAGAGACAGACCAAGAAACAGACTCTTAACTCGAGAGAACAAACTGATGGTTACCAGAGGAGAGGTGGGTAGGGAGATGGGTTAAACAGGTGATGGGGACTAAGGAGTACACTTTTGAAGAGCAATGGGTGATGTACGGAACTGGTGAATCGCTATATTGTACTCCTGAAAATAATATAATACTGTATGTTAACTAACTGGAATTAAAATAAAACACTCAAAAAAGATCTCGTCTTCCCATTGATACTGTTTGGCCCACATAGAAGAACTGTGTAAACCCTTATTATTTATTTAGTGTTTAATCTGGGAAAGACAGGAATGGAAGTTCTAGAGAAAGGGACAGTACCTCCTTGTGGATCTGTATCTAAGATGAGGCTGACAGGGCACTAGACCTTCCCTTGCAAATTACTAGAGAGTGTGGCCAGCTGCCAAGGAAAATGAGCTACATACTAGGAGATTACTTCACATAGATATGACTTTGTAGAAAGATCTGATCAGGCTAAATCGTCCTGATTTCCCTGGCTACTCTCAAGCTACCCCCCTCCCTCTCTCAAGGATAAAAAGAAGTATTCCCCAGGCAACAAAGATAAAAGGGAGACGGACAGGTGGCAATGAAGGAAAAGCAACACGTAAGTTATAAGTATCCCACTTCTTTCATTAATTAGCTACCTGACCTTGGACAAGTTGCAACTTCTCTGGGCCTCATCCAAAAATGAGCTGAATGATTTAATACCTTCTACTAGCAGCTCTAATATTCCAATATAGAGTCTATATTTAAAATTCTGCTGAAAATGGTATCGGGACTACCTATCTGTAATCTGATCAACACAAGTGGCCAACAGTAACACAACTAGGTTAGCTGGACCATGGTTGTAATATATACACATATTTATACATATCCTCCTCGTATCTGGTACATATCTTGGCATATTAATGTTAGAATATATATTATATAATATATAGTAGTTAGTATATAGTAGTAGATATATTGTATATGTAGTTAATATATAGAATATATAGTTGTTAATATTCATTAAAAAGCAAAAATGTCCTTAAGATATTAATGAATAGATAAATGTAACACTTTTTAGGAATATAATCTTAAAAGCTGCAAGGGTAATAATTCATATTTTCAAAAGTTTTAGTATGTTCGTTTTCTGTTGCATATTACAATGTTCTAATCTCTAGATTTATTTTTTATAGTAATCTACATATGTACATGTGTCTTGACAAATAATAAAAAAAAAATCTGACCAGTGTAAAGAAAATTTGGAGATAATGCTTCTCTGTTTAGCCTATTAGTGAATTTACCTTCATTAAGGTATTAAGAAATAAGTGAAGATACTATACAAATTTATGAATTTATAAGAAATTTTTATACCATTAAAACAAAGTGGGTAGTTTATGATTAACAGACGATCTTATTAAACCACTGCACTGAGATTATAATCATAAAATAAAAATTAAGGAGTGATTAAATGAGCTGTTTCCTTTCTCTGTTTAGACATTAGTTTGTGTGTACTCTTTCATAAACACATTACTTATATCTAACAAGATAATTCTGGACAATGTCAATGAGGTTAGTGATGAGTAGATGATCAGAAGGCTATTATTACAGACCACTCTTTTATGAACTTTAGAATAAAATAATTTTGTTACAGAAGAACACTTACCTTTTAGAGGGAAAAAACCCTTAAAATTAGAAACTATTATTTGGTCTCTAACTGAAGTGTCCACTATTTAAAGAGCTAATTGCTGGTTTTTAAGCTAAAAGGTCTGTTCTTTGGCTAGCTTTCACTGTAAAGAAGTTGTATGAGTGGCAGCCTGCACAGAGGCTCAGGCCATGGAAATCAGAGGCTGCAGTGAATCCCAGCTGAGCTACTTAACAACTGAGCTACTTACTCTGTTACTGTGGGTATCATAATCCCTTTATTCCTCTATCTTCTCATCTGAGCAAAGTAAGAAAGTGATACTAACAGGTATTTCATAAGATTACTGTGAGCATTCATTGAGTTAATATGTGAAAAGTGCTCAGTTATTTTTCAGATTTTAAGCACAGCTGTAAGTACATGTATTTATAGTCCAACAAATTTTCATATGGTAACATTTCTGCTGAATATGTACTTAATCCAGCAATTAACTGTTCCATCTAAAGTATCAACAGAAAAATAACTCAATAATTTGCAATATATTTTATGTTGCTTTAGACTTTAATCGATACACAAAGACACTTGCAATATGGTCATTACACATACATACATGACAGAGATAAATGCTTACGGTCTAAAATAATTTATCCAAACAAACAGGGTAAGAGATGTAAATTATTTAACAACCTCTAACATCCCTACTGCAACTGCTTTCCTCAGCTCTATGTCTACTTTGTTAAGTGTTTGTTTATCCTGTCCTTAACTGCTACTGCCGAAGTATACCACCTCTTTTCCCTATCCAAGTTTTCATGGAAATTTGATACTGAAATGTGTACTTTGTGTACAAAGATGATACCTATATTATTCTACATAGGAAACGATTAAAAAGTAGAAAAGTAAAATTGATAGATACGAGTGACTCAAAATTTTTGTGGATTTTTGTGGGTTTTCAATTATAAGCAAGTATGTTCCGAATTGTTTTCAAAAATAATTTTGTTATAGAACACTTACTTATTTCCTTTTAAAAGTTTCTACTTGAATTAAGAAGGGTTGCCTTTCAATGTATATTTCCATGTTTCAATATTTTCAAAATACTTCATTTATTGTCATTTTATATTGTATTCAGGTGAATTTCAAGTTGTTAAAAAAGATCCTTGATCCACGAATATACATTTCATAATAATATTTAAAGATTTTTTTAAAAGTAATCTCTACACCCAACATGGGACTCGAACTCATGACCCTGAGACCAAGAGTCTCATGCTTTACTGAGCCAGCCAGGTGTCCCTCAAAAATAATACTTAACATGTGATGAATAAAATACATTATTCTTCATTTGAATGTTGTTAGGGTGGCCTCAGGTAAAGAACTTGATAGCTATAGGCTTCTAACTTTTATTAAGCCTCTCAAAAATCATATAAAAAATATGAAAATTTAAGATTATCTTACCACATAGTACTATTTACTTATATTAATTTTAACTGAAGATACAGTTTGATTTACAATGATTTAAGACTTTTCAATATTAAATTAATATTGTTAAAACCATACTAAAATTCGTCACCTCAATGATTTTTTTTGAGGAAATAAAACTTTTCAAAAGTTAAATCTAGACATACCTCTAACATTAATTGTGTAAATTCTTCATTACTAAGGAATGTAGGTTTCCAGTCCTGTCGAATTTCACTGGCATCTGACTGTGCTGTGATTTCTGTAAAGATTATTTGACACATTAGTGGCATACTCCAAACACAGGGTAGGGGTAAGAGGTGGTACAAAAGTCCAACAAATTGCCTTCTCTCCTCCCCCTCTATTTAAGATGAGAACCACAGGTAATAACATTGGTTTAGGTAGGTATCAGGAGGCCCAGGCTCGGGTATGATGAAATACATGGACTAATGTGGCAAGTTATCTCCTTGGATTTGGTCTCTTGGAAATACCAGTCTCTGGTTTTTCTTTGGGGAGCCTGTATTGCCGAAGGCCTGAGACTACTTCCTGCTTGACATAATGACCAAATAAGAATCAGAAAAAGCATATTAGTATCAAGCATTAGGAAGAAATTCTTTCTCCTCATCCTTCTCTTGACACTCAAATGGTGGAACTTAGCTAGAGCAGTCATACGGACATGAGCCTGGAGGAGATGAGCCAAGTAGGTCAGTCAGTCAGTCTGCTTTTAACTAAGACGACTTTAGGCTTGCCTGTTACGAGTCAGAAAGATTCCTCCCAATCTGAGGTGCTCTATTCTGAACTGATCAAGGAGACTAAATTAAAATTTGGGAAAAAAACTTTAAAGTAATAATCCCAGAGTGATTTTGCTTAGTGTCCTCTTGAAGCTTTTCTTAGTGGTAGGGAACTGGTCAAAAATCTGGAAATCCCTGGCTTGGGACACACATTTTAACAAAATTATTAGTTAATTTTGCAACATTTTTCTAATGGATTTAGTTATGAGAAAGCTATTTATAAATGATGAAACCTGAACTATATAGGTAATAAATATTTTTTCATTTTTAAATGCAGACATATTCAACAACCACGCAAAATAAAAACGTATTATCACAGATTTTACTCCACAAAATATATTCTACTTTTCAGTGAAAGTAGGGACTAAGCTGTTCTGATTTTGTATTACCACATATATAAACATAGGATATTAAATTGTCACCCAACATTTGGCATACTGAAAATGCCTGTACTACAATATGATGAGTAACTAAGAAGTCTAGCTACTAATTCTGGGGAATACAGTCATGCTTTTCAAGTTCGCAGCAATTATATACATCCAGAAAAAGAATTTAAATACACAAGCAAATCCATCAAGTTTAAACACAGGCTTAGAGTACTAACAAAAGTATGTAAGAACTCCCTTTCAATTTAAGGTTAATTTTACTTTTATGAGAATTATATACCCAATTTTGAAAAAAAACAAAAACAAAAAAACTGACCCACTTAATGCCAGAATTAATCTTCTATTATCAAGGCGCAAATGATTTCATTTCATTCAGCAATCATTTATTGAACTGCAATGTCTGAAGGGACTGAGTATGCTAACAAGGGACACTAGGGTTAGTGAAAATACTATTTGAAGAGATAAAAATGTAATGATAATGGTGACAATAAAAATGAAGACAATCAATTTTGATACATTTACAGAAGAATCAACAGAAACTGTGACACAGTACTAAGGAAGGTGGGAAAATAAGTCTTTTTTTTTTTTTTAAGATTCAATTTATTGATTTGACAGAGAGAGAGAGACAGCCACAGCCAGCGGGAGAGGGAACACAAGCAGGGGGAGGTGGAGAGGAAGAAGCAGGCTCCCAGCGGAGCAGGGAGCCCGATGCAGGGCTCATTCCCAGGACCCTGGGATCACGCCCTGAGCCGAAGGCAGATGCTTAACGACTGAGCCACCCAGGCGCCCCAAAATCTAAGTCTTTTCAAGCGTGAGTCCTAGGGACTGAAAGGGTATTGTAAAAACGTAAAAAGGAAAGTTCAAAGAGGTGACCTGACAAAATGAAAATGAATTCAGTTTCAGATGCACAGAGTTTGAGTACATGCAAAAGAAAGATCTAGAAGTTATCTGGAAACAAAAGACTGAAGAGTTTGCATCTAAAAATACAGATATGGTAGTTTAATAGAGAGGCAATAGTTGGAAGCTATGGAATGATTATCTCAGAGAAAGCAAGAGCATAAAAGGTAAGACATTTGAGGGGAAAAAAGAAAGAGTTTCAATTAGAAAGGGGAGGTGAATGAAGAAGTGCAGTATAACACAGGCCAAGGGGGGGGAAAAGCCAGTGGCAGATGGATTAAAACTTCCAGTGCAGGGGCACCTGGTGCTCAATGGGTTAAGCACTGGACTCTTGATTTCGGCTCAGGTCATGATCTCAGGGTCCTAGGATCAAGCCCCGTATTTGGCTCCACGCTAAGCACTGGAGCCTGCTTGGGATTCTCTCTCGCTCTCCCTCTGCGCCTCCCCCACTCACGCTCTCTAATAAGTAAATTAATCTTCTAAAAAAAATTCCCAGTGCATTAGGTGTAAGAAAACGCTACTCTATCACTCGATTGGCAGCAGAACAGGTGGGGCTGCTGGCATTTGTGAAATTAACAAAAATAATTTCAAAGAGTGGTGGAGCATAAACCAGCCTGGTAATGCATGACTGAGCGAGCCCTGGGGGAGTGAATAAAAGTACTAGTTACAAATTCTCCTTTTGAGAAGTTCTGTGGTTTCATTTGCATCTGGAAAAGGAAATATCCTTCTACAAGTTTTTCATCTATTATCTCTGTTACCAAAATATTCTATGTTCTTTAACTTTTTCATGACTCATTTAGTCAAAATGATTTTCTTCGACTAATAACCACTTTATTTTAGAAACAGTATTTATTTCCTAGACATAGACTGAAATCATCCTTTAAAATGGCATACAAGGCCCTCATGATGTGGTTCTTACCTTTCTTTGAAATATACCCATAATTTTTCAACTCAACTATGCTCCAATTACACTGAACCCTGCTTCTCTGCTTCTGCACACATATTTCCTATTTCCTCCAGGTGAAATGCTGTTCTCCTTACTTAATCTAAAAGGAAGACTCAGCTGAAAAACCAACTATTTTTAAGGCTTTCCTGACACATTTTTTTTCCTCCTCTGTGTTCTCAGGGCAAGTTATGGTTTACAAACACCATAGATATCTGCACTGTCAATTAGCTGTTTACATATTTGTTTTCCTTGGCTTGAGTTAACTGAGGGCCAGGATTGCTACTCTGCACCCCAAGAATCTAGGATATAGCAGGCAGTAAATAAATGTTTGTTGAATGAAATAAAGAACATACCGGGAAACCTTTAAAAAGGCAATTGATTTCTTTCTCTCAAAAAAAGGTGAGGAAGCATCCAATTTTAAGAATCACTGTTAAGATTCTATCACATTATGCTTTAAGGGAGACTACGTTATTAAAAAAAATCCATCTTATAAAGTTAAAATTTTACCTTTATGCTTTCGTAAAAAATCAATGCTCTTCTGCAGAACAGTAGACTTGTCCATCTTCCTAGCATTACCAGGAAGCATGGATCCCAGTTCTTTAATGAGAACATTAAATTGATCTCTACGTTTCTTTTCAGATTTGTTTCTAGATACTCTGATGAAAAAAAAAATTAAGCAGCTTTCAAACAATCCATTTGATTACACACACAGTTTAATACAATGCTCACATTAGACATAACTACACACCATGTACTTCCATCAATATAGGTGGTAATAAGTATTTAGCCACAGGTTACCAACAATGCACAATTAATTGGGGCAATAATTTTCTTCTCAGTTTATCACTGAAGAACTTACATATTAAGCATCTGGCAAACATGTTCTTAGGAAAATGCCAATAAGACAAACCTCATTCAAATCTCAGGTTTTAGGTTATTATGAATATTACTGAGATACATTTGTGGAAGTGCATATAATGTGTAAATACAAATTATTCAAGATTCCTAGGTAGGAGAAAGTTATCCATCTCAAGTTTTAAATTACAAACAAATCTAAAAATGAAAATCTCTCTACCCTCAGGCTTATCCATGTAGTCTTCCTCTTTATTCCCATATGCCAGGCTCCAGCACAGAGCTATAAACCATTTGCTTGCATCTCTCTCTCTCTCTCCATTAGGCTGTCTACACTTTGATAACACAGCCCCAATTTTTTCATCTAAGCACTTAAGGGTAACAACTAACAAAGAGTAAGCACTCAAAATATGTGTGTCAAATGAATAATTAGTACTGTTGTATGTGAAGCAGCCAAACAATTATCGAGTGGCACCAAGACCTTCAGACACCTAAGTGCAATTATTTACATAGCAATTAATCATTCTATACTACCTCTAATTGTCTATTTTGTGAAGTTAGATTTTCTAATTCAGTTTTTGTTTAAGCAAAGTATACTCATTTCCCAAAAGGTCAGGGGATAATTTTATTTATTTTTTGTTTTTCGGTACCAAAGAAGCATTTATTCTATATTAGTACCAGGAAAAATTACAATGGTTCAAACCTCCTAAGAAACATAATAGATATTAAAATGACTGCATCAACAAACAGTGAGTGCCTGCTATAATAATAGAGACTGTGCTAATTAAGGCTAGGGATACTGGGAAAAGACAAGCTCTTTCAAGAAATTTATCTAATTCCTATGGAAATTCAGAGGAACCGGAGATGGCATCCTCATGTACTAAAGTGAGTTACGAAGGCTGAGTGAGAAAAGGATGGTAGTGGAGTGTATGCAAGGCATTGCAAGTACAGGTAACTTGTACAGGAACGAAAACCTGTCACGAGTAGTTCAATCTGGCTAACATGGCCAATGAATAGGCTTTCTGTGCCCCAGTATGCCAGAGCTGGGGGTGGGGGGGATAAATGCTGGAAAAAATCATGAAGTCTTTATGTTACATAAAAGGATTTTAATTTACTCCTGAAAGTCATGGAAAGGCACTGAACTGTTTTAAAGCAACGAAATGATGGGAACAGAACTGCTTGTTAACGAGACCATTCTGGCATCAGAGTGATGAAAGGATCAATGCTTGGTGAAACAAATTCATTTAGCAAATATTCTTGAAAACTTACTGTGTGGCAAACAAGCCCGGACACCCGATGACCATTTAGGAGGCAAGTGCAGCATCCTAGCCTATAAGTCATGGCAGTGGCAGTGTTAACGGAGTAATGTGGGTTTGAGGGTTAAGAGGCAGAACTATCCATTCTAGGTAAATCAGACCTGGTTTGCAGTGGGAAGCAAAAGAGAAACCTAAGAGGATTCCCAAGTTACTGACAATGCTGCATATTAATGTGAAATAATAACATGTGATACTGGTTTTGGTGGACAGATAGTTTGGAGAAAATTTAGATAGGATGAAACTGCCTATTTCACATTTTAAAAGATATACAGATCTAGTTATAGTCCTTTAGAAAAGAGTAAGAAATAAGCATTTGAGAATTAGCACGTATGGAGTATCTGAACACATGAACTGGGATAAAAATAAACGCCAATATTCACTGCATACTTATGTGCCAGGCACTACTACAAGCACTGACGACATCTCATTTACTCCTATGAGGTAGACTTTCTTACCACTTTGCATTTTACAGGTGACAACTCAGGCACAGAGGAGAACATGCCCGGTGCCATTCAGCTAACAAGAAGGAGTAATTCCAATCAACCACTTTTATTCCAGGGAAGAAAACATACGGAATTCACATATTGCCAACTCTATCACTGGATCACAACCACTAAGCAAACTTCACTTCATATTACATTTAGGCTGGAACTTCTCAGCCCTTGTGATGACTTCACTGAGAACAGGCCACAGATGTTTCATTTTGAGGGTGGGTATAAAACTCCCTTTGTTCTTGGTTCAACACTAAGGTACCTGAACTCATCGTTTTAGTCAGAGTTCAGTGTGGTCCTCCTTAATTCTGACAGTATAGTGAGGTTCTTTCTCTTTCTTCAGTGTCTTCCAGAGCCATAGTATTTCTGGTTCCCTAAAAACATTATCAAACTTTCAGAGTCTTCAAAAACAGAACACCCTTAGCTTACCTTATCCATCTATAAACTTGGCCTTTAAGACTATCCAAGTCAATTCCTTACAGTTCTACCTCTTCATTCAGGCAAGACTGAAGAACTTTCCTTCACCAGATTGAGGTTAAGGGATAAGGGGTTGTCCTATATATTTTTAGCTTCAAATCCAGGTCTTTTTATTTCCTTGAATACGTTGTATAGTTTTCCTCAAAATCTTCTTCTTAGATATATTTTAATCATTCATTAAAGTATACAGCAACTTACCTGGTTATTGTATTTTTCATATCCCAGTACCCTCCCCCCCTCTTTTTTTGCTAAATACAGACATGTAAGAACTATTACTTATTACATGCTTATCTTTTGTATCTGTGTATAATACAACAACCTCTACCCTTGTCTAAGTGTCCACATAGTTCAACACAGCTGGAAAAAAAAACAAAACCCCAGAAAGTGTTTACTACTCACTCTGAGGGACTACAAACTTTGCTATAATGCTACCTGGACCCTCCCCCTCCTGATACTATAATTAACTGCCAACGCTCCTATTTAAGGTAGAAGCCCCCATCAATACCACCTCGGCTGTAGATTCCATTCCCTCACCTACTTGAGGATACCTCTCCAACAATTTTTCCCTCCCTTTCCCCATTGTCTACTTTCCCTTCTATTAGGAGAATGGAGGCATGTGGAGATCACAGGGGCCTACCCTGAAAGAACTCCCAATCACCAAAGCTGAAACAATTTGAGCAATAAAATAAAATAGCACTGGAGTATATAACCTAAAATATAAAATAAACACATGAGTCCAGACAGACATAAAAAAATGGGAAACAATGTTTTTACAGAAGTATTCCAAACGTGTGTAGGTATCCCCTCCTATGGAAGGTGGAGCTTAATTCCCTCCATCCCTACTCTGAAGGTAGGCTACACTTAATAACTCGCTACCAAAGGGGAAAAGAGTAACTATAATGGTGAATCTAGCAAGCCCTACCTTAGCTGAGTGATGAAAGTTAACATCTTTAGTGATATCTTATAGATATTATACACTCATAATATGATATGATGAGTGGAGCACTTTTACAGGATAATTTTACTTAAATTATAAACTGCATACTGATATTCTAAGCTTTTCCACTTTGCTAATATATCTAAGTTCTTAAGGCAGACAGCTTTGGGAAATCACTAATTTACTATTTATTTACTTTTACATTTACTTACTCATTTATTTACTATTTTACATCTTAAGGTGAACTACCTTTTTGCTTTGTCCTTGTCATCTTCTTCCACCAACCCATCAAAAATACTACCATCTTCTCTAAAAGAAAAAAGAAAAGTGGATAGAGAAAATAAGAGCAAACTCATTAAACAACAGCAATTCCAAAATGACATCTGAATCAAATCAGTTATATCCTAGGATTTCTGTAGAGTTAAAGGATTGTACAAATTCTAATTCAATTAACTGCTAACCTGTTTTCTAACAAGTATTAGAACATTAAAGTTTATCCATGTTGAATTACATTTTTTAAAAGTTTATCACAAATGTGAATTTTTAAACTACTTATGTACTATATATATGACAGGCTAAACCCGAATTTAACTTAATCAGAGGTTAATACCTTGTTTCAAACTGTTAGTAATCAATGAAAACTACAGAAAGTCAGTGTATTTGCCATTACATAAAATGATTCATTTGAAATTATTTTTAATTATAATAGCATAGCTTAAAATATTTATTTTGAGACATTCATGTTATAAAACCACAAATCACTAATAAACACCACAGTATCTAGCATTTAACTTATATTAATACATTTCATTCATTACTGATTCATTTGATAAATATTAATACTCATGTGCCAGGCTCTGTTCTGGACATGATTATAGAGCATTAAAGCAGTTAATCAGACACAGAAATCCCTGCTCTCCTACAACTTATTATCTGGTAGAACGAAATAAATCAAGAAGGGAATATATGATGATAAGTTTTATATTTTTTTAAAAAGCGGTGATTTTTTAGTTACTGCAATCTTACTTTAATCTGAGAGGTTAGGGAAGGACCTGCTGAGGTGCGGACATTTAAGTTGAGACCTAAGTGACAAGAAGGGACTGGTTATGGGAAGATCTAGGGGAACAGCACTCTAACAAATGAAATCAAGAGCACTGGTAGCTAACTCCTTAACCTAAGTAGCAATATTAAATAATTTCATATGAGCTATACATGAATTCACTGGTCACTACTTTAACCACACCCTTCTGTGGCCTGTAAAGGCACATATAGTGCCTGTTGGACCCACTGTTGAGAGCATCTGCAAATCATGTATCATAGAGCTCCATGTCTGGACTTTCGGGGTTCCGTGCGTGAACTGCAATTTATGAAAACTTTTGTACGTATATGTTACTGAGGAGAGAGTCCATAATTTTCATGATATTCCCAGAGATAATGAACTCGTATTAAGAATCACTGCTTCTGTCTGAACACGGATGTTATCTCTAGATGTCATATTGTCTAGAATGGGTATTGGCAATCATCAAGAAGCATAATACCACAATCATATTTAATCTCTTAGGAGCACTGAAGGAACATCCCTTCTGAGGAGACAACTACACACAGAGCCCACCTGAAAATATGGCATAGCCCAAATCTATGGCAGTGCTGCAGGCAGGCCTCTCTAAGGAAACTCCTTGCCCCTTAGGTCTTAAGTTCTGGTAGAGTATATATCTTCACTGTTTATCTCACAGGAAAAGGAGACAGGCTGGCCCCAGACGTCAAAGGTCACTTCTGTATACAACTCTAGCTACAAAACTCTTAAAGAATCCCCTATGGAAGAATCACACAGTACACTATAATAAAAATACAGGAACTTTAGTGTCAGGCAGACCAACACAGGTCATAATTCCAGCTAAGCACTTAACTATGTGACCTTAAACAAGTTATTCAACCTCCCTGACCTATCGTTTCCTTAGCTGTAAAATCTCATGGCATTATTGTGAGGTTAAATGAGGTAACATATAAAAAGTACTCGACAACAAAAAGCTGACAAAGAGTAAGAGCTTAAAATGTTACTATATTTCATCAAATTAAAAACACCATTGATCTTTATAAAGACTTATCAGTATTTTATATACCACCAAGATGAAAAAAAAATGCTACCAATTAAACTACAATAAGACAATTGTAAGATGAATCTCAGTGTCAGAGGTGTTAAAATGTAAACAAACAAACAGAAAGTCTTAAAATCAAAGAAACAAGGTTTATCCTCCTCGTAAGAATATGATTTAAAGACTATAATTTTAACTAACAAAATCCTAACTATAGTTACCATTTATCAATTACAAATGCTAAAATGCTTAAAGGGATGGCATTAGCACCAACAGATTAAGGAGAAAAAGAATAAGACCTAAGGAGATGGAAGATTCTATAAGATGCCAAGGAAACATCTGCCACTGTCACAATTTCTTTCAGAGTAGCTCAGACCAAACACTCAAAATTACAGTTCAAGATCTGTTTAGGACACAAACCATGCGCTACTGACTTTGGCTACAGACAGTATCAGTATGTCTGTTTGCTCGATATGAATTGAATATAGCAGGAATTGTGTTTAAACATGAAACTCTTTTTATTAGTTTAATACAGACCACTACTCTAAAAATAAATTTTAAAATAGCCTTATAGGATTCAAAATAAAGAGTCTCTAAAAACATACCTGTCAACAATTGAGCTCATTTTACTACAGCTTACGGTAAACAACATAACATATTACGTTTTCGTCTTGTGGTAGACATTTGTACTTCTCCTTGGGTGGAAGGAAAAATAAACAGTCATTAGTTTTCAAAAAATTTATTTCTACAAACATAGTAATGTTGAGAAACACTGTATTTTATCATAGAGAATTCAAATGTTTTGGTTTGTACCCAAGGCTGAAACATTATTTTCAAGCAAATACCTTTAGCTAGGACACATGTGAGGTTTCCTTCTAAAAAAGGAACACGGGGGGAAAAACTGAGGATTCATTTTCTATTAAAAAAGTAATAAAATAGTCTACTCTAAATATTTAGTATACATAGAGTATGTAAACTGTGAATAGGCTATAATTCAAAAAGATATGTACACCCCTATGTTCACACATCAGTATTTACAACAGCCAAGATATGGAAACAATCTAGGTGCCCATCAATATAGATGAATGGATAAAGAAGATGTGGTGTGTGGGTGTGTGTGGGGGGGGTGTACAGTGGAATATTATTCAGCCATAAAAAAGGAATGAAATCTTGCGAATCTTGACAACATGGATGAACCTATGCTGGCTGACATAAGTCAGACAAATTCCATATGACTTCACTTGTATGTGAAATCTAAAACACAAAACAAAACAGAAACAGACACATAAATACAAAGAATAAACTGGTAGTTGCCAAAGGGGAGAGGAGTGGGGGGATAACTGAGCTAGGTGAAGGGAACTAAGGTGCGCAAACTGCCAGTTACAAAATAAATAAGTCATGGGCATAAAAAGTACAGCATAGGGAATATAACCAATAATACTGTAATAACATTGTATGGTGACAGATGGTAACTACACCTATCATGGTGAGCATGTATAATGTACAAAACTGTTCAATCACTGTTTATACCTGAAACTAATATAACACTGTATGTCAACTATACTTTAAAAAATCTAATCAACAACAAACATCTGTTGAAAGCCTACTTTCTATTAAATAGTAGGCTAAGCTTTAGGGATACAAGGATAAAAGACACAGTCCCTGCAGGCAAAAATCTGCAATTGAATAGGGACACAGATATCTAAACAATAATAATAAAAAGGATAATGACGGTATATAGAGAGGAGTCAGAGGAAATATTCTTGATGACAATGAGTTTGTAAGTAGTCTAGATTGTTAATAAAAATATGGTGCAGAGACCATCAGCGCTGGCATCATCTGAGACCTTGTTAAAAGTCCTACTGAATCAGAATCTACATTTTAACAAAGTCCCCATTTAATTTGTATGACCACTTGAGTATGAGAAATAATAGACTAGAGGACAAGAAAAAGTAGTATCTGAAAGGATGCGAAGCCACAAGAATGGCAATTTGCAAAGGCACAGGTCTTTATGAGACGAGGGAGCATCCTATTTAAGAAACCTAAGAGGTTTAGCATTTTCTTTAGAGAAAAATCTAGTCACGTTACAACTTAAAGTTTAATTACTAGAGAATAAAATGAGAATAAGAGTGAATAGAAGCGTGAAGGCAAGACGGGTAGAAAAGAGCCTTATTGAGGTGTTCCTGGGTGGCTCAGTCAGTACTACATCCAACTCAAGCTCACGGTTGTAGGTTCAAGCCCCATGCTAGGTGTAGAGATCACTTAAAAATAAAATAAAATAAAATGAATGAATGAATGAAAGAGAAAAGGGAGGGAAGGGCCTTATTATAAAGAGTTTCATACCCACATTGAAGGAATTAAGATTTACTACTTTAAAAGAATCGTAAGCCAAAAATTTGTCATCCTATATTCTATAGGTTTTCTAAAGTGTAAGGCAGGTTTTATTCACACAAAATACTTATATCCTATAGTCGTGAATTAAATACTGAACAACCACCTTAATGCTAATAAAAACTCTAACAGTTTTGAGGCATGAGAAATTCTACCTTAAGTATTATATCTTTTATTTAAAATTTAGAAAATAGTGTAAATTAATGTGGAATTCTAACTAACTGAGAACAGATGAAAGTTGTCTTAAGAACATGGGATTCTGAACTATTCTAGCACTGTTTTCAAATGTACAGGAGCAAACAAATGGTCCTTGCTCAATGATGCTGCAGTGCCCCTGTGGTTATGGCTATAGAAGTGACATTGCAAAGGGCTAAGAGCTCTTAAAAGAAAATGAGTGGGGAGTCAGGGGTAAAAGTAAAAAGAACTAACACTAGATAAAATACTGGCTTTAAGTGTCTGGGTCAACATCAGCAGATGGAACATGGAATTACACAATTTGAGAGTTAGAAGAGACTTTAAAGATGACTTAAGCACAACCCTCTGGTCTAAGAGACATACCTATCATCACAGTAATAACAGAGGCTGGTTCTATCACTAGAACAAAAAGACCAGTGTAAAGGTAACAGCCAAGTTGGGTGAATCAAAAAAGAACAGTTTCAACTTTAAAGTTGAAAGGCCAGACCTAAGCCTTATGTGGCACCAAATGTATGCTTCCTTAATTATCAAAAGGTAGAAAATAGGGCAAACTAGGAGGGGGGGGAAACAAGACCCCCAAGAATTAGGGCTTAGACTATAGGAAGGGCCATCCTAACTGAACCCAAAATGGTTTAGGAGATACAGGCCGATGCTTTATTATGCTATTTTACTAACGTTGTTAACAATATGCTTCCACACATTTATTTTGCTAACTGAACAACATATGACTATGTTTCTCTAACAGTCTAGTCCAAGATCTTTATTCTCCCATTCTAGTCAACTGACAGGATATATTTAAGGGAAAGGGAAGGGAAGAAGTGAAATAGGCCCTTAGAACTAAGTATTCTAGAGACAACTGTGAGAAGATTCCTCTTAACTTCTTTAAATGGTGCCAAATTATTTTTATCAAAACACAATGGTAATGGGGGAACACCCAAAAGGTCTTGTTTGGTCTTGTTAGGCTTCACATTTTCAGTACCAAAAAACTACCCAGAGTCACACTTCCCATGCTATGGATTCTAAGGGTTCAGTTTTAAAAAATAAGCAATGTCCCTACACACAGCAAGGAATTTCAAGTATATAATCTAATACAGATCAAATTTTATTATTAAAAGTCTTTTTTCTTGGGGTGCCTAGGTGGCTCAGTTGGTTGAGCATCCAACTCTTGATTTTGGCTCAGGTAATGATCTCAGGGTTGTGGCATGGAGCCCCACACAGGAATCCACGCTCAGCACGGAGTCTGCTTGTCCCTCTGCCGTTCCCCCTGCTCATGCACAGGCTCGCTCGCTCTCCTTCCCTCTCTCTTTCTCGAATACAACATACATACATACAGTCTTTAAAAATCTTCTTTCTAGGGGCGCCTGGGTGGCACAGCGGTTAAGCATCTGCCTTCGGCTCAGGGCGTGATCCCGGCGTTCTGGGATCGAGCCCCACATCAGGTTCCTCTGCTGTGAGCCTGCTTCTTCCTCTCCCACTCCCCCTGCTGTGTTCCCTCTCTCGCTGGCTGTCTATGTCAAATAAATAAATAAAATCTTTAAAAAAAAAAAAATCTTCTTTCTTAAATATTGACATTACTAGTCCAGCATGATATGCAATAATGTCTTTGAAAGGATCAGTGAATCCAAAGTTCACAAATTAAATTACCAAAGATCAAGTTTCAGCTAGGAATCCACCGCTCCTTCACATAAACAACTTCGGCTCAAAGTCACTCAGTGATGACTTCCCAGCTTTCCAGTGATATTACTATTTTATGATGATAAAGGCCAAGGACGGCAGAAGTCTTGTATCAATATCATTTTAAAAACAAGCTTTCAAAATTATTTATGAGGGATGCCTGGGTGGCTGAGTCGGTTAAGCACCTGCCTTTGGCTCAAGTCATGATCCCAGGAGTCCCCCATGGGGTTCCCTGCTCACCAGGGAGCCTGCTACTCCCTCTGCTTGTGTGCTCTCTCTCTGACAAATAAATAAAATCTTTAAGAGACATATACATATATAAAAAAATTTATGAAATGGGGAGATATTAATAACTAAAGAAACTTTGTAAAACATTCAAACTTTCCCAAATACAGAAGCAGATATGTTTTTAATTCAGCATGCAACATTAAACATAATTAACAGAAAATTTCAGTGCCTGGAAATCCATCTTTGGAAAAGAACCCTTATACATAAAACAACACATTCTATATTAAAAATAAACTGTGCAGTATCTAATGACATGATACTAGTCCTCTGAGTCCCATGCGGGCACCTCTCAAGGCTTTCCATTCCTACATCACGAATTCCTCTCTTGATAACTGGATTTTTCTGACCAACATTTTAGTATTTTACCTTAAAAAACAAAACAAAAACAACCCTTGACCCACCAACCCCCTTCAGGTACTGCCTCTTCTTTCTGCTCCCTCTCACAGGGAACTGCATGGCAGAGTACAATTGCTGTTTCAGTATCTTTAATTCCATTCCTTCTCTTCCTTTCAAATTTAGTGTTTATTTTCACCAATATATACATGTTCAAAGTCTAAAGTGTCCACAAAGTTTTACAAGACTTATCAAAAATCATAAGTCCTCTGTCCTCTGATCCCCATTTCCCACTTTCCACCACTTTCACCTCTTGAACTGTTTCTTCTGGTAGTTAACACTCCAATATCCTTTATTTTGTTACAAGAATTCTTGATTCCTTCAGTTTTAGGTAGGGTGACTACACAGGCCTAATTTATTCAAGTTGTCCCAATGTAATTAAGTGTAAATTAAAATGTCTCCTTTTGCTTTCAAGAGAGTCTTATTTTTCAGGCATAATCTACTGAATTCCACTAAGAAAAATAGGAATTTAGTTCTCTTTGACTCCCTATCCTTACCTCATACTGCATACTTGTCCAAATTCCCAGTATCGTAATTCTGGCTAGGTGGTAATATATTCAGAGTTAACATTATGATGACTTCTTTAAATGCAATTCTCAGCTGAGCCATACAGCATACTACAATTGCCTCCCCTTTCTAAATAATTTTCCCCAAAGTTAATCATTGTTTTATTATTGATTTACTTTTCCATAGACTTATCACCAATTCAGCCCATATCTTCAAACACATTACACATTCTACCAATCTAATCTCACAGCTATTTATCTTGGTACCTTCTGACCTATTCCTGTTGGGCCGGGATGCGCTCTATAACCAGCAACCAGTGACCATCTTGGGATCACTATTCACAATCTTCCTGGTGATTTCCTGGGTTTCTACTTAAGATGTGTTTTCTGTTTCTTCTATCTTATGGCTTCCTCTCTCTTTTAGTTTACTTCTTTGTGTTCAGTACCTCTTACAATAACTGCCCAAGAAGGGGGACATGGCAGATAAGTATTTTTAGACATCACAAGTCTGAAATTTTCATTAGTCTATACTTAATCAACAGTTTAGTTCCATAATGAATACTGGATTGGAAATAAGTTTTCCCTCAGAATTAAGAAGGCGCCATTGTGTTCTAGTTTCCAGAATATTCTCAAGAAGCCCAAAGCCTTTCTGATTACTGATCTTTACATGTGACCTATTTCTCTTATTCCAGAAGCTTCCCTATGTTTCAAAATTTAAGTGATATGTCCTATTTTGGACTTATTTCCACATTCATAACTGTCGCACCATAGGCTCTTTCTACTTGTAAACTTAAGTCCTCTAATTGTAGACAGTTTGGTGAATCATTCTCCATTATTTATTTCTCCTATTTCCCTCTTTTCTCCCTTTCTGGAATTCCTGTTATTTCAATACTGGAGATTCTGATGGTTCCTCCAATTTTCTTATTTTTTTCTTTCCCATTTAACTTTGCTTTACTCTCAAAATCTCAGTTTTACTTTTCCACTCTTCCACTGAATTTTTTCATTTCTAATTTAATTGTTTTTCTTTCATGCTTCATGGATTTAGCATCTCCTCTTACCTCTCTGAAACTATTAAACAATAGTTTTGTGTTTCAATTTTTACCTGCCTGCCTGGTTTCCATTTCCCCTAACTTGGTATTTTCTTTTGGCATGGTTATCTGGCTCTCACATTAAGAGGCTTTCTTAAAATGTTTAATCATCTCTGGCCACCAGGCTCATTTAAAGGTGAGGTCTAAAACGATCACTGAAGCTCTGCATGATAGGGCTTGCCGACTATGAACTTTATTGCAGGGATATCAGGTTGGAATATTTCTTTGGGGGAAATTCTTTAAGTCTGTTATCTTCAGCTCTTTTCTCTTAGGCTGGTTACAATTTCCAGAAAAGAATCTTCTAAACTACTGACTGAAAACTATAAAAATCTGATGAAACATGAGAGACTATGGACTGTGAGAGGCAAACTGAGGACTTCAGAGGGGAGGGGGTGGGGGAAGGGGATAGCCTGGTGATGGGTAGTAGGGAGGGCACGTATTNACTATAAAAATCTGGTAGACTGGGTCCTTAATCCCCCTATTTTCAATATGATATTCCCATTCTCAACCATGTTTGGTGCATCTCTATTTTATCCTTGCTAGAAAATAAAGCTTTAGCCTTCTGCTAAGATAGGGAAGGGGTAGTCACCTGGAATTCCAAGGTGAAGAAAAGGATCTATGAAATATAATGATCTCTTAGACTGGCAAGAAATCAGCCTGTGTTTAATCCCACTCTTACTCCTTTGCAGAAGTAAAGCGTGCTCTCGATTCCTGACATTTTAGAGGTTCTATAAAGTGCCATAAAGTTTCTTTCTCATCATTCTCACAGCTGGCTCAGGGTTCTAAGATCCATAAGGCAGATATCACACTTCAGCTCCCAAAATTTTGTTGTAATTATTTCTTCTCCCCTTCTCTTTGTTCTTGTGAAGTTATGTCTTTTGCTTAAAAAAAAAAAAAAATCCTTCTACTTTAGCTTTAGTGGAGTTTCAAGAAGAAATAGAACTTGGGGCGCCTGGGTGGCACAGCGGTTAAGCGTCTGCTTCGGCTCAGGGCGTGATCCCAGCGTTATGGGAGCGAGCCCCACATCAGGCTCCTCCGCTATGAGCCTGCTTCTTCCTCTNTCCTCTCCCCCTCCCCCTGCTTGTGTTCCCTCTCTCGCTGGCTGTCTCTATCTCTGTCAAATAAATAAATAAAATCTTAAAAAAAAAAAATAGAACTTAATTGCATTTTTTGCCATCTTTAACTGGAAATTCCCCATTCTCTCGTCAATTTTAATCAGGCTTTCACCCTCACTCACTCCCACTGAGATTGTTCACTATTATTAGAGTTATAAAAGACATTCATGTTGCCAAATCTGATGGCTGCTTTACTATTTTACCTCTTAGTAGCATATGATGTAAATGATCACTTCTGCATTTACTACTATTCTTTTTTCCCTTCTGTGACAGAACACTTTCCTGATTTTTCACCCATTTCATTGGCTATTCCTTTTTTTTTTTTTAAGATTTTATTTATTTACTTATTTGACAGAGAGAGAGAGACAGCCAGTGAGAGGGAACACAGTGAGAGAGGGAACACAACACAGGGGGAGTGGGAGAGGAAGAAGCAGGCTCCCAGCAGAGGAGCCTGATGTGGGGCTCGAACCCAGGACCCTGGGATCACGCCCTGAGCCAAAGGCAGACACTTAATGACTAAGCCACCCAGGCGCCCCTCACTGGCTATTCCTTCTCCTCTGATTAATACTGGCATGTCCTAAGGCTAAATCCTTCTCAATCTATGTACACTTCTTAGATAATTTCATCCACACATACTCCTGTAAGTATCTCTCTATGCCAATAAATCACAAATCCACACCCCTAGACCAGATTCTCAACTTCGGAGTCTTATATCCAACTACCTTTGATATTTCTACAGATCTTACAGGTAGCTAAAATATTATACAGCAAAAGATAACACTTGACTTTCTTAGAGAGAAAGCACTTCTTACAGAGCACTTTCCTACAGAGCACTCTTTATTTCTGCAAATTTACAGAATTTGGTCCTCTCCCAGTTTTCTTCTCCAACCTAAATTCCATATACTCTTCCCCTCATTTATTCTTGCCATTCAGATCTTAACTGAAATACTCCTCTTCAAAGAGGGCTTTCAAATATTTCGTTATTTCTTTCAATAATGAAAGCAGTCACCAGTCTCTATTACATTATCCATTGTAATTCTCTGCATTGAACAAATGTTTCATTGGTTCATTATTTGTCCTCCCTCCCTTTAGAATGTAACCCTAATGAGAGCAGGGACAATTTCTGTCTTGTTCATCACTGTATTTTCAGTATCTAAATTAGTATCTGAATATAGCTGATACAATAAGCATTTGGAATAAATTAAAACAACAGGAAAAATTTTTAAATAAAACATTCCTCAAATTAGTATGTCAAAATAAGTTTATGGATTCATTTATATATTTTGCTGGAAGTACACTCTAAGATACAACCTTTTCATTACCTTTTGTATTTTTTGGATCTTTTGAACTGATTCTTCAGAAAACTATAGGTTCAATGTATTCTTCTATATGGCTGACCATCACTCTCAGAATTCTGTTTAAACAACAAAAAAATTTATTAGATTAACCGACTTACATAGAAGTTTATCATGAAAAAGTTTTAAAGTAATTTTTTAAATATAAAATTTAGAACTTAGTCACAAAAGTGTACATAACAAATGTTAAACTTGACAAATTATTTCCGAGACAATAACTTAAAGAATAAATGAAAACAATAACTTAATTGTAGTATAGAAGTTAAAACACAAGATATAAATAAAACTACAAAAATACAATAAGATATACAATAAAAAGATGGAATTTGTGATGTCAATATCAACGTGCAGAAGGGAGAGACATGTAAAAGAGTTCTGAAGCGCCATCAGTTTAATACAGATTGTCAAAACCGTAAGACGTTTTATATAAGATCTATGGTTAAGCACACAGAAAACACCTATAGAGAATACACAAAAGGAAATGAGAAAGGCATGTCACTAAAAAAACCAAAACCAAAACAAAACAAAAAAACCCAACAACAAAAACAAGAAAAACAGAGACAACAGGAGGAACAAAGTGACAAAAAAGTACAAGACAGTCAAAAACAGATAAAATGGGCACAGTAAGTCTTCCCTATCAGTAATTACTTTAAATGTAAATGGACTAAAGTCAGCAATCAAAAGAGTAGCTAAATGGATCAGAAAAAGTAAGATCCAACCATTTGCTGTCTACAACAGACTCACTCTAGATTTAAAGCCATACAGAGGATGAAAGTGAAAAGATAATCTATGCAAATGTAATCAAAAGACAGCAGGAGTGGCCAGACTTATATCCAACAAAATAAACTTTAAGTCAAAAACTGACAAGAGGCAAAAAAAAAAAAAAAAAAAAGACATTATATAATGATAAAAGGGTCAGTTCATCAGGAAGATGTATATACACCCAACATCAGAACACCTGGGGTTTGAAACAAATACTGATGGAACTGAAGAGTGAAACAGATAGCAATACAATAATAGAGATTTCACTACCCCAGTATCAAAAAGGATAAAATATCTAGACAGAATACCAAAAGGGAAACAAGCAAATCGAATAACATTACAGACCAAATCAACTTGACAGACATATACAGAACATTCTACCCAACAGCAGCAGAATACACATTCTTCTTAACTGCACATGGAACATTCTCCAGGACATATCACATATTAGGTCACAAAATAAGTCTTAACCAATTTAAGAAGACTGAAATCATGCCAACTATCTTTTCTGCCAACAATGGAATGAAACTAGTAATCGATAACACAAGGGGAACTGGAAAATTCACAAATGTATGAAAATTAAACAACACACACACACAAGCAGTGGATCAAAGAAGAAATCAAAAGGGAAATTAGAAAATACTTGGGAGACAAAGACATAACACATCAAAACTTAGGAGATGCAGCAAAAGCAGTACTAACAGGGAAGTTTATAGTGGTAAATACTATATTAAAAAAGAAAAAAAAATCTTGGGGACACTTGGGTGGCATGGTTAAGCGGCTGACTCTTGGTTTTGGCTCAGGTTACGATCTCAGGGTCACAAAATCAAGCCCAGCGTCAAGCTCCATGCTCAGCACGGAGTCTGCTTGAGATTCTCTCTAACCCCTCTGACCCTTCCCCCAGCCCTGCTCTCTCAAAAATAAATAAATCAATCTCATAAAAAAATAAAATAGAATCCAGTTTAAAAAAAAAAAGAACGAACCAAATCTCATAAATGAACCCTAACTTTACACCTCAAGGAAGCAGAAAAAGAACAAACAAGCCCAAAGTCAGCAGAAGGAAGGGAAAATAAAGACTAAAGCAGATGTAAACAAAACAGAGGATAAACAATAGGAAAAAAACAAAAAGGAGTTTTTAGAAAAGATCAACAAAATTGAGAAACCTTTAACTAGCCTAAGAAAAATAGGAGAAAAAACTCAAATCAGAAGTGAAAGATGCAGTACTACAACTGACACAAGAGAAATACAAAGAATCGTAAGAGACTACTTACTATGAACAATTAGACACCAGCAAATTAGATAACCTAGAAGAAATAGATAAATTCTTAGAAATACACAACCTACCAAGACTGAATCATGAAGAAGTAGAAAAATCTGAACACACATATATAACTAGTAAGGATACTGAATCAATAATCAAAAACCTATCAACAAAGAAAATCCCAGAACCAGATTCAATGGAGAATTCTACCAAAAATGTAAAGAAGAATTAACTAACATCAATCTTTCCCAAAAGCTTCCAAAAAATTGAAGAGGGAACACATCCAAACTCATTTTATGAACCCAACATTACCTTGACACCAAAGCCAGACAGACACTACAAGTAAAGAAAACTACAGGTCAATATCTCTAATGAATATAGATGCAAAAATCCTCAACAAAATACGAACAAGCCAAATCCAAGAGAATATTAAAAGGGTAATACACCACGACCAAGTGGGATTTATCCCCGGGGTGCATGTTTCAACATACAATAATCAATCAACATGACAGAGCAATTCAACAAAACAAAGCATAAAAATCACATGAATATGTCAACGCAGAACAAGCATTTGACAAAATTCAATACCCTTTCATGATAAAAACACACAACAAACTAGGAACAAATAAAAATTTTCTCAAGATAACAAAGGCAATATAGGAGAAGCCAACAGCTAACACCATGAACAATAGTGAAAAATCAAAAGCTTTCGCTCTAAGATGAGAAACAAGGCAAGGATGTCCACTCTTACCACTTGTATTCAACATTGTACTGGAAATTCTAGCTAGAGTAATTATGTAAGGGAAAACAAGGCATACACGAATCAGAAAGTAAGAAGTAAAAAAGTAAGATGACATGATCTTATATGTAGAAAACCCTAAAGATTCCACAATAAAGCCATTAGAACTAACAAATGTCAAAGTTGCAGGACACAAAATCAACACACAAAAATCAGTTGCACTTCTATATACACTAACAACAAACAATCTGAAAAGGAAATTAAAAAAACAATGTCATTTACAATAGCATCAAAAATAATAAAATAATTAGTAACAAACCTACAAAACCACAAAACACTGCTGAAAGAAGTAAGATACAAATACACGGAGGGAAGTTTACGGTGGACATACAGAGGATGTTTATAGAAGCTTTAGTATCATTAAAACACCCATACTACCCAATGTCATCTACGGTTTCAAAATCTCTTATCAAAATCCCAATGGCTGAAAAAAAAATCCTAAAATTCATATGGAACAACAAAGGATCTCAACTAATAAAAAACAATCTTGACAAAAAAGCTGAAGGCCTCACGCTTCCTAACCTGTAAACATATTACAAAGCTACAGTAATCAAATGGTATGGAAGTGTCATAAAGATGAACACATAGACCAATGGTATAGAACAGAGAACCCAGAAATAAACCTAGGCATATATGGTCAAATGATCTTCAACAAGTGTGCCAAGACTAAATAATCAGTAAGCATACTGTCTTTAACAAATGGTGCTGGGAAAACAGTATATCCACATGCAAAAGACTGAAACTGGATGGACTCTACCTTACACCATACACAAAAAACAAACTGATATGGATTAAAGACTTAAATGTAAGACCTGAAACTATAAAACTCCTAGAGGAAAAGAAAGGGGAAAGCTTCAGGACACTAGATTTGGAAATATCTTGGATATGACACCAAAAGCAAAGGAAGCAAAAACTGACAAGTGGGACTCCTTCAAGTAAATAACTTCTGTGCAGCAAAAGAAACAAGAGCGAAAATGAAACCTACAGAATGGGAGAAATATCTGATAACCACATATATGATAAGGGATTAATATCCAAAATACATAAGGAACTCCTACAACTCAGCAAAACAACAACAAAACCCACAAATAACCCAATTTTAAAAATATGCAAACGACTTAAATATTTCTAAGACACACAAATGGCCAACAGATATATGAAAAGATGCTCAAAATCCTTAATCATAAAAGAAATGCAAATCAAAACCACAATGAGATATCACATCCCTGTTAAAATGGCCGTTATAAGACAACAACAACAACAAAAACAGAAAACAGAAAAGTTTGGCAAGGATGTGGAAAAATTGGTACTTTGTTCACAGTGGGTGGGAATAGAAAATGGTGCCGTTGCTATGGAAAACAGCACAGAAATTTCTCAAAAAACTAAAAATACAGTTATACAATCCAGCAATTCCACTTCTGGGTATTTATGCAAAAGGAATGAGAACAGGATCTCGAAGAGATCACTGTACTCCTTCCTATACGTTGACTGCAGCATAAGCACAATACCCAAGAGGCGGAAACAACCTAAAGGGTCCATGGACAAAGGAATGGATAAAGGAAATGTGGTATACTTACAATGGATTATTTAGCTCTCAAAAAGAAAGAAATCCTTTCATACTTAACAACATGGATGAATCTTGAGCGAATTATGCTAAGTGAAATAAGCCAGTCACAGAAGAACAAATAATGCATGATTCCACTTACATGAGGTGTCTAAAGTAGTCAAACCAATAGAAGTAGAATGGTGGTTGTCAGGGGCTTGGGGGAGGGGGGAATCAAGAAAGGTCTTCAGTGGATATAGAGCTTCATAGTCACACAAGATGAAAAAGTTTCAGAGATATGCTATACAACAATGTACATAGAGTTAACAGTACTGTACACGCTTAAAATTTTAAGAGAGATTTCATATTATATGGTCTTTTCTCTCCATTTAATCAATATACGTCTTTATATTAATGGTGGGTTTCTTGTAGACAACATATAGTTGGATCTTGTGTTTTAATCCACTCTGACAATCTCTGTCATTTAATCGGTATATTTAGGCTGATATTCAAAGCAATTATTGATTTGGTTGGACTAACATCTCCGTATTGATTATTGTTTCTATTTGTTGCCCTTGTTCTTTGTTCCCATTTTTGTCTTCCACTGTCTTTTGCCATTTTCAGCATCGTAAATGATTTTCTGAGCAGTTTACGGGATTCCTATTCTCTCCTTTTCTTAGCATATCGGTTATGTTTCTTTTTCTTTACCTTTTTTTTTAGTGGTTTAGTGGTTTTTACTTTTTTAGGTGGTTACTCTAGAGTTTACAATATACTTTTTAAGTTTTTTTCTTTTATATATAGATATATTTTTTAAGTAACTTCTACCCCCAACATGGGGCTCAAACTCATGACCAGGCGCCCCTACAATATACATTCACAACTAATCCAAGTTCACTTTTAAATAAACTCTATACCACCTGACAAGTAGTATACCTTATAATAACCAAATAATCCTAATTCCTCTCTCCTATCCCTTGTATTATTGTCATTCATTTCACTTATATATAAGCACTTACGTGTGTGTGTATATATATATATACACACACAAGTATATACACTCCAATTCATTATTGCTATTATTTTGAACAAACTGTTATGTGAGGTCAATTAAGAATAAGAAGAGTAAAAATAAAAGGGTTTTTTTTGTTTTTTGGTTTTTTTTTTTTTTTACCTTTACTTACTCCTTCTTCAATGTTCTTTCTTACTTTACAAACTTCCAAGTTTCCGACCTATTCCATTTTCCTTCTCTCCAAAGAACTTCTTTTTACATTTCCTGCAAGGCAGGTCTACTACCAACAAATTCCCTCAATTTGTTTGAGAAAGTCTCTATTTCTTCATTTTTGAAGAATAATTTCACAGGAAAAAGAATTCTAGGTTGGTGAGTTTTTCTCTCAATACTTTATATATTTCGCTCTACTTTCTTCTTACTTGCATGGTTTCTGAAAGAAGTCAAATGTAATTCTTTGTTCTTCTACATGTAAGGTGTTTTTTTCCTCTGGCTTCTTTCAGGATTTTTTTCTTCATATCTGATTTTCTATAGTTTAAAAATGATACACCTAGGTGTTGTTTTGGGGGATACTTTAAGTCAGTAAGTATTTAAGGATCAACAGAACTTCAAGCTCTATATGAGATTATAGGTACTTAATAAATTGAAGCAACTAGTTAACAACAAGGAATTTCTTAGGACTTTTCCTGTAATAGATGGTGGCACAGACTGATGACAGGATCTAAAGCATTAGAACACCAACTGTACAGAGGCTGCCAAAGTATTTACTATTTAATAGTTTTCCTGTGAATTAGTTCTCAATAGTTCAAATACTTGCTTTAAGAATGCCAACGAACATATATGAATTATATATAACTTACTTTTACCGAAGTCTCTGCATCAGCTAATATAAAAAAGGTCATGACCCAACAGTGACTAATAACCATTTTTACATAATATTTATTAGAAAGTCAACTATTCACATTCACATATGACTGGTTCATATTTCGCTTCTCCTGCTGTCTCCCTACTTTGTGTGTGTGTGTGTGTGTGTGTGTGTGTGTGTGTATATGTGTGTGTGTGTGAGTGCACATGTGCATACTTTAGTTTTCATTTTCACCTTCAAGAAGGAAAATCAGGGTGAATTTTACTCTTATTTTTTGGTGTTGAAAACTTCAGGAACCTGTTAATTTCAGTTATTAATATTCTTTCACGGACAAGGAAAATTAGAAATTATTGTGTTCTTACTATTTTTCATTGTAGAAGTGGAATATATCACTATAACATTCTCATTGACAATATTATTCTAAATCATGAATTTCTTCAAAACAGGAGTAATAATTTACTTATTCATCTATTAGTAGGACTTGTCAGAGTATTTGGCAAATACTAAACACTCAACTGGCACTGGTGAATAACTGAATTAACTGAGACCAATTCAAACTTGCCACAAAATTCGTGTAAAACTTTATACTCAAGTTTGCTTCTGACCCACCCAATGTCCATTTTAAATTTTTTTTATTTTTACGCTTTTAAGATTTTATTTATTTGAGAGAGAAAGAATGAGAGAGAGAAAGAGACCATGAGAGGGGGGAGGGTCAGAGAGAGAAGCAGATTCCCTGCTGAGCAGAGAGCCACAGACAGGGCTCCATCTGGGAACTCCAAGATCATGACCTGAGCTGAATGAAGGCAGTCGCCCAACCAACTGAGCCACCCAGGTGCCCCATTCTCAATTTTTTTCAATAAAGAATATAACTGTATATGCAATATAACAGTAACAAAAAAGGATATTTTTTATAGCAAAAGATATATTTTTGAGAAAAGGGGATTTCTGATAAAACAATACTCTGGGAAATTGAAGGAATAAAAAATAAATGGTCTGAGTCAAAAGCATCAGAGCAACAGGACTGAGTTCCTAAAATGTGCATGAAGCAAAATTCAGAAGCCAGATCCCTGTGTCCTAGTTGGTTTTAAGTACTTTGGGATAGTGTTCCCCAGTCAGAATTAAAGCAGCTAATAAAAACAGCATGCTGGAGGAGTCAGTACAAAACGCTTAAGGCCTGTAAATTTAGAAAGGCATAAATGGAACTCTTTGGAAAATAACTTAACCACCCTAAGCTTCAGAATTCTTAGCTAAGAGGGTACTTGTGAAGAATAAAAGATACAATGCATAGGGATACCTACTGTTATTAACAAAATAAACACAAATGGCAACGACCCCTCGAAATAAACAAAAGGCTTAAACATTTGCAGTATGACAAAGGGTTAATATCTTTACCACATAAGGATATTTAGAAGTTACTCAGAAAAATGTTAAACTCCAACACCCCCCCCACCCCCAGGCTTCCAATGGATTCACCAAAGCAGCTTTACCCAACCAGGGCCCCAGGATCATCTCAGATGCCCAGTGAAGAGAATTCCCAGGAAGGCTCAGCTGCCTCTCAAACTATCTCTGAAATATTCATAAAGAATCTTAGTAAATTGACTCTTGACCCTAGTATCAAACTCCTTTCCCCTCTACGAGAATATCCACCCCAACAGCAGGACAGAGAGAAGAAACCACAGGGCTCGTTGACCACATCCTCAGCAGCAGGAGGGGTGGAGTAAGGACTTTGTTAACTGCTAAGAAAGGATGGAAAGGACGATGCAACTGACTGAACACCAGTGCTATCTCAACCAGTGGGCCATGCTTCAAAAAGAGCTACAGCAAAAGGAAACTGAGGCTGAATCAAGAGCGGAAAGATTTAGACGTAGCCATCATTACTGCCTGTATCATAAAGATCTTTCTGAGGATACCAGCATGGAGAATAACTGTAACACAGAGCCAATGTAAACATAAACTTAATTCTTATACTGTTTCTTCTTGCTAGTAATTTCAGGAGCATTATGCAGGAGCTTGGGAAAGCTGCTCTATGTTAGGACAAACTGTGTAATATTTTGACAATCTATGATATAAGCTCTTTTTTTCTCTTTTCTACCTTGATACCAGTAATTGTGAGGAATCCTGTGGTTTGCATTTGAATGACTTCAATATACTTCCAATTTTTGATTTGACCTAAGGAAGCGGTAATAGGTTTTGAGTGTGGCCTGTGTGTTTGAGAAGCCTGAAGTCATTAAGATAATACCTAACATCAAAAATTGGAAGCTAAGTAACTTGTGCAAAAGGAATACACAGAAAACTCTGGGTGGTTTGGTTAGAGCATAATTAGGGCAGAGTGCATAAGCCAGATTTTCTGGTTTTTCAAAAACTGAATTGTAATAAAAATTTTTTTGATGTGCTATTTCAATTCTCAGTAGCAAATGTGTGTGTGGAGGCGCTTACAAAAAATGAGACTTATTTGAAAAAAATAAAAAAAATCCAAACCCCCAAAATGAGCAAAAAGTGAAACTAAATGAGGCACAAAGAAAACAAATGGCTAATAAATGTAAAATTACTCCTGGCTAGAAATCAAAGAAGCTTAAACTAAAAACTTGTCTATAAATATTAACGATTCCTTAAAAATTACACTTCATATATTTATCATTCAGCAAATATTTACTGAGCACCAGTACAAGTGTCCAACACTACGCTAATGGTAGTTTTACAATGGCAAAACAGACATAGCAACTGCATTTGAGGCACTTCCCAGAGGCATACACAAAATGCCCTGTGAATACATACAAGGGACACAGAGGTTCAGGAAGCCTCCTGGAAGAATTAATCCCTAAGTTGAGATCTGAAGGATGAGTAAAATTCACCAGGCCAAGAGACAGAGAACTCTGATGCCAAAAGAACAGTAAATGCAAAGGTCTGGAGACATAAACAAGAACTGTAATTTTAGGGTACTACAAGTAGTTCGCATGATTAGAGCAAAAACCTAGGGACAGGGTAGGGTAAAAACTGGGGGTAAGAGATAAGAATGATGAGGTGTGTATATCATGAAAAGCCATGTGAAGTTTAAAAAAAAAAAAAATCACCTGCCCCTCAATGGCAACATGAAAACAGTGAAGTAGCTTTAAGCAGGGAAGTGACATTAATAGATTTATTTGTTGTTTTGAAATATCATTCAAACTACAATATAGTGAAAGGAATGAAGAAGGCAAGACTAGAGTTAGGGAGACTAATAGAAGTAGGTTATTACAAGGGGCGTCTGGGTGGCACAGCGGTTAAGCGTCTGCCTTTGGCTCAGGGCGTGATCCCGGTGTTATGGGATTGAGCCCCACATCAGGCTCCTCTGCTATGAGCCTGCTTCTTCCTCTCCCACTCCCCCTGCTTGTGTTCCCTCTCTCGCTGGCTGTTTCTGTCTCTGTCAAATAAATAAATAAAATCTTTAAAAAAAAAAAAAAGAAGTAGGTTATTATAATAGTTCAGGCAAAATAATACAGGTCATATAAATATAAGAATTTTAGGGGTGCCTAGGTGGCACAGCGGTTAGGCGTCTGCCTTTGGCTCAGGGCGTGATCCCGGCGTTGTGGGATTGAGCCCCACGTCAGGCTCCTCTGCTGTGAGCCTGCTTCTTCCTCTCCCACTCCCCCTGCTTGTGTTCCCTCTCTCGCTGGCTGTCTCTATCTCTGTCAAATAAATAAATTAAAATTTTTTTTAAATGCAAGAATTTTAATAAATAGGGGCACCTGGATGGCTCAGTCGGTTAAGTGTCTGACTTCAACTTAGGTCATGATCAGGGTCCTAGGATCGAGCCCCGCACGGGGCTCCTCACTCAGTGGGGAGTCTACTCTCTTACTCTCTTTCCCTCTGCCCCAGTCCCCACTTGGACGCACTCACTTGCTCTCTCTCTCAAATAAATAAATAAAATCTTAAAAAAAAACTTTAATAAATACTAAGATGACTAGACAGAACTTGGTAACTAATAATCAGAAGTGCAGGTCAGGAAGCAGTTGAGACTATCACCCAAGTTTTGGCTTGGACGCTTCTGTGGGTTGGATAGGAAACACAGGAAGAATAAACTGGAGGAAAACAAGAGCTAATGACGTTGAAAGCAGTGGCTACCATTTAACAAATACTTACTATGTGCCCAGCATTCCTAAAAGTCTTCTCCCATTTAAGACTCTCAACAATCAAATGAGGTAAGCTCTATTATTATCTCCATTTTACTGATGAGGAAACCGAAAAAGAGTATAGGTAAGCTGAGCAAGGTCAGCGATAAAACTGAGATATGAACGCTGATAGTTTAGCTTGAGCTATGCTTTTTTTTTTTTTTTAAGATTTTATTTATTTATTTGACAGAGACAGAAACAGCCAGCGAGAGAGGGAACACAAGCAGGGGGAGTGGGAGAGAAAGAAGCAGGCTCACAGCAGAGGAGCCTGATGTGGGGCTCGATCCCAGAATGCCGGGACCACGCCCTGAGCCAAAGGCAGACACCGAACGATTGAGCCACCCAGGCGCCCCTTGAGCTATGCTCTTAATCGCTGTGTTACAGATACCTCACATGTACTTTAGATGATGAATTCAGTTTTAGACACCTTGCATTTAAGATACCTAAGGGATATGCAAGATGAAAAACATCCAGCAGACGGTCAGAAGTGAGCTTGGCATTCAAGAAAGACTTGGATGAAGATGTAAATCGGGAGTCATCAACAAAAATATATAAAGACAGTGATGGGATTTTCTAGGAAAAACATATAAGAAAAAGAAAGGCTAAGATTGAAACTTCATGAAAATTAGTATTTAAGAAACTAGAAGAAGACTAATAAAATGGGAAGGAGGCAGAGTAAGGAATTTAAAGAAATGAGCTCTGCCTATACTCTGAAAACTATAAAACATTAATGAAAGAAACTGAAGATGACACAAACAAATGCAATGATATTCCATGATCTTGGATTAGAAGAATTAATGTTGCTAAAATGCCCGTACTACCCATAGCAATCTACAGATTCAGTTTAATACCCATCAAAATGTCAGTGGTATTTTTCACAGAATTAGAACAAATAATGCCAACATTTGTATGGAACCACAAAAGACTGCAAAAAGCCAGAGCAATTTTGAGAAAAGAACAAAGCTGGAGTTATCATAATCATAGATTTCAAGATATACTACAAAGCTATAATTATCCAAACAATATGGTACTAGCACAAAGATACAGAGATCAATGAATGGACAGACCAAGAGGGCATTAAATTAAGTGAAATAAGTCAGACAAATACCATATGATTTCATTTATATACGGAATCTTAGAAAACAAATAAAAAGAACAGAAACAGACCCATAAATACAAAGAACAAACTGGTGGTTGCCAGAGGTGGAGGGAGGGGGGTCAAGGGATGGGCAAAACGGGGGAAGGGGAGAGATACAGGCTTCCACTTATAGAATGAATATAAGTCATGGGAATAAAAGGCACAGCACAGAGAATATAGTCAATGGTACTGTAATAGTGTTGTATGGTGACAAATGGTAGTTACTCTTACGGTGAGCACAGCATAATGTAGGGTTGTCCAATCACAATCTTGTACACCTGAAACTAATGTAACATTATGTGTCAACTATACTTCAATAAAACAAAAATTTTTAAGTAATTTAAACAAGAATCAAACAAAAAAAGAAATGGGCTCTGAAAACAGATTTCCTGGGTATGCATTATAGCTTAGTCCATTTATTAGCTGTGGGTCTCAGACTAGTCACTTCATCTCTATGCATCTTTTTTTTTTTTCATTTTTAAAATGGAGATAATAGTAGGTACATGCAGTTGTTCTGAGGATTAAATATGTTACATGTTTGGGACAGTACACAGAAAACAGCAAATGAATTTTAAATATGATTAGTGGTAACAGTATCAACTAGATGGCAAAGGATCAAGGAGACAGAGGAAAGCCAAGAAAGACTAGCTGTCACTAAAATTACAGAAAAGAGTGTTTTAAGAAGTTGACAATGTTAATATTGCAGTGCAGACAAGATAATGACTCTAAAATGTCCACTGTATTTAATAACAAAGAATTTGATACCTCTGGTGAGGGAGATATGAAACAGACACTGACCACTGCTTTAAGAGAGTAAATTGGAAATCCCTTTCTTAAATTTTGGTGAGAAAAAGTTTAGTGAGATGTACCAACTGCTTGAAAATATTTATACCCTTTGACCCAGTAATTTTACTTTGAGAAAAAAGGGAACAATCAGAGGTGTATCGAAAGTTTTATATTCATTGCACTACTGTGTACAATCTAGTAAAGTTATAAAGAATTTAAGCATCTAATAGCAGTAACAGTAACAGTGGCATCAAGATATATCAAACATAAATTAAAATAAGCCAAAAGTAAAACTGTAGTTATTCCTAAGTAGCTTATGAATTTTTAAACTTTTTTTAGCACGTTCTAAAATCTCTCCTATGAACATGCACTATTATTATAATCAGAAAAACTTAAAACTGCTGCCTTTTGGTTTTTCTTTTAATAGTCCAACATCAGAGCCCTAGCTATACATAAGGAACATAAACTACATGTTTATCCATTCCAGAAAACAAAATATGAGTAACAAAATAACATGTTACTGTTACAAAATAAGAGTAACAGAGGCTATTTTTCTATGTACTGTTGACATAATTTAAAGGAAAAACTTTTAATTTCATCCAATTATCAATAATCTTTAAATTATTAATTTAAAATGATTAACACAGGAACCTGGGTTTAAAAAAATGTAAACTACAATAAATCTTTTTCTAACCTAATAACCTATTGACCCACTGACCTACTTTGGAATTTAGGTTAGTTAAATCTGATATCACAGATATTCCTGGAACTGATGGATCTATTAACATTAATTAAAAGTACTGCTGAAATTTAATTGACTGGCATAATACAAAACCCAAGCATCAATCCTCAACTACATTTATCATCATTTATAAAAAATTCTAACTTGCTTCAGCAGAGCACTCAATGTTTGTATTATAATTAAAAAGATTATTCCTAAAAGAACAATTTTAACTTGTAAAGAAAGATTCAAATACTTTTTAAATTAATTGTTTAACGTATGAGTAAGGATGAAATTAAATAGTTAACTTACTCGATACTAAATGGGAACATTAGCCTACCCAGCCTACCCCTACAATGGATGTAAAATATTAGCAAGATGAAAAACATTCTTAACTCTATATAGCAGGTTCCCAGACTAAATTAAACTAAGAACTGACAGTAAGAACAAGAAACATACCCCAAACCAAACTTTTATGAACCAGATGAAATTCTGGCTCAAGACAAACAACAAATGGCCAGAACTCTCTGGCCTTTCAAAGGTCTTTTGAAGGTCTAAATGTGAAGTATTTTTGAAGCCTCATTAAATAAACAAATACTAAAAAATCAGTACAACTTTCTTAGTAGGATACAAGACTATTCCAATGTTTCAACTAACGTATTTCTTTAAATAATGCCTGAGGTCCCTATTCATGTAATGGACTGATCTGGTCCACAAAATATAGGAGCATCTTACTCCTTTTTCAGAGACTAGACTGAGGCCTGAGCCTATCCCCAGCCTCCACTGAGTCCCAGAGAAGATCTGAAGGTGCAGAGCTGAAGCCTGAGTCACAGAGTGAATTATACACTGAAACAGGTACCATAACCCTGGAGCTACACTCCCCCTGCCCCAGGCCTCTTTACTAGGATCAGCAGGAAGAAAGAGGGGGCGCTGTGGTAGGCAAAATAATGGCACCACTAAAATGATCACATCCTAATCCCTGGAGTCCATAAAATGTCACTTTACATGGCAAAAGGGACTTTGCAGATGTGATTAAGGTTAAAGATCTTGAGATGGGGAGATTATCCTGAACGTCTATGGGTATAGTGCAATCATGTGAGTCTTTAAAAGCAGAGAACCTTTCAGATACATGTACCCTTATGTTTACAGCAACATTATTTACAACAGCCAAATTATGGAAGCAGCCCAAGTGTCCATTCATAGATGAATGGATAAAGAAAATGTAGTATATATGTATGTATGTATATGTATACACACACTGGAATATTATTCAGCCACAAAAAATAATGAAATCTTGCCATTTACAACATGGATGGCGCTACATACAGAGTATAATGCTAAGCGAAGTCAGTCAGTCAGAGAAAAACAAATACCATATGACTTCACTCATGTGGAAACGAAACAAATGAGCAAAGGGAAAAAGAGAGAGGGAGAGAGGGGAAGCGGGAGGGAGGGAAAGGAGAAAGAGAGAGAGACAAACAAGAAACAGACCCTTACCTCGAGAGAGGGGGTGGGGTGGGGGGTGAAACAGGTGGAGGGGATTAAGGAGTGCACTTGTGATGATGAGCACGGGGTGATGTATGGAAATCTTGAATCACTCTATCGTATACCTGAAACTAATATAACATTGTATGTTAACTAAACTGGAAATAAAATTGAAAAAAATTAAAAAAACAAAAACAAAAACAAAACCAGAGACTTACCTGGCTCTGGTCAGAGAGATTATGAAACAGAAGAAGGGTCAGAAAGATACAATGTTGTTGGTTTTGAAGGTGGAAGAAAGGGGCCATAACGCAAGGAATGTAAGGCCTCAAGAAGCTTGAAAACACAATCAGCAGATTCTCCCCTGAAGACAGAAAGGAATTTTCCAGAAAGGAATGCACCCCTGCTGACACCTTGATTTTAGCCCGGTGAGACACATGTGGCACTTCTGAGCTTCAGTACTGACTATAACACATTTTTATTGTTTTATGCCATTAAGTGGTAATCTGTAGAACAGCAACAGAAACTTAAAAGTCCAAATATCTCTAGCTGCTCTTGATAAATGTGCCTTTTTTAAATATCTCCCCCTCAATATTTACAATAACCTGCCTTGGAAACAATCAAGATTAATCCCATTATGCCCTATTTTCCTTTTATATCAGTCACCAAGAGAGGCCCAAGACCCCCCCACACACCCCCAACACCATCACCTGGATTCTTGTCCTTACATATTCTTTATATCCCTGCACTGATCCCTTTTCCCTTCCTTTCCCAATTTCCAAACTCCTTTAACAGTGTTCTCTGGAACTCACAGTGATATCATTAACAAAACCTATTTCCCCAACACGTTGTTGCATACTCTCTTCACCTTCCTTGCACCAAATGAAACCCCACTCTACTCTAGAAGTTCTGCTCTAACTCCAGTCCTTCCAAATGACAGCTGTTTTCCTCTCCCATGTCACAGATGACTAGGTCCTCGTGGTAAGGCGGACCTCCTTGTTCCTCACTGTCATTGCTGAATTATTCCCCTTCATCTCCTCCCTAAATTATCCAGTTTTGAATCTCATGCCTCCAGACGATATCAGCTATTACCCTCTCCATGTTATAACCATTTATAAACTCCCAGAATAAGCCCTCTCATTCCCTCAGGGCTGTTTCTCTAATACTGCTTCTGTGGCTGTTTTTTAATGTTAATATCTGTAACAACGATCCTCTCAACATGTCAGCCAGTCAGTTCCTTCACTTCCTCTCCTCCGAAATCCTGTGCATCATCCTACTTCCCATTCATTCCCATCCTACTTCCCATGCATTCTAGAACTCACCATTAGAAATAATTACATGCCTCTCCATATTGTCTGTTTCAAACACTGATCCCTCTACAGCTCACACAAGCTGAGATAGCTAGCATGTGATCTGCTTGATTCAAAACCACAAAAAACAGATTAAAAAAAAAAAAATTGGCAGTACAGCTCTAATTCATTCATTTATGCCTGCATCTTTTTTTTTTTTCCCCAACCTGTCCTAACCTCCTAATCTTTGCTGGGCCCTCACAATTTCTCACCCCAGAAAAGGCACAAAGGGGCAAGTCAAGTTTATCTGAGATGGTCAGGGAATATCAGAGACAGAGACAGAAATGTTTAATTCTTTTACATGTTTGTCTAAATGCCTTCCTTTTTGCCAACGAATCCTTTGCACATTTATCATGGATAAGCCACTCCATGAGACATTCTATGGCAAAATGCAACGGCCCCTTACAACTTTATATAGCTCAAGTCATACTGATAATAAAACTACTTATAATTCCAATTTACAGTATTTATTAATACAGGCATAAATAATACAGATACTGAAGAACAGTGGAGGGGAAACCAAGACTTCTGAAAGTCACTTCTGTTGCTACATTGCACGGTACCATTTTCCTTTTCCGCTTCATTCTATTTCTCTAGCCTCGTGCCCCATTCCACCCTCACTGTAGACATATTCCCTATTCTCCAACCACAATGAACTTCTCACCATTCCCTCAGGTAGCAAACAAAGACCCCTGGGTAAACAATAAAGGTCCATTCATCAGCGCCCAACATATTATCAACACAAAAGGCTTCTTAATAAACTAGAATTAACATTCACAGGAAACCACATTGTCATTCACATCAGGATTCAATTAATCAGTATGTAAAATGCATGTTGTCAGTGAAAACCTAAACGGATGTACCATGTATTAGTTTCCTCTGGCTTCTAAAACACATTACCTCAAACTTAATGGAATGAAAAAACATAAATTTATTCTCTCCCAGTTCTGCAGATCTGAGTCCAATACAGGTCTCACTGGGCTAAACTGAAGGGGTCAGCAGGGCTATGTTCCTTTCTGGAAACCTTAGCAAAAAATGCTTCCTTGCCTTTACAATCCTCTCAAGGCTGCTCACCTTCCTTGGCTTACCGCTCCCCTCCTCAATCTTCAAAACCAGAAGCAGGCCCCATGTGCTTCTCAAGCTGCCATCTCTTCTGCCTCCCTTTTTCCATATAAAGACCCTAGTAATTGATCATATTGCACCCACTCAGATAATCCAAGATAATCTTCCCAACTGTAATTCCTCTTTGCCAGTTAACCTAACATAGTCACAGGTTCTGGGAATTACGGCATGGACATCTTGAAGGACCATTATTCTGCCTACTACATTCCATGACCAGAGAAGTCTCTCTTTGGTGAAGACAAAATTAAATATCTTTGGGGAAGATAAGACATTAAAGAATAATTTGATCAACAGACAAACAACGACACCACCATGCCAGATAGTTTGTAACCTTTTTTGTTTTGTTGTGTATTATATTAGTGAATTATAACTTCTGAGCTATCTTTTCCTTTTATGTTTCTTCAAGGGAACTGAAAAATAATGTGGATGATAATTCATGTTCCAGGAGTTCAACTGCAACTTTCAAGCCTAAAATCAATGCTATATGGCCCCAGGAGGCTCTATGTCTGTTTTTTCTGAATGGCAAAAGTTAGTTTAACGTCCAAAAGAATATGAAAGCATACTTTCCCTTTTGGACAACTATTTCATGTGCTATACTGCATTTAAAAAAAGGCGTAATTTATTAAGTGTCAAACAGTTGTCCAAAGAAGATTAATTAAATCCAATCCTTTGTGGATTGGCCTGTTTTAAAAAGACAAGTGTATGTAAACTTCTTTTTTTCCCCCCTCAAGATTTTATTTATTTGAGAGAGCGAGCAAGCGAGCGAGGGAAGGGGTAGAACAAGAAAATATCCAAGGAGACTCCCGCTGAGCGTGGAGCCTGATGCAGGGCTCGATCCTGCAACCCATGATATCAGGACCTGAGCCAAAACCACAAGTCGGTCACCTAATCAACTGAGCCACTCAGCTGCCTCTGGGTATATGTAAATTTCTGAAATGGATCTGAGGAGAGGGGAGAAGAGAGGGAGGGAGAGGAACGAAGAGGTAAGGGAGGGCGAGAATGAATGAACAAACTATAAACCTAGTACAGAATTTCATTAGTGATAAAAATCTCCAGGGACCTGTTATGAAATTTGATCATTAAGTAATATTATGAAAATATTAGGCTTAGGGCTAGCTCACGAGGTATTTAATAAATTAAAACTAATATGTACAAATATGATGACAATGTTTTGACATATTATATACCTCATCAATGAGGCCACCAGACCCATGTAAAATGCCACTAAGAATATATCAACTTTTAAGGCTGTAAGTATTCCTCTTTTTGCAGTATAATCACTTTATAAAATAGCAGTTGTTCTGACCTATTAAAACCTGGGTAAACTGCCAGGTTGGTTTTGTGTAGCCAAGTAGGCCAAGCAAGTTCACAATCATGTGAAACCTAGTTCAAATATGTTTAGATGCATCCTGAACCACAGATTATTCAGAAAACTACCATACAGCATTTCTTCGCGAAAATCATCATTATATCTACATTTTAAAATGTACTTCCTTTACATTGTAAGATTTTGCAGTATGAATCAGATATATACTATCCGTTTTCACTTTTCTGCCTTACCCTATTTACTTTCAGAACTTTGAGATAAATATATGTGGGTCTCTTAGTTGACTATTACTATTTTTTAAACCTGATTAAACTGATTTAAACTGATTGCCAGATCCTCACCTGAAATGCTAGGTCTTAGAAAATAGCAGACCAAGACACTATTTGAATCTGTGGAATAGGAAGGGAGATGGGGCTCACATTGCACAAATGAATCTTAGTAGCACGCAAGTAGGAGTAATTAAGGACAAAAGAGGATGTGTGAGTGGCACACTAATTCACAGCCAGAAGGCCTGTGAGGAGGTATCACAAGGTGCAACCTGGACTTGACAAGTATTACATACAGAACAGAGACATATCCTTGATACAGAAGACACAGGATTTGAGATTTCTATTGATGTATTTTTATGTCTGCTACTGAACCCAGACATAAATTTGTATTTCATATACTGTATTTCTTGGTTCTGAAATTTCCATTTCATTCTTTTACGTGGTTTCTATTTTTTCAGAGAACTATGCTTCCATTCATTTCAAGAGTGTTCACAGATATAACAGGTGCTTTTAAGTCTTTTTCTAAAAACTCCATCACTGGATAATCTCAGGTTCAGCCTTTATTTACTGGCTTTTCCCTTAAAAAGTGGTCAGATTTTCCTGTTTCTTGGAATGTCAAGCAACTTTGGATTATATCCTAGACATTCTGAATATTAGGTTATAAAACTCCAGATTCTATTAACCCCTTCTAGATAATTTGATTTTTTTATTGAAGTTTACTGTAAGTTCTGTATTGCCTTCTGTAGGTGGTAGTTCAAATGTTAGTTCAGTTTTTAAAGCCTTTACTTTTACTATGTTATTTGGGTTTATCCTTAACACTCAGGGGCAAGTCTGGATCTGAACAGTGGCTTATATCATAGTTCAGTTATCTAAGTCTTTGCTGTGTTTCTTTGGATCTGCTCTGTGCATGTATAGCTCACAAATAAGGTAGGACCTTTGTGGGTTCATACTCACAATTAGGGAATCTCCTCTCAGCTCTCTTCTCCCTGAGATCTTCCCAGTATGCTCCAGTTTTCAGCAGTCCCTTTCCCAAATCCTCTGGGCAGAGAAATCATTTCCTCTCAGAGTTTTAAGTGCTAGTGCCACCATGGCAGGGCAATTTTAGAACTGGAGATGGTCTTAGGGCAGGTTTGAGAGAGAAAAAGGAAAATAAGGGGACCCCTCCTCCTTATCCTCTGGCTAGAAATGGGGGTTTCTCTTGAAGTATTGCTAACTGCTATACGCACTGTGCAGTTCTGCAATTCAGCCCACCATTTGGTCAAAGCTAGGTCATGGAAAGAAAAAAATGATAAACTCACAATTATACAGGCTACCCTTCAAATTATGACTTCCCTTCAAATTATAACTTCCCCTCTCAATTTGCCTGTTATTAATTTTCAGCCTTCAAATAGTTGGTTTTTGTATTTCATTAGGAAATACATTAGTTCTCCTCAGAGAATTAAGCTTACTCCATCTTGGTCTACCCACTGTATTATAGCCCTGTCCCAACAGACTTTTCACCTAGTGGCTTCAGTAGTCATTGACTGATCATTATCTAGATCCATTATTTCATTAGAAGTTGCACTGTGGTGAGTTTCTAATCCTTTATTTGCTCAGTATTTCTTATCAGCTGTGATTCATCTATGAAGGTAAGCTTTCCCTCTTAACTATTTGGTTATCCTGGAATATTATCTGTGCGGAAAAACAATAAGTGGTTGATTCTTTCATTTACAAATGATTTTCAGAGTAATGACCTGATACCTGTGGGAACTGATACTTAAATTTCCAGAGAACTTCTCAATCTTTTATATTTGTGTATTAACCTACTGTAGTTATTACATTTTTTAAAACTATTTTCATGAAAATTTTCAAACACACACAAAAGTAAAAAGAATAATATTAACCCACATTTCACCTATTTTCAATGATTATCAAATCATGGTCAATCTGGTTACATCTATACTGCCCCTTCTCCATTCCTTCCCACCCTCCTTTGCATTACTAAAAGTAAACCCCCAAAACTGTGTCATTGCATCTGTAAATACACCAGTGTGAACCTACAAATTACAAGGACTAATAAAAAACATAATCACAATATCATTATTCCTACCTTAAAAAGTTAATAGAGATGTATAGGACCTCCACACACAAAATAAAATTCTGAGAGAAATTTTAAAAGGCCTAAATATATCAAGGTACTACCATAGTTAAGGTATCAAATCTCTCAATACTGAAAGATGTCAATATATCTAACTTGATTTATAGACTTGATATTAAACTAGTCAATAATAATCTTAAATAACAAATAATATTAAACTTGCTATTTTTTTAAACTTGCTTACTATAAAGCAGGTTATCCCTTTATTTAGGAAACTGAAAGGATGAGTATAAAATTTTTATTGAAATTTAAAGGACCAATAAAAACCAAGGCAATTGTGAAGAACATACTGGGAGAATTTAAAGCAACAGTAATTAGAAGAGTATGGCACTGGCACAACAACAGCCCAATGGAGCTGAAGAGTCCAAAAACAGACCCACGAATAAACACTCACCTGAATTACAACAAAGGCACTAATGCATTACTATAAGGAAAGGATAGTCTTTTCGATAAATAATGTTTGACAAAATGGGTTTCCATATGGAAAATGAAATGAACCAGGAACCTTATCATATACCATGCATAAACCTAAATGTAAAGGTTAAAACCAGTTTATAAGAGAAAACATACAAGAATACTTTCTTGGCTTTGGCACAAAGATTTCTTAAAACACAAAATACCAATCATAAAAACAGTTTGGTTAAGATGGACTTTATTAAAATTAAGAAATTTTCTTATAAAGACACACTATTAAAAGAGTAAAGAAGTAGGATAGATATCTTCAATACTTAATGCAATAAAAAACTTATCCTAGAAATAAAGAACTCCTACCAATCCATAAGATAGACAACTCAACAGAAAAATGGTCAAATGACATGAACAGGCATTTCTCAAAAGAAGATATTCAAATGGTCAATGGCATATAAACATGTACTAAATCTTTAAAGTTAGCGGGGAATTACAAATTAAAACTCCAATAATTTTCACCATATATACGACGAAGAAGCTAATATTAAAAAACACCAATAATTTTAAGTGTTGGTGAGGATATAGAGCAATGAGAACCCTTGTACGCTGTCGGTAGGTATAAAATGACTCAACCACTTTAAAAAACTACGGGCATCTACTAAAGCTAAATAGAAATACCATGATCAACAATTTCACTCTTGGATATTTACGCAAAAGAAATGCATGCATATGCGCACCAAAGACATGCTCAGGAATATTCACGGCAGCATTGTTTGTAATAGCCCAAAACTCATAATGATCCAAATATTCATCAACAGAATGGATAAACTGTGCCAATACACAATGAAGTATTACAAAGCAATGAAAAAGAATAAATTAATGTTATATGAATCAACATGGGTGACTCACATAAACAAGATGTTGATCAAAAAAAATAGTCAAAAGATGTTAAAAATAGACAATACTAATGAACAGTAAATGAAGTCAGAATAATAGTTACCTTTGGAAATGTGTGTTGACTGTCAGGGGGCATTGAAGGAGGCTCCTAGGTTGATGAAAACATTCTGTATCTTGATCTTGGTATTGGTTAAACGAATGTGGACTTCATAAAATTTCATCAAAAGGATACTCAAGATTTATCCACTTTATAAAAAGCATGGTTTAATTCAATGCAAAAAGTTTTAAAAGTTAGCAATACTATATCAGTTCCTTAATTTTTAAATTTTTAACTTTTTGGTCATTTTACTTGGTAAAATTCAGGTCTAGGAAAACCAGATTTCTACATGTTTGCTTCTTAATTGGATACTAAAAGTCATATTTACTTCCTTTTGCAGTAAAATTACTGAAGAATTATTTTGATATATGGATCCTTCCTATTATGAAGGCAACAGAAAGCCTAGGTTCAAGTTAGACCAGTCCCATTATTTACACCCTAAAATTTCTAAGATGGCTTTTTTTCTTCAGAGACAGTGCACACATGCTGAAGTGGAGGGAGGAGCAGAGGGAGACGGAGAAAGAATCCTCAAGAGACTCACCATGGAGCACGGAGCCCAATGCCGGGCTCAAACCCAGAACCCTGAGACCATGATCCAAGCAGAAACCAAGAGCTGGACGCCCATCTGACTGAATCACCCAAGTGCCCCTATTAATCAATTTTTCTATATTAAGTTCCAGATCCCCAGTTCCCATAATTTGTATTTGGCAAAAAAAAAAAAAAAAAAAAGAGGTAAGAAAACTTAAGGCTTCTGCGGTTTAGCAGCAGTTTTAGATAGAATTAAATAGCAAATCAAGGCAAGGTGTTAGCATAAGGCTGTTGTGAAAATGAAATAAATTACTAAATGTAGAGTGCTTAGAATATGATGTCTGGCACTAAACAAAAAGCTCAAAAACGTCATCGATTATTAATACCAGTTTGAGAAACGTTATAATAGACCCTTACTCTTGAATTTCCTTCAAAATATAACTTAAGGTCAAAATATAATAAATGTAAGGTAGTAAAACCAGATCTACATTTAAAAACAAAGCATATTTATGGAGCTAACAGAACACAACAGATTTTTAATAAAACAAGCTATAGTGGACATTATATTAAAGAACAGTAGCAGGCAGAAGAAAATTAAACACATCACAACTAAGATTTTTTTGAAGTTCTAAATTGTACTAATTGGTATTTAACTATGATCTTATGATTTAAAGAACTGAGGAGATAATCAGCAAGAATACTGCTAATATAAAGGCTATCTTTGCATACAGTTTCTACATTTGCGAAGTTCTATTTATCTCCACGTTACTATAAAACATTTGTAAGTCAACTTATTAAATCCAGTAAAGAATCATAGAACAGAGTATCTGCATTGAGGAACAAATTAATCATAAACCACCCAACCAAAAAACACTGTTCAGAATAGTACCACCATGTAAACAGAGTATGTGTGAAGGCACTTTGAAAAAAGTACAAGCACTGTAAGTGTATTTTTAATGAAAGTAATTAATAATTTAAAAGCAACAGTATTTGGACATAATCTCTAGGTTTTTTGGTAATTGCTAATGGCATTTCTTTAAACTTTTTGCTTGGAATACTTTCAAACTTTCAGAAAAGTGTACAAATAGTTCAAAGAACTCCTATGTATATTTTATCCAGATTTATCAATTAACATTCACATAATTTTTTGTCATATATGGATAAACATTTGCTGAGCCATTTGAGAATAAGTTGTATATATCATACCCTTTCACGCCTAAATACATCAACATATGCCTCTTAAGAACAAAGACATACCCTTAAATAGCCATAATATAGTCACTAACTTCAGGATATTTAACAATTACACAAAATTTTAATTTAATGTCTATTTTCCAATTTTTTTTTTAACTGAGCAAATGAAGTCCTCTAGGGCTTTCTTCCTCCTCTAATACAGGATTCAGTCCAGAGTCATGTACTGACTGCATTTAGCTGTCCGATCTGCCCAGACTCCTTTTATGTGGAACAGTTTTCCTCAACTAAATGCCATTTAAACTATCTGATCTTTACAAGATGTTCTGCAGGATAAAATTTTAAAAGCTGGGTTCTTCAGCAAACTATACAGGGAAGGTTCATTTAAAAAAGAGATTCAGTGGATAAGTTGAGGAAGTTTCAGAAGACTTAGATGAGAATATATGAATCTTCCTATCCAAGAGTAGCTTTTAGTATATATATACATTTTAAAGATTTATAACAAGGAGGCTTCTAAGATTGGTAACTTTTGGATTAGTGGTTTATCTTGTCTCTTAAGATTTCAAAATATTACAATATATAATCAACGTAGACAATAAATCGGGCCAATGATTTGATGGCTATCAGTAAAGAGCAGATCCAGAGAAAATTGCTGTTTTCATCAAAATTCTCTCCTACAGTTTTTTTTTGCCTGTTTTTTTTTTTAATTCTCTCCTACAGTTAACAAAAAACACCCAATCCCAATAAGCAAACCTTTAAAGAAACTAGAATTCTTGTGATCACACATAGATGTAATAGGTACTAGAGCTACAACAGACCTTGTTCTTTTACTCAACACTGACTGTGTGACAACCATGCGTCAGGCCTACAATAGCCATGAAGGCATCCATTGTTTAAAAAACAAGCATGGTATCTACCCTTTGGAAACCTGTAATTTAGTAAACCCAAGACCCCTGCTTTCAGATAGGAAAGGTACTATTTTTCCCTATTTTGAAAATGAAGCTACTAGCACTCAACCTATAAGCACTTCTCCAACCATGAAGAGCATAGATCAGCTAACTTATTCTGTAAAGGGTTACACAGTATATACTTGTGGCTTTCTGGGCCCTAAGGTCTCTGGTGCAACTACTGTACTTAAATTAACTCTGCCACTAGAGCATGAAAACAGCCATACACAATATGTAAAGAGTGGCTGTGTTCCAATAAAGCTTTATTCATAGATGCTGAAATTTGAATTTCATATCATCTTTATGTCACAAAATAGTATTCTTTTGAGATTTTCTTTTCCTCCAATCATTTCAAAATGTAAACACTATTCTTAGCTCATAGGTCGTAGAAAAACAAGCAGCAGGCTGGATTTGGTATTTTGCAGACTCCTGATAGACTTGCTTATAAGCTGGAGCTGCAATGGGTGACTGGCTCTTCTTTAAATCATCAACTAATTCCTTATCGCTATACTTATAAATGTAATAGGAAATAATTCTTATTTTTTCAGTCATTTGCAAATCACCTTCATCTCAGAAAAAGATATTATAAATCTTACTTCTGAGTAACTGAAAAATTTTAAGAATTGGTGAAAATACTTCATATCTCCATATCAATTACCTTACCAACCAATAACTCTTTACTCCTCAAAAAATTAAAATTCTAAAGATAAATTAAGACCATTGAAGCAAGTAGCAGATCATGCTCTAAATACTTTTATAATACTTGTCCTATGCTTCTTGCCAGGAGATTGCAAACCTCACTTTATCCAATGATTATGAATTACGCAGGAAAAAAAACCAACAACACAGCATACCTCTGAGCTCAAAATGAAAACTGAAGGTATCTAGTGAAACTCACCAAGTTCTAAAGATTCATCTAAGAAGAATGCAGAATTTTCCAAAGGCATCTTAAACTGTGATAGAATCAGCTTCTAAGTTTCACCGGCTTTACAGGGAAAAAATAAAATAAAAATACTGTAAAACAAGGGCAACTGTGGAGATGATGTTAGCCAAAGTCTAAGCAACAGTATCTCTGGTATTTTTTTTTTCCCATGCACGTATACAGCATTAATTGGGGCCTCCTATGTGCCAGGAACTGGGGATGCAGCAATGAACATGTCAGATCCCATCAACCCCTGTGGGAGCTCACTATGTAGGGCAACTCCAAATGAGATGAAAGGCTTTAAGAATCATGACGTTGTAAGGGGAAAGCATGGCAGAAATACAAACCAGTCTGGTGGGAATTGGTTAGGAATGACCTCCTAAAGGAGGGGCATTTAATGTAAGCATGAATAGGATCTGGTCAGACAAAGCAAGGCAGGAGGGAAGAGAAAGTGTTCGATCCAAAGTGAACAGCATGTTCAAAGGGCCAGGTATGAGAGAATATGGCATTTATGTGGAAGTTAAGTAAGTGCAGTGTGGCTGCTCAGAGTAAGAAAAGAGATAAAAAGAACATTCTCTGAGATGAGATAGATAAGGTAGGAAAAAAGACGTGAAGCAATTTGCCCTGAGTCACAGAGTCACATAGGGGTAAAAGGCAGAGCCCATTTTAAACCCTCATCAACTGACTGCAAATACACTACCCATTCTGAAGTTCTTCCCAGCCCACTAGCCTCAAGGGTTGAGAGTGGGGGCCCTTGGGAAGGAAGCTGAGGAAAAAGTGCTCGTGGAGGATGATCCTTTTGGGGGCTTTTGCAAGAGCCGAGGGAAGACTGCCTTGGGCCAATAGCAGCCTCCCTATGAATGATCAACTAACCATCAAGAAATCCCCCTGCAGAAGGATGGGAAAGAAGTCTGTCTCAGCATCATTCTCAATTACTAACAGTTTACCAAACACTTCACTATGCGTGAAGCCCTGTTATAAGTGCTTTACGTATGTATTAACTAACTCAATGCTCACAACATCCCTATGAGATAGGTACTTTTATTACCCTGTATTTTCAGTATGATTTTATTAAACCATCCAAACATGGCCATTAATTCTTATTAACAATTAAAGTTAAAATGATCAGAAACATTAACAACATTTCTCACCACAATATTAAAAGCATTTTCATTACCCTTCTACCAGAAAAGTACCATTTTAAATATCAATTAACAAAAATAAAAGGCTACAACATTATTCTGGATGATTTTTTTTTAAACCAGCAGTTCTATTAAGGAAAGAGTTTGGGAAATCCTTTTCTCCTTATTCATTCACTCACTAGGGTATATTCTACATATCCAGTGGTAAGAAAAACACGCCAAATTCCTGACCTCATGGAATTTAAGCCACTGAAATACAATGATGTTTGACACTCCTGGGCAATTACATTTTTGCAACATATCCTAAGTTTTTTTGAAAAATGAAGACCCAATAACCACACAGACAAAATCCAATGCAACAGAAGATAATAAAAACTTGAAGGAAGTGGATTGTGAGTAAAAACATACACATGTTAAGAGGAAGAGAGAGAATAAGAAACTGTTCCACTGAGGAGTATACTCAGGAAGAATGAAAAAGAATCCTCACTCAAAGAGAGCATAAAGAAATAGTAATCAGTTACAGTGATGAAGGTCCTTAAGGAAATTAACAGTAATGAAAATAAAAAGTATATGAATATCATCCAGCATCAGATTCAAGACTATAATCTAGTGATGAAAAATTAAACCTTTAACCAGCAGTCTTCACAACGGGACCAGACGGTTTTAAGGGAATCAATTTCCAGATCCTTAATTTCCATAGTTACCAACCAGTTACTAGAATTAATATTAAGGTCAGAGCATTACACTCATTTCTCCTTTCCTACACTCTACATTTCCTACAGTACATTTTATAATCCTCCTTCTTCCAGTTCACAGGAGAAAGATATATTTCTCACACACCTAACATCTCACTACAATGCATTTCCATGATTGGAAAAACACCCAAAACACCAAAGAAGTAATTTGAAATACTGATATCAGGGGAATACCCTTTAACGGAAAAACCATTTATCTAAGGTGGCTTTGTCTTTCCCTATCCCGTACATTTCTGTTAATGATAATACCGGACATGTTAAAGGAGATATTTTGGCCCAAATGGGCTGTTACACCTTTGGGAGGTGGGAATAAGAAAAATTTTTGATTAAAAAGCTATGAGAGAGAATCCAATGAAAACAGTGATGATAAATATTGAGTGCTATAATTTAGTTCATCCAGGTAAAAAGCTTATGACTAGACTCCTTACATAACTTATATAGAATTATTTAGAATCCAAGATCTGGAAAGCATCTTTAAATTAGAATTCAAGATCTGCACTTTCACCATTCTCCAAAAAATGACAAAGAAATTAGTACAGTCTATCAGTCACCCGTGTCTTATGTCTGTGAATTGAAGATACTTTACATGGTTTTAATGAGTTGAAAAGAGCACATAACCCCCCCACACCAAAAAAAGAAAGAAAGAAAGAGAAAAAAGAGCTCTTACTTCTGTCAAATCAATAGCATGTTTTCAAGTAAAAGTAGTAAACACCGAAGTTAGTGTTTTCTATTTTTTATTGAGAAACATTTTTATTAACTTTTGTCAAAAGAACACTGGACACGGTAAATCCGTATTTTTTTCTAACCTGGACAAGCCTTCATGCTGTCACATATCAACCAATTCTTTGCTCAGTTTTTCATCCCTATGTGAACTTACTGGATACACATTAATTTATCAGGAATACATTGTATATTCTACTATAAATGATATACTTAACAAAAAGTTATCAATAATCTTTTGTAAATATCTTTTTTATTATTAATTTCCACAAAAATCAGTCTCATTCTAACATAATCATCCATGGATACATAAATTCCATGAAAAGAACAGTCCCCTCTAAAGAGATACATTTATGTTTAAGAACTATTTAATAAACAAAATCAAGAATATATTTATGTTATACTCATAGTAATTATAATTTAGAAGAAAATTATTTAACATTTAGACCACTATGGTCACAGTTAATAAACATTTTAAATTTCAATTTACATTCATATTTTTGATGCCCAGAAACACTATTCAAGTGCTGGGAAAAAAACTGCCAACCCAGAATCCTGTATCCAGACAAAATATCCTTCAGGAAAGAGAGGGAAACTTGTCTAGACCTACTCTAGAACACTAGCTACAGGAGGTTCTTCAAACAGAAAAAAAATGATAAAAGAAGGAGTATTGGAAAATCAGGCAGAATGGAAAGAAAAGAATATGGGTAAATACAATAGACTTTCCTTCTGTTGTATTATTTTTGATGGCTTAAGCAAAAATGATGACACTGTGTGATATGGTTCTCACAATACGCAGAAAAAATATAGAAGGCAATATATTAGAAATGGAGGGGGGATAAAGGGACTTAACCAGCAGGCTACAGTAAATCATGTATACAAAAAACAATATTTAGAGCAACCACAAAAAAGCTATTCAAAGAGATACAATCAAAACATTACAGATCAAGATGGAATCCCAAAAGTTCAACTAACCCACAGGTTTCTTTTTTTTCTCCTTCTAACTACTACTACTAAAAAAGTAGTTAAAGCATAAGATATTCTATCCCCAAGCAGGATAAGGGTCCATGAAGTTTGAGAACACTGATGAGTCACATCCTCTAGGGGAAGAACTTTGAAAGCACTTGTAATACCAGCTTTGACATTACTCTCATACACTGCTGGTGGGAGTATAAATTGGTACAAACTGAGAACAATTTATCAGTATCTTAACAAAATTACAAATGTCTAACCCTTTGGTCCAGCAATATAGTGGGCTATAAACAACATTTAAAAAATGAAACAGGATAAAGAAAAAAAGTTAAAATATAAGACTCTGAGTAATGGTAAGGGTACTTCCTGACTTTTGTTTCAGATACATGTTTATGAGTATGTATGTGTACGTACACACACACACACACACACACACACACAAGGTCATAAAATAAAATATATCTCTTACTATAGGTTGTGGTCAAACAAGTTTGGAAGCCATTGTTTCAGCTCAAGAAAGAAAGCCTTGGGCAAAGGTACAAGCTGACACTTCAGAAAGAAAAGGTTCATGCCAGGATATGAAGAAGTTAAAGGGAAGTAAGGCATATAAGGAGACAAAGCAAACACGAACCAGTACATTAACAAGCTATATAGAGCCATTAGAAAACTTGGCCTGTTTGGGGTGAACACAGGGGAGAAGAGGAAAGGAGAGAATTTATCTGACCAAAAAAGAGACAGAAGAATCCAGCAAAGTTGTCCCAGGGGTGTTAATTTTTACACAGAATTCCAAGTATATCTTGTTTTCCTCAATGACATTATTTTCTTTGCTAACTTTTATTAAGCAAACTTTAAATTATGTATGTGGCTTACATTTCTGGTTCACATTATATTTCTCTCAGACAATGCTGGTCTGGACCTGAAGTGCTATTTTCTCTTTGCATTCATTTGCTGATTTGTCAAAGAGTTGTGAGACATCTTCCACTGTCATTTCTCTTCTCTTAACCACTTTGGACAGAAATGAAAACTTCCGAATTCTCAACTGCATTCAATAAAAACTAAAAAAGAGCCTACAAAGATGGTGTGTCTCCAGGCTTCTTTTATAACTTGTTGAAATATGATGCAATAACTTGGGTAATACAAAAAAATAAAAACTGAAAAAATGATGCAACAATGACAATTTCCCCCATATTTTATCATCCGATGTGATTCCACCATTCTTCTATTTTCATCTCTTCTTAGAAGAGATGGAAATAGCTGATGAGTCATTATGAAATAAATCATAGAATGATGAAATAGCATAAATGAATATAGTGCAAGATAGAGTAAGTTTTATTCAACTTAAAAAACAGTAAATTTTGCCTTTGTTCTTTGGACGACCCAAAGAAAGAATAACACTCATGAAATACTAGTCCTTACAAATTGCCAGAAATGTTAAAAAAAATATATATAAAATTAAAGCCAATGGATACTGATGATATACTAAGGGCTAATCAAAAATTGGTAAATAAAAGAAAATTAATCATGAACTTTTCTTGCCTGTTCTGTCAAACTGTATCTCAAGGTAGCCAAAGAGACCAAATTGATGAGAGGGTTAGTCCTTCAAAGAATTTTAGCTAATAAGAACAAAAGAAATGACATATAAATAGATGGGTAGTAATCATCAATAGATTTTAAAAGATTAAGAGAAAAAGTGATAGTCAATTTCACAATGGATCAACTGCATGCACTAATCAATCTTAGCATCTCCAAAAATGAGACGACCAAATATTAAGTACCTCCTGATGTAATATGTAATACATAGTACTACTTATAAAATATTCTTGTTGAAAAAGAGTCAAAATAGGATCAAACCTTTAGATCATATATTAACTGGAGCAATATCACACCCAACAGGTAAAAAGATCTTAAATAACAAATTAAAACTTTCTTACTCTCCAAAACACAATACTATGATCTGTCCCCTGGGTTTTAGGAGGTAGACAATTAAAAAAAAAAAAAAATTCTAAAAAGGCCCTTTAAAGAGACAATANACTACTTATAAAATATTCTTGTTGAAAAAGAGTCAAAATAGGATCAAACCTTTAGATCATATATTAACTGGAGCAATATCACACCCAACAGGTAAAAAGATCTTAAATAACAAATTAAAACTTTCTTACTCTCCAAAACACAATACTATGATCTGTCCCCTGGGTTTTAGGAGGTAGACAATTAAAAAAAAAAAAAAATTCTAAAAAGGCCCTTTTAAAGAGACAATAATGAAAAAAGAAAACAAAAAGTTAATAAACACTGCTTTGGATCAAACTTCCAGTTTACATTAATACTGGAAGAAAACAAATAAAATGACATCAGGAAAAAGCAATCAGACAAATCCAGAATGTAAAATATTCTATAGAACAACTGATCCAGTTCCTTCAACATGGAGGGAAAAATAAAGGCAGGAAGAGGAGAGGGCCCATCAATTGTTCTAAAATTTAAAAAGACTCAAAGTCTTTAGTTTTAGAAATATACTTAAAAATACTTACAGATCAATGACATGTGGAATATGCTTCAAAACAATATTAGGAAAGGAGTGAGGGTATAGATGAAAAAAGACCCAATTATTAAAGCTGGTGACAGAGTTCCTTCTGTCATTTCATTATTCTATTCTGTAAACTGCCATATAGTTTAAAATACTCCATTAAAACAAAATCATGAGTTATCTGAGGAAGATTTTGCTTTCTTAAGAAATCAGAGAACTATATACACACAATAAAAAACAGCAGCTAAAAAAAAAGAACAAAATCATTAAGTAGATCAATTAACCCTGGAAGAATCAGATTATTTAGGGTAGAGAAGAAAATGCAAAAACAAAACAAAATATACTTAACACACTCCTGAATAAACTCCACTGTGTGAAACAAAACTAAGATGCTATATATTTAGCAAATAATACAGATTTTGCTACACCAATAACTATTATAAATGCTTTACAAATATAAACTCCTTTACCCACAAACTAGTTATTATCTTCATTTTGGTCACATTAAGTGACCTAAGATTATTAAGTGGTAGAGCTGGGATCTAAACCCACACAGTCTGGGAGTCTGGTTCTATTGCATAAGCTTGTAACTACTATACCATGTTGCCTTTTGAAATGATACAAGCAGAAAATAAATAATGCTACTGAAGTATTAACAATGTGTTTACAGACATTCACAGAAAGGCAGAAAGATACAACTGAAGGAATCTGTCAGAATACATATTAAAAAAGAAGAGGTAGAAACATGAGAAGAGATAAAAGATGCAAAATCAATCCAGAAAGCCAACATTCTACTGGCAAGCATTTCAAAATGGGAGAACATAGAAAACCAAGAAATATTACCAAAGAAATAATAAACCACTATTTCTCACCTGAAGGAAGACAAATGCATTTCAACCACAAAGGGTCCACCAACTCCAAAGAATCCAGTAAGAAGGACAAAAATAATTCATACCTAGACAAATAACTATAAGATTCCGGAACTACAAAGAAATACTGAAGCTTCCAAAGAGAGAGGAAAGGAGTCCGTTAGAAAGTAACAAGTCTCAGAATACCATCAGACTTCTCATCATCTTGACACAGAGAAAATTGAGCAAAACCCTCAAGTTCTGAGGGAAAAATCTGAATCTAAATTTCTACACCCAACCAAACTATCAAGCAATTATGAGCCAGGCCAAAGCTGTTTGAAGACAGCAAGAATTTAGAAACTTGTACACTGAGTTAATTACAAGTACCTTGTATACCAAAGTTAATGTGGGATCTAAGAAACAGTATATCTAACCCAGAAATGCAGGAATACCTTTGAATGAAAGATATACAGACTTCCAAACCTATCAAGACTAAAGCAGGCAGGAGGAGGGCGCTAAAAGAGATGTCTCCAGGACAAGTGGAGATTCCATCCAACAAATAATAGATATTATGATTCAGCCAGGAAACATGTGAGGCTATGGCAAAGGTATCTTTTTCTCTATCAAGGAAAAAGGCAATTAAAGATGATAATGGCGGAAGATGAACAATATAAAGAAAACTAGTAAGAATATAGTCAGATTATAAAGCAAACTAGTATGATTTTGAAAAACTTACTATTTGTAAGTAAAGATAATCAATCTAACGTTGATATCAAATACTTTATTTTTTTAGTTCCATTAGCATTCATGATCTTGGACCCACTGAGAACAAAAATTAACCCAAGCTCAATGATTAACTGCAGTTTACTGTACTTAAAATCAATCTGACAAGCCTGAATTCTTCTCATTACAGAACAGAACATAAATGTTACATTATAAACCCACTCAAATAAATACAAAACAAAAGATAGGAATGGAAATGAAGGAGTAGAAAACACAAGATGAAGAAAAGGATAGAAGTCCTGATGTTCTTTTTTATTATTATTTAAAGATTTTATTTTTAAGTAATCTCTACACACCATATGGGGCTTGAAATTACAACCTGCAAAAGTCACATGCTCTATCAACTGAGCCAGCCAGGCACCCCGAAAGTCCTAGTGTTCTTTCTTATCTTACATAGTAGGGATTTAAAATACAGTATCTAAGGAATTCAAATATTTTATTTACATTTGTAAAAATATTAATAAAAGAACTAAATATATTAAGTTTTAAACTTTGGAATACAGAGAGAAAAGAGATTAAAGACAGTATAAGTAAGCTAAAGCCTCATCTTTTTTAGCAGGAAGTAAAGAGACATAAGTGAAAGTTAATTAATCAAAAAATAAAAGCAGATCCCAAAGGAAGAAAAGCCCGGGACCACATGCCTTCACAGGAAAATTCTCTAAAGCATTTAAAGGTTCTCCTCAAACTCTTCCAAAGAATGAAAGAGGAGGGAACATTTCCAAATGCATTCTATGAGGCCAGCATTACCCTGATACCAAAACCAGAAAAAGACACAAAAGAAAATTACAGAGTAATATCCCTGATGAATACTGATGTAAAAATCCTCAACAAAATACTAAGAAACTAAATTCAACGGCACATTAAAAGGATTATGTACTATGATCAAATGGTATGTATACCTAGAATGCAAGGATGGTTCAACATTTGAAAACCTATCAGTATAATACACTACATTAAGAGAATGAAGGGGGGAAAACACACGAACATCTCAAACGATGCACAAAAAACATCCAACAAAATTAAATACACTTTCCCAATAAAAACAGTAAGCCAGAAATAGAACTACCTCAACATAATAAAGGCCTGATATGAAATGTCCACTGCTAACGTCATACTCAACAATGAAAAACTGAAAGTTTTTCCTCTAAGATTAGGAACAAGGCATTACCTCTATTCAACATAGTGCTGGAAGTCCTAGCTAGAGCAATTATTAGGCAAGAAAAAGAAACTAAAGGCATCTAAACAAGGAAGGAAGAAATTAAAATTTACCTCTTTTCACAGATGACATGTATATACAAAACCCTAATGATCCTACAGCCACCAAAAAACTGTTAAAACCAGTAAGTGATTTCAACAAAGCTTCATAATTTAAAATTGACAAACAAAAATCAGTTTTATTTCTACAAACAACGAGCAATTTGAAAAGGAAATTAAGAAAGCAGCTGCATTTACAATAGCAACAAAACAAATAAAATATTCAGAAATAAACTTAACCCAAATTGGTGAAAAACTTGTACATTGAAAACTACAAAATACAGCTAAAAGAAATTAAAGATAAAATTAAATGGAAAGATACTCTGTATATATGAATTGCTTCCTATGACTAGTGGCTACTATTACTCAGCACTGTTATGGAATACTCCCATTACCACAAGAAGTGCTATAAAACAATCCTGGTAGAAATTATAGTGTAGCAAAACCAGAAAATTAACAATAAAAATTTTTAAAAGGCTCTCCACTTTGTAAATTATTATGCATCTGTTTTTTACTTGTTTTCTATTTTTCATATTCCTTGCTATTTCTTTGTTACTATACTGTTTGTGTACTGAGTGCAAAGTATATTTTGTCTATAAAGTTTCTTTCCATTTACTATAAAATAAGTTTTATTCTGACTCATCTGCCTTTTCTATGTTACTTTTCTGTTCATTTTTTTCTCAGCAGAAGTTTTACTTCTGCCAAAAATTGGCCTGTGCCAATTTTTTTTAAATTTTAATTTCACATCACTTTTTTTAATAGGAACTTGTATTCGTGTCCTAGGACTACCAAAACAAAGGACTACAAACTGGGTGGCTTAAAACAACAAATACTTATTCCCTCACAGATGACGTATGTGCCTTCTATACCCAATTTGTTGAGAGTTTTTAACTTGAAAGCATGTTTAACTTTATCAAATACTTTTCTTCTATCTATTCAATAAAAATCACTTGTGATTTTTATTTTTCATTCTATTTATGTTGTGTATTGCATTCACTGACTTGTGTATGTTGAATCATCCTTCTACCCCAAGGATATATGCCACTTGATCATGGTGTATGAACCTCTTAATGTGCCACTGAATTCAGTTTGCTAGGATTCTATTGAGAATTTTTGCATCTATATTCCTCAGGAATATTGGCCTCCAGTTTTCTCATAGTATCCTAATTCAGCTTTGTTATAAGGATAATGCCTGTCTTATGAGTTTGGGAGCACTCCTTCCTCTTCTATTTTTTGGAAGAGCATAAGACTGGTGCTAATCGTTCTTCAAATGTTTGGTAGAACTCACCAGTGAAAGTTGATCCTGGGCTTTTTTTATTGGCAGGTTTTTGATTACTATTTCAGTCTCCTTACTTTCTACTTCATGATTCAATCTTGGTAGGTTATATGTTTCTAGGACTTGTCCATTTCTTCTAGGCTAACTAACTTTGTTGGCATATATGGATTTATAGTAGGCTCATGATCCTTTCCACTTCTGTTGTATCAGTTGTAATGTTTCCTCTTTCATTTCTGATTTCGAGTCTTTTTTTTTAGTCTAGCTAAAGTCTATCTTTTCAAAAATTAGTCTAGCTAAAGTCTCTCTTTTCAAAAAACCAACTATTAGTTTCCTTCATCTTTTATATTGTTGTCCCAGTCTCTAGTTCATTTATCTCTGCTCTGAACTTTGTTTTCCACCTTCTGCTAACTTTGGGCCTCGTGTGATCTTCTCATTCCTTGAAGTGTAGTTATATTGTTTATTTGTGTCTTCCTTTTTTCTTAATCTAAGGTATTTATCACTATGAACTTCCCTATTAAAACTGCTTTTGCTACATCTTATGTGTTTTGGTGTTTCCATTTTTAAGGGATACATTTTACTCTTGAACACCACAGATTTGAACTGCACAGGTCCATTCACACATGGGGTTTTTTAATATATACAGTACTATAAATTTTCCATATAATTTTAATAACATTTTTTTCTCTAGTTTGCTTTAAGAATATAGTATATGACACACAAAACATGTAAACTATGTTTTAATCAGCTGCTTATGTTGACCGGAAGGCTTCCTTCCGGTCAACAGTAGGCTATTAGTAATGTTTTTAAGAAGCCAAGTTATACGTGGATTTTTGACTATTCGGGATTTTCAACCCCGTGCTGTTCAAGGATCAACTGTATTTTGATTTCTCTTTTACTTTCTTCAACCCATTGATTATTCAGGTGGGTGTTATCTCCATGACTGAATTTTCCAGTTTTCCTCCTGTTGTTTCTAATTTTATTCCATCGTGGTTAAAAAGATACTTGATGAAATTAATCTTCTTACATTTGCTAAGGCTTATTTTGTGACTTAAGATATGCTCTATCCTAAAGAGTACGCCATGTACATTTGAGAAAAATGCATATCCTGCTGCTGTTGGGTGGAATGTTCTGTTCTATACGTAAGGTATATTTCATGTCCAGTGTTTCCTTATTTCATGTCAAGATCTATTCACTGTTGAAAGGTGGGGGTATCGAAGTCCCCTACTATTATTGTATTACTATTTCTCCCTTGATTATCTGTTATTTTCTTAATATGTTTAGATGCTCCAATGTTGGGTATATATATAACTATGATATCCTCTTAACCTCTTTTTCATTTTATCATGACTTTGTCTCTTGATACAGTTTTTGACTTAATCTATTTTGCCTGATATAAGTATAGCTACCCCTGCTCTCTTCGGTTTCCATTTGCATAGATTTTCTTTTTCCATTCCTTTAATTTGAGCCTACATGTGTCCTTAAAGCCAAAATGAGTCTCGTAGGCAGCCTACAGTTGGGTCTTTTTTAATCCAGTCAGCCATTCTATGCCTTTTGATTGGGAAATTTAATCCATTTGCATTAAATTATTGATAGGTAAGAATTTGCTAATGTCATTTTATTGTTTTTTGGCTGTTTCATGTAGTCCCCTCATTCCATTCTTCCTCTTTTGCTGTCTTTGTGAACTGATTTTCTGTAGTGGTATGTTTTGAATCTCTTCTCTATCTTCTGTGCATGTACTTCAGGTTTTGCTTTGTGGTTGCCACGAGGCTTACATAAAACATCTTGTAGGCATAACAGTCTATTTTAAGCTAACAGATGCAATCACATACTCCATTCTTTCATGCCCCTCTCCCATATTTTATTTTTGATGTTGAATTTATTTATGTGTCCATATAAACTGTTGCAGCTATAATTTTTAATAGTTTTGCCTTGTAAACCTTTATACTAGTTAAGTGATTAACACACCACATTATATTGTAAGAATACTCTGAATTTGATTACATACTTACCTTTACCAACCTGTTTGGTAATTCTGTAAGTTTTTTTATGTTACTAAGTAGCATCCTTTCATTTCAGCTTGAACTCCTCTCAGCATTTCTTGTAGGTCAGGTCTAGTGGTAACACCCTCAACTTTTTGTTTGTGGGGAAGTCTTTAGCTCTCCTTCAATCTTGAAGAACAATTTTGCTGGGTAGTTTCTTGGTGGGCAGGTTTTTCCTTTTGTCACTTTGACTAGATCATCCCAGTTTCTCCTGGCCTGCAAAGCTTCTGCTGAGAAATCTGCTGATAGCCTTATAGGGGCCCACTTACATGGAAGCAATTTTTTTTTTCCCCATACAACTTCTAAACCTTTTCATTTTTGACTTTAGACAGTCTTATAATGTCTTGAAGAGGATTCTTGGTTTGAAACTGCTGGGGACCTATTAGCTTCATGAACTTGGATCTCTCCCTAGATTTGGGAAGTTCTTAGCCATTATTTCTTTAAAAATTAGCATTCTGCTCCTTTCTTCCTTTGGAACTTCAATAATGCATAGTTTAAAAAAAAAAAAAAAGCCTGTGGAATGATGAGATACTATTAAAGATTTTATTTATGTATTTGACAGAGAGACAGCCAGCGAGAGAGGGAACATGAGCAGGGGGAGTGGGAGAGGAAGAAGCAGGCTGCCAGCGGAGCAGGGAACCCAATGCAGGGCTCGATCCCAGAACTCCGGGATCACGCCCTGAACTGAAGGCAGACGCTTTACGACTGAGCCACTCAGGCGCCCCTCCACAGGCTTTCTTCACTCATTTTCATTCCCCTTTACTTTTGCTCTGCTGATTACGTATTAAGTGACCTGTCATCATCTTTCTTCTGCTTGGTTGAGTCTACTGTTGAATCTGTTGAAATTTTCAGTTCAATCACTGTATTCTTCAACTCTAGCATTTGTTTATTTTAATGGTTTCTATTTCCTTTTCAAATTTTCTTTTTGAGAATTTGCTGGGTAATACTGTTCCTCTAGGCTGAGGGTTTATATTTAATCCCTATGTGTTTAATTTTTGTTAATTATGTGTAAAGCTTACTTGAATTGTCTAACTACAATATATTGATAATTTCAGCCTGTCATGCTGTAAAAACTGGCTTAGCCAGTCTATCTGGGAAATTGGGAAACAAAAACTGTACCCATTCAACAAGTGACGCTGTCTTGATATGGTCTGCCTATATGCTTTCAAGTAATAGTCTCAGATTACAAGGCAAAACTTTTTATTTTTCACCCTAACCCTTACCTATATTTCTTCTCTCATAGTAACTTCGTAAAAAAGATGTTACATTTTGAAAAAATATAACTACAGCAGTTGTGAATAAATTATGCAATACAAAATGGTACCTTAATTAATAACCAGTACCTTCACTTTATGAACGCTAAAAATTTCATAATTATTTGTCCTGTGTCCTTATTAAAGATATCACTCCTTATATTTAAAATATTCCCTAGAAATTCCAAAAGAGAAAATGCCTTTGAAATATATCATAAATCTTCAGAGGCTATGAGAACGTTTTGATTTTTATTTCCTGACCCATTTAAGTGTGCTTTTGTTGTCTGAAAGGTATTTATTTAAATTAAAATCTTAAGGTGCTCCCAATCTTTTATTGACTATTGAAATCAGAATTAAGTATTCTTGTCAGGTAAAGATAAGCAATATATGCCCATCATAGAGAACTACTTGCTATCCTCATAAGTCTAAGAGAAGACTAGGCTAGTGGTGTCTGAAAAAAAATTTGTACTTTCAGTATGAATTAGTTGTAGTTAAATCTTAAGAGAACTAGAGTGTTTTCACTTTATACAAAGGAATGAAATACTTATTATTTAATGGATAAGAAACTATTGTATAAGACAGTTTTCCAGGATGCTTTTATTTACCCTATCAGTTTCTTTTTTTCTTTTTTTTTTTTTTTTAAGATTTTATTTATTTGAGAGAGAGAGACAGCCAGTGAGAGAGGAAACACAAGCAGCGGGTGTGGGAGAGGAAGAAGCAGGCTCCCAGCAGAGGAGCCTGAGGTGGGGCTCGATCCCGGAATGCCAGAATCACACCCTGAGCTGAAGGCAGACGCTCAACAACTGAGCCACCCAGGCTCCCCTATCCTATCAGTTTCTTAAGACTTACATATGGTTGATGTAATACATATACACGATTAAAAAAAAAAAAAAGTACAAAAAAGCTTATAATGGAAAGGCAGCCAGCATAACTGTCCCTTACCTGTAGTCCTGCTGCCTAAAAACAATCACCTTCACCTACTTTTGTATTTCACTTATTTTTATATTTATCTCCATAATTGTAGGTAACACATCCTTGTCTTTATTATCAAGTTATGTCTATTGACTCCCTGCTATGCAAGAGAATGATTTAGTTCACTTATATTATCTTCAATCTGCATCCTCTTCTCATTCCAAACTCAATCAATCCTCACATGAGACTAAAAGCTGAATTTTACTTGATTTCATGTTAATTAAATCGGTAGATGTAGCTAGTAGCTACCATATTAGGTGGGCAGCTCTATATTACTCCTATCTTTTGGCATGTATTAAAATTTTCTCTAAAATCTAGTATTAGAATCAATTTTTGTATATGTTCTATAGGTGCTTGAGAAGGTATGGTATCTATTTTCAAGGTAGAATTCAGTTTATCCAACAAATTTTGCTTATTAATTGGGGTACTTAGGTGTTTTATTGTCTTAAGGTTTTGTTCATATGATACACTATGGTCTTCTACCAGTTATGGTTTTTGTGGCTAAATCTCTAGTATGTTTTTTGTCTTTTGAATATTAATTTTTTAAATTATTTTTTTATTAAACTTTTTTTTTTAAAGATTTTACTTTTTATTTATTCAACAGAGATAGAGACAGCCAGCAAGAGAGGGAATACAAGCAGGGGGAGCGGGATAGGAAGAAGCAGGGTCATAGCAGAGGAGCCTGATGTGGGGCTCGATCCCATAACGCCGGGATCACGCCCTGAGCCGAAGGCAGACGCTTAACCGCTGTGTCACCCAGGCGCCCCATAATTTTTTTAATTATTTTTGTACAGATATTTGGTACTTCATTATAAAATGAAATGTTACAATTAGAGTACTCATCTTTGTATTGCTTAATTCCATCCTCTCTATATTTTACAAAATAGTTCTGTTACTTTTAATAAGGTTATTACTGTACTAATGGACATCTCTGTAATCATATCCATATATAATGAATTTAGTCCTCTCTTTATATATTACCTTTTAGTTCTCTACTACAAGCTATGATTCAATGTGTTTATTTTTCCTCCTCCCTTTCTCATCACTAGATTTCAACCAAACACATTATCTTTCTCACTGTTTACCTTTCTACTATTAGGTATACTTCCATTACAACACTTACCAATTTTTAAATGCTACTGACTTCTAGTTATTTCATAGGAGGTAATTAGCATACTTGGCACACTTACTCAAGCTCCCACATTCTTTCCCCTCTTCCTTCTGAAATTGACAGTTGTTTAATTATTCATGTATGTAAGAGACAAGGTCTGCTCAAATACTGACTTCTCAATGAAGACTTCTGTTTGCCCAATTAAAAATTGTAAACCCTGCCTGGTCCCCCTCACATTCATATACCACAACTCCCTATAGCCTGATGGGTTTTTCTCCAGTAGTAGTAATGACCACCTAACATACTTATTGGCTTCTCATCTAGCTTCCTCCATTTGGAACATAAGCTCCCCAAAGGCAGCGCTTTTTGACTACTTTGTCCACTGCTATAACACTACAACTAGAACAGTACCTGGCACACTGTAGATGCTCAATAAATGCTTGCTGAATGACCAGGATAAAGTCCACTACTAAAAGTATATTAAAAAACTGTAAAATCAATGCTGAGAGAAATTATAGGCCTAAATGAATGAAGAGGTTGTACTGTGTTTGTGGATCAAAAGACTTGGTATTAAGGTATCATTTCTAATACGATCCATAGATTCAATATGATCAATCACAATCCCAGTAGCCATTTTTATATGAGTAGCCAAGTTAATCTTAAAATTCATATGAAATGAAAGGAATCTAAACAAAACAATTTTGAAAAAGAAGCACAGGGCTAGAGAACTTCCATTACTAAACTTAAAGCTACAATCATCAAGACATTAAGATACTGATATAAGGATAGATATATAAATCCCTCCATAAAACAGATTTCATAAAGACCCACACATATATGGTTAGTTGATGTTCGACAAAAGCAGAAAGGTAATTCAGCAGAGAAAGGATGATCTTTTCTCAAAAAACAGTGTTAGAACAACTGTATATTTATGTGGGGGGACGATTTTTTTTTAAAGAATCTCAACCTTTTCTTCATATCATATATAAAAATTAACTTGAATTGAATCAGACTTAAACACAAAAAGCTAAAAGTATAACACTTCTGTAAGAAAACATGATAAAAATCTTTGAGGTAGATAAATATTTCTTTGAACACCAAATATGAAGCATAAAAGAACTGATAAATTGTATTTCACCAAAATTTAAAACTTTTCAAAGATACCATCAAGAAAATAAAGGAAGGCACAGGTTGGGAGGTAACTTTCACAATTCTAACATCTGATAAGAACTTCGTATCAAATAAATCAGAGAAAAAGAACCTTTTATGTCTCAATAAGCAAACCATTTTTCTAAATGGGCAAAAGATTTAAGCAGACACTTCACAAAAGAAAATACAGAATGACCAATAAGCACATGAAAACATGCTTAATATTGTTAGAAAAAATCCAAATAGAAACCACAATGAGATACACCATTACACAACCACTAGAATGGCTGAAATTCAAAACAGTGATAATACCAAGTGTTGACAAAAATGTACAGCAACAGAAACTCATACCTTTCTGAGGAGGATACAAAGTGGTACACCCACTTGAGGAAACAGTTTGATGGTATCTTATAAAGTTAAACATACAACCCAGCAATACCATTCTCCTAGATGTTTGCCCAGGTGAAAACCCATGTCCAAAAACGTTTAGCAATTTTGTTCATCAAGGCCAAAAGCTGGAAGCAATCCAAACGTCCACCAACTGACACTTATAAACAAATTGTCATATTCCATACAATCAAACAGTATTCAGCCATAAAAAGAAAAAAACTACTGACAGAGAAGTATCAAAAGCATTATGCTAAATGCAAGCCAGACCCAGAAGACAACATAAAGTATGATTTCTTTTATATTACATTTGCAGAAAAGGCAAAACTGTGTTAATAGAAAACAGATTAGTGGTTGCCAGGGGAGAGAGAATTTTTCAGGGTGACAGGAATTTTCCATATCTTGATTGTGGTGTTGGGTATAAGAATGCATCTGTCGAAACTCAATCATACTTATACTTACACTGCACAAACTTAAACATATAAATAAATCTGCATTTTAAGAAGTAAGCTAGGTCAAAAACTAAAATCCAACTACCTAATGTATAATAGAATACTTAACACAAAATAGCTCATGAAAATTAAGTATTCTGTGTAGCTTTAAAAATAAGAAGTCCACACCCAGGTAAAATAGAACAGCTTACAGTAGGCCAATATTCTTTCTGAGAACAACTAGAAAAGCTAAATAAGTTACAAAAATCCTATTCTTAAAGGCAGAAGATGTAGAAAGATGGAGAACAAGATAGTCTAAAATTCTAGAGGAGAGAGAATCTTTTAAAAGTGTTTAGATGATCTGCAGTTGTCATTGGGTATATTTCCTGATTATAAGCATGGGCTGGAGACTGACAACAGACTTGTCCTGTGCAGAACATTGATGCTAAAGAATCAAGAACTCAAAAGAGCTTTTCGTGTTCACACAGGGCTGGAGTATTAAACTGGAAGACTGCAGGGACTTCAAGATCAAGGCTACTATCTCCACAAGGCCTTGTGCTTAATTTTAAAACTGTGTAGGGTAAGAAGGCTAAATAGTTAACTGAAACACTTTGGAAAGCACAGAGAAACTTCCCACCTTTGGCACTGCTAAAAGGATAAAAGACCATCAGGCTTTGAAGTGAAAGTCCTGGAAGACTACACTGTACAAATGAGGCAAATAAGAGGAAGAGTATTATCAAACTATTAAAACAGCAATCTAGCCTCTATATAGATTAAGATGATTGGCTCCCCATTCTACCTGTCTGGAAGAAAAAGGGAACCCTGTCTGGCAAAACATTCAGTAATGCTTACTTTATTTTGTTTTTAATGACAATGTCTGGTATTCAATAAAAAAATTATAAAACAATCAACCAACTTGACCTAATTGACATTTACATAACATCAGCCAATAACAACAGAATATTCTTTTTCAAATGCACATAGAACATTTACCAAGATAGACCATATTCTGGGCCATAAAACAAATCTCAATTAAAAGGATCCAAGTCATAAAAAGTATGTTCTCTCATCACAATGATACCAACTTAAAAATAACAAAGACCTCTGGAATATCCTCAAATATCTAGAAACTAACACATTTCTAAATAACGTATTGGTCAAAGATGACACCAAAAAAGTAAATTAGAGACTATTTTGAGCTGAATGAAAATGGAAAAAATATATATACATATAAATTTGTAAGCAGTACTTGGAAGTTTATAGCACATCGGGAGGGGGGAGGCGGAGAGGAAATCAATGAGCTCAGCTTGTACTCTTAGAAACTAGAAAAAGAAAAACTAAAATCAAAGTTAAAGAAAATAATGAAGCTCAGAAGTAGGAAATAAACAACAATAAAAAAAAATAGAGAAAACTGGCTAAACCAAAAGCAGATTCTTTGAGAACCTTAATAAAATTAATAAATCTCTAGCCAGACTGATCAAGTGAAAAAAAGACACAGATTAAAGTCCAACTGAATCTCTATGGATTATATATTTAATTCACTATAGAGTCTATAGATAGATATTTAAAGGATATTAAGATTATAAACAACTTTACCAATAAATTCTACAACATAGACAAAACAGACAAGTTCCTTCAGAAACTTAGCATGCATGTGAAGAGCTAGAAATATACAACATGACCAATAACGAACAGAAAAACAAACCATATAAGTAGACCAGTATATGATGCAGATACTGGAATCAATAGACAAGCACTTAAGTAACTAATCAATATATTCAAGAGAATTGCGAGTATTAACCTATAAAATAGGATTAATGTTCTAACACTCAAAATCACAATGTAAAATTAAGAATACAATAGATCAGTTTCAACAAAAGAGAAAATAGTTTTACTAATGGAAGAAGGGTCAATAGAAGATACCCAAGTGAAATACTGAGAAAAAAAATTTAAGGAGATGTGTGGAACATGATCGTTGACTTGTAATGTGTCTAAATTACAATCTGAAAAGACAGAAACAGGAGCAATATCTGAAAAGGAATAACAGAACATCTTCAAATTAAAAGGCATCAAGCTACTAATTCAAAATGCTGTATGAACATAAAGCAAAATACTTACAAAGAAAAGCACACCTCAACACATTATAGTCAAACAGCTAAGTCAAAACACTAAGACAAAAGAGAAAGTCTTAAAAGTAGTCAAAGAAAAATAAAAGACACCTTATTCTCGGCCAGACTATAAGGTGATAATCACCTTCTAATAAGACTGGCAGGTGACTTCAACAAAGGGCCAGAAGACAACAAAACGTTTTTCTAATGAAGAAAAATAACTACCAAATTAGAATTCCATATTCAGTAAAAAATACTCTTCAAAAAAGAATGCGAAATTAAGATATTCTCAAATAAAATTTAAGAAATTACTGTCAGTAGGTAGTATTGCCAGTATTAAGATATATACTAAAGGAAGCTATTCAGACAGAAGGAAAATGATCCCAGACAGAAACACACAAAAGACAAGAAGGAAGAAACCTAGAAAGGGTAAATATTAACAAAATATTAACAAAAATTGGCTGCCTAAAATAACACTAATAAGGCCTTCTACAGTTTGGGATATGTAAAATATGTACAAATAAATATATAAAATAATAATGAAAAAAGGTTGGAGGAATTAAAGTGTAAGAAACTTGCATTATCGGGGAATGATAGAAGTAGTCACTTGTACCATAATAAGCATAATAAATATAATAAGTAAAAGTATACTTGTTAGAATCTCTGGAATAACCACTGAAGATATAATGAAAAAATACATAACTTGTGAGCAAATAGTAGGAAAAACAATAAAAATAACTCAAAAGAAAGCAAAACAGAAGGATAAAAAGGAATGCAAAGCATATATTCAAAGAAGTCAAAGTTGATGGTAATGGCCAACTTAGCAGTAAAAAAAGTAAATGAACTAAATGCTCAAAGTAAAAGACTAACACTTGATTAAAATAATGATAATCTGTATTTATTCACCAAGACATCCAGAAAACATGAAAGTTTATAAAACTGCACATATTCCACTTACTATAAAATTGCAGCAGGTATACACACACATACACACAAATGCCTCAGAAAATACTGAAAAAAATTTAACTGGGCTCATCCCTGAGATTTTAGGTGATTTTCTTCATCATAGATTTTCTCTGTAGTTTTTGGCACTTTAATTCTTTTCTAAGGAGCAAGACCCATTTTCATAAAAACCACAACACTTTACAAAAGGAAAAAAAAATCAGTTTATAAATTTTAATGATCAGCTCCAACAAAGTAACAGACTTACAGAAAAAGAACATGATTAAGCCTAAAAAGAAGTTAAACAATATAACTTTATTTCACACAATAAACTCTGATCTTGAAACTAAGAAACCTTTATAACTACATCATATCATCACCATTTCTGATGGAGACACAAATTATTAGGCAAGAGTTGGAAATAGGTTTTCCTGTTAACTAATGGTTCCTCACTTCTCTTCTGGCTTCTAATAAAAATCTCTGATACTCCCATTGTACTGTATTATATGTTAAACTTGTAAAATAAAATTTAAGTCCTAACATTTTTCATTTTAATGCGGGGGCTGTTTCCTAAATAACTTTTTCTAATATTACCTCAACTAAAATTTAAGTTTCAACACACAAGAAAACCAGTTACCAGTTTCACGAATCAAAACTTGGGAAAGGACGTGAAAGAAAAATATACAATACCACGCATCTTGGAACCATATTCTAGTAACTTTATTATTCTAAGTCACATAAAAAGATCAAGTATTCCCAAACTCTCTATATAAAAACAATACTCTAGGCAACTTACTGAAATATATTGAAATTGGGAGGAAAAACAAACAAACAAAAAAAAAGGTAAGAGCCCTGTCTGGTATACACCATGAAAATAACAAAACTGGAATAATCACTAACATTTATTCACCATTTTTACTATGGGACACTCTTTGTTCTAAGTAATTTGCATGTGTTGTCTCATTTAATCCTCACAACATATTATAAACTAATATTATCTTCCTTTTACAGATAAAAAACTGAGGTAACATTTGTCCAAGGTCATACAACCACCTAGCAGTAAAGACAGGATTTGAATGCCAAGCAGGCTAGTATTAGAACCTTGTGCTCTTAATCACTACACCATGCTATCAACGTAAGTAATTAAGATCTTGTTAAAGTAGTATGCTGTCTTTTTTATTAAGTTTCAGGCCATATATAAGATTTAGAATAAAACCAGATATTTTAACTATCTGGTCATGTCACTGAGACAATAATACGTAAATACTTCCACTTTCATGAGAGAGAAAAAAGTAAAGCAGTCACTATCAAAAGTATATTCATTAAACCTGAGAAACTTCAAAAATAGACGAAAGAAGGCACACTAAAAACTACTGCATTAAACTGTCTGTAAGATCTTATCTATTTTCTCCTGAAAGTAATTTAGCTTAGTTTTTCTCCCCAACTTAAACTGGAAGATCCAGATACCTAGGAGAATAAAATGTCACAGAAATCCTATATAAAGCTAATGTCAATTTTTTGGGTGATGAAGGATTCTTTCTTATTATTTACATTTTCCTTTTAAGGAAGTGTTTTGGAGCAAACAAAAAAACCTCTGTTAAACTTCATTTTAATTGTGCGTATGGACTGCTTCATAGATCCCCACTCTACTTAGAAAGCTAGTTCTAGATAATTGTTATCCAAATATTTGATTTATGCTCATGAAATGCAAAGTTAGTTTAATACAGTTCAAAGTAATACTTTAGAAAGAAACATTATAAAAATCTTGGATTCACTATTATGGATCATTATTAGATAATTTATTATATACTTATGGTATACTTTTTCAACAAAAAGCACAAACGTTCAATCTGCATATTAATACAAATTTAGTACCAATCTACTTAAATTCTAATTCAAAAGTGACACCATTTTAAAAATTGATAATTTAAGTGTCCAACTGAAAAAATCAATTAGTAAATTATTACACAAACCTAGATGAGAGTACTCCACAGCCATTAAAAATCATGTGGTAGAAAAATACTGACATGAAAATGTTCAGGATTCATTGTTAAATGAATAGAATAATTTGCACTATAGTAGATGCATATGAGCACATTTTGTAAATATCATGTCTCTAAGTACACATATATTTACTTATATAATGGCTAAACAAAATGCAGGAAGAAGATATTACAGAAGGTTAACAATAGCACTTCCCTGCAACGGGATTTCCAGTGATGTTAAAAGTTTAATTCATGCTTTTTCATGTTTCTCAAATTTTCTACATTAGGAATGTGCTATTTTTATGAATGGGGGAAAGAGATTAAGAAAGAGACAAAGGCATTATTTACATTAAAGCCATATTTTAATATAAACAAGCTATATTTAATACAAAATACAACAAAAAATATGGTAACCCTTACTAGTAAAACCTCCATCTGTGGTTTGTTTTGTTTTGTTTTTAAATACAAACCTCTTAACATGAACCAACTTGTATTCTTGTTTTCCACTATTCTGGGTAAGAATTAAAAAATTAAAGTACCTGATTAAATGTGAACTCTGAAAAAAGATGGGAATTTCTGTCTTACTCTTTGTAAAACTACTTTTGACAGTAATTTCTACTAATTGTAGAAATTAAAATATTTCTGAAAAATAAATGTAAGTCACATCCTAAGCAGTATAAGTCAAAAGCAATTCATAAAAATTTTTTTACAAGTGATTTCTTTCTGTTGACTTCTAAGACTTAAAATAGTAAGCAGAATTACATCTTTGTGAAATACACGCCTAAAACAGGTAACAAAAAGAACAGACACCATACTCAAGAGGATGGGTTTAGGTAACTTAAAATTTGCATAAGCAAAAACATGGAGAAAAACAGGACTCTCTTATCCACCTAATTCACAGAAGCTACACTAACAGAGCTATATAAATGACCAACAAATGGTTGTAAAGCAACCACAATGCCATAGTAATTACAGTTAATTAGTAGGAAATAAATTGCTCTGACACTTTATTCTTTAAGTAATTCATACAACTCCACCTAGAATTTTAGACTTGGTAAAAGTGAAAATGCAATCTTTACTAGTACAATGTCTATAAGAAACTACACATAAAAAAATTTATGCATCCGCAATGAACTGGAAAGAGACACAAACAATGTAATATGGAACTTCAATTTTTTACAACATTGTCTGCTTTCACAGTTTAAAATATTTGCAGCAAACATTTTAACGGACATAGCTCTAGAAGTAAAAATGTGGGGCAGAGGGTACACTAAATATGTGCTTTGCAAAAAGGAAGAAGCAATTTACTTTTAATACTAACACTGCCTGACAAATTAGATGGTAGATAACAGTTAACTGACAGAATTAAAAATTTCCTAATATTTCTAACAATCCTGAAATCTAAGGCTGTACTATAATTATCAAATTAAACATCAAATGACTCTTTCCTGTGGACTACTGTAAAAACAAAAAAGCACCTACCACTTAGTCTTATAAAATGTCTGCTATAACAATGCAACTTAACTCCTTACCTCCTTACTCATTTAAAGATTTGAGCTTTCTAAATTTGTTCTATCCTAACTATTTAAAAGGTTGAGATATAGGGGCGCCTGGGTGGCACAGCGGTTAAGCCTCTGCCTTCAGCTCAGGGCGTGATCCCAGCGTTATGGGATCGAGCCCCACATCAGGCTCTTCTGCTATGAGCCTGCTTCTTCCTCTCCCACTCCCCCTGCTTGTGTTCCCTCTCTCACTGGCTGTCTCTCTCTCTGTCAAATAAATAAAAATAAAATCTTAAAAAAATAAAAATAAAAAAAAAAAATAAAAGGTTGAGATATAAACTCTTCCTCCAAACCCCATGCCTATAAAAATAAAAAGCTGGAAACAGTCTCACCCTTATAAACCTTATGTATACTTTTCCTCTAGAATCGATCATTTCCTACCTTTTGTTATAATCATTACATAACGTGCTCTTTTAACTACACCAGATTTTAAACCCACAGAGGGCAGGGTCAGTGGTACTGCATCTTTCTATGTATGTCACATAACTTAGTAAAGACTGAATAGTAGAGATTTAGTCTTGATTAATTCTCTGAACTTTCTGTACACTACCACCTGAAAAGTATTAGAAAAGTAGCGTTCTCTTGCAGGGGGAGATAGGAGGTGGGTGAAAGTGTGCACACTCCTTGTCTGCTGTCAGGTAAGCACAAACCAGACCAAAAGGCCTTTTCCTTTTCCCCTTCAAAGGCTAGATTCCATCCAAGTCAAGCAGCATCTCTTAGTTAAGGACAACAGGGTCTGCCTTCAGAGGACGTGGAGAGGTTGATGTAATCTAGAGAGTCTCTAGTGGTCTGCAAGACCAGGTGAAAACCCTAGAATGTGGACTCTATAGAGTCCGATAAAACCCAAGGAATCCAACTCTTCCAGCTGAATACAATCTACAACCAGATAAAGCACACACCAGTATGATCTAACTGCAAACTGTAAATGCACATCAAGACAACTGGCCCCTCACAAGTAAAAAGATAAGTATGTTCTAGGGAGTATACCATATGTTACATACTCCAAGTTGTTTTCCTGTCCCCTGAGTAGTAACAGAGTCCACAGTAGAGGCAAACTGACACAAGAGAATTCAATTTTCAATATTAAAAAGTCTGTGTTTGTAAACGCACAGAAAACTATCTAGAAGGTTAACAACAGTGTTAACAGCAGTTATCTCTGGGGAGGGATGTGAAATAAAAGTTGAAGTGTGCAAAGGAGGTTTCCACTTATACACATATTGTGTTTTTATCTTCATGAGCATCAATTTACTTCTGTAATTTTAAAAACAATATTAAGTAAAATTCTAAAATGTGGTTCTATTTTTTTCAAAAAGGGTTAACAGACCCACATGGAATTCGAACAAAAAATAAATGCCATTTTGCAGAAGCTTTGCTACTACAGACCTACAGATCAAACAGACATAATGCAATTATCCTATCCTACAAAATAAAAACGAATACTGGTAACATAACAAAAATGCCCATAGCAACTGTCACCCCACTACTCAATGTTCACTACTTTGATTATACAATACTAGCCACCAGAGGGAGTTTCAGTACCCTCCCCTCAAAATTATATCCACTCTAACAAAGCCCTTTTTCAATTTTAACCTAATTAAAAAGGTTATGCTAGCAGAGCTTAAAAAAAAAAAAAATCAACAAAATTTTTACAGCAATCCATAAATCATAAAAAGTTTTTACTTTATTGCACCAACAGAATACCGCTTCTCAATTTTATTTTAATTTTTCAAAAGAACTGTACTTACAAATTGACATTTCATTGAGGTTCATGTCTGATTTCCTTAGGAGAAAAACGTTTCCCAGTCCGAAAAGCAAACTACCCTGACAATCAAGTCTATTATCATTGTAATGGGGTGTCCATATTCTCCAGTTATCACAACTTCGTGGTTAAAAAAAAAAAAAATTTATGGGGCACCTGGGTGGCGCAGTCGTTAAGCATCTGCCTTCGTTAAGCATCTGCCTTCGGCTCAGGGTGTGATCCCAGCTTTCTGGGATCGAGCCCCACATCAGGCTCCTTCACTAGGAGCCTGCTTCTTTCTCTCCCACTCCCCCTGCTTGTGTTCCTTCTCTCACTGGCTGTCTCTCTCTCTGTCAAATAATAAATAAAATCTTTAAAAAAAAATTTATACAACTATGACTCCTAAAAAAAGAGGAAGGGGGACACAAAACTAGCCTCTGAAAACAGCATAATCCAGTCATAATGTCCAATGTAAATAATGCCATTATATATTTCAGCAAAGCAAAATACAACTAAGCATCTTCACGAGTTAGTCCGTGGCGTCAGCGTCTTAAAAATTAAAGTAGAAAGAGCCCAGCTTATCCTAAACTTTCTTTCAATGTTAGTTTCTTTTTCTAAAAAAGGTTAAGAAAAATCGTACTGAAAATGGCCTAAATCACAAGTAATGGACCAAAAACAGGCAGAGAGACAAAACCCATATAGCAAATTATTTTGGAGAGGAGGATTTTTGTTTAACCTAGTTTATGAGCTTTAACAGTCACAAAAATTTTTGAATACAAAGACATATACAGTGTACATCTCATTTCCCACCTCCCTTCATCAGGATACTACTGCTCCTTCTCTCCCACTGTTATTATTTCCCCAGTATCCTCCCAGAGTATCTTTACAATTGAAGAGCAAACACAAGTTTATATTCTTATTCCTCCCCCACATCTTAACACATAAAGTAGCACATTATTCACACTGTGCTACACCTTGGGGTTCCCCCCCCCCTTTATAACATATTTTGGAGATCTTTCCATGCCAGTGCACAAAAGGCTTCCTCATTCTTTTTCTCATAGCTGATCATGACTAGTTCTACCACAGCTTTCATTTGTCTTCTTCTGGCTAACCTTTAATGACATTCTGTTCATTCAAATGTGTAATACCTGAGTTTCCTTCCCCCAACAAGATTTTAAAACAAACCAGATATGAGGTGTCCCAGGGGATAACTTTCAAGAAAGCAACTCATTAGCTAAATTATATCCTTTTCAGAACGTTTGTTTTTGAAGCAGGTGAAGGGGCACACATACCACAACTCTCTTACACTTAAAATAAAGCTACAAATTAGAATGCAATCTTCAAGTGAAATTACCTTTTTCTTGATTTGGGGGATCAGCATAATAGTCATATCAACAATGACTGTAAAACTTTCTTCTTGTGCTTTTCTTTCACTGTAAAAGAAAACATTGATTTTTTTTTTCTTTTAAAGGCTAGTAAGCCTTGAGGTCCTATAGCGTGGCATCCTAAGAGCAAGAAAACGACCACCTGATTCGATCTTTCACCGCCAGGTCAGAGGCCAAGGCGTTTCTCTTTCAGGATCCTGCAGACTATTATCAACAGGACAACTTCTACACCAACGAAAACACTCTAAAGAACATAAGCTCTGCGGCGCTCCGTGTTGGAAATCGCACACCAGGGGCCAGACCAGATACACAGACTCCAGCTTCGCGGGCGGAAAGGGATCTAGACCAGCAAGCCGCGGCGGTGACAGGGCGCGGGGAGGCACGGGTCGTCAGAAGGAAGACCCGGCACCGCGCCGTGAGCCCTCGAACCCGCGCAGTCGCCCGAGCTGGACGCACGGAGCGGCGCGTTCCCCGGGAACCGAGCCCCGGAACCACGACCACTAACGGAACCAGCCCACGGGCGGCGGCCGCCGCTCGGACTGCGGACCGCGGCGCGCGGGCCGGGCGCCGGGAAGGCGGGGGTTCCCCGGAGGAGCTGGCCGCCCCGGCGCCCCATTGGGCGCCGCTCCAAACGTGCCCGAGTTGTGACAGGAATAAAGTGGGTCACAAGGCCTAGCGGGTCCCCAGCGAAAGCCCTCTCGGCACCGCGTCTCCGGCTTTCCCGGCCGCTGGAATCGGCCCCAGCCTGGAGGCGCGCTCCGGCCACCGGCCCTACCGTGCACCCCAATCCCGCCCCTGCCCTGCAGGTAACCCCAGCAGGCGCGGAGGGCCCCTCAACCAGGGCGACTCCACCCCAACTCCCGGGAAAAGGCACACTAGGGCGATAGGCAAAACTTAGGCTTCAGCTCCCGCCTTCCCCTCCCCTGGCCGCCGCCCCCTGTCCCCACACACACACCGCCCCCCACTCCCTCCCCTTCCCCGCGCCCTCACCGTGTGGCTTGCGGCGGCTCCGGCTTCTTCCCTCCCCCACCTTGGAGTCTGGCTGCGGTGACTCGGAACCACTAACCCGGAGCGTCCAGGAGACACCGCGGCTCCCAGCACAAGCAGCACCTGGGGCTGTGAGTGGCGCCCCCCACCCACCTCCAAAAAAATTCACCGCTACTGCCGCCCGCTCCTCCCCCTCCCTTCCCTTCCCCTCCTCCACCGGCACCGGGAGCACGCATGCGCCGCCGAGGCAAGCCTACCGGCGGACTTCAGACCCCGGGCCCACCCGGTGGGGCGCCACTCACCGGGAGCGCGCACGCGTCGGAGGCCAGATTTCCTTCGCGCTCTCGGGGGTTTCCTTTTTAAACCGGTAGCCGCAAGCCTAGTCTGTGATTGCGCTCCCTGCCGGCGCATGCGTCGTCAGTGACCCCCGCGGGCTCCGACGGCCGGCGCTCTGAATTTGCCCCTCCCCTCACTCTCCCTTTCCCCGGCGCAACCCGGTGCGCATGCGACTTGCCCCGTTAGGCAGCGCGGAGCCGCGGAGGGGATCCCGGGCGCCAAGGAGACTCCGGCTCCCTCGGGCCGTGCGTTTGCGCTATCCGCGGAGGGAAACCGGGATCTCCCCGGCGCCCCCTTCTCCGCACTCATTACTGGAAAGCCGGGGAGGCGGGGCTTGGTCGGGTGGAGCGTACAGTCGGTCGGGGGAGCGTTGGCGTTAGGTCCGGGCGGCTTTGGCTTTCGCCCATTTCGGGGAGCGAGGAGGAGGGAGAGCTTCTTGCCGGATGAGGCATCCGGGGGCCGAAAAGGGGATCCTCTCTCCTTTGAAAAGCAAATCATTTTGCCAGCACGCCAGGGAAGATTTTTCGGGTGTTGGCAGACGGAAGGTTTTTTTCATTCTGCCGCGGCATCACTTGTGTTTCCTCTCTTGGGGCTGGGTGAGGTTGTTTGCGAAGGTGGACGTACATCCCGAGACATCTTTTCCTTCTCTCTGGAAGGAGCACGGCTCATGTCCCTTCTTATTGGTGGGTGGGCCTGCGGAGACCGGATATGCTCCCGGGGCTGGAGGAGGGAGGTAAAACGAGGTCAAGATGCGTTGGTTTGGAGTTTTTCACCTGGCCTTAAAGGCCTGGTGACGGTGTAGTGGAAGATGGGGGTTGAAGCAATGGGGATAAACCAGGACCTGATTTGCATGGCTTCCCTCGTTAGAAAAACGTGTGAATACTTCCTACTTAACGTTAGAGGAAATTACTTCCCTTGATGCTTAAAACACTTCGTCCACATGGGAAAGCACATTTCAGTAGTTGTAAGTGATTGGGAAAGAGGTCTACACAGTTATAATTCCCAGTAATTTTCACGTTTTAATGAATGCCCTTTGGATTTAAAATAGAAGCCATCTTGTTTCAAAAAATAAACAACCGTTTGGGCTATAAATTGCTCTCTTGGAGGTAACATTCACCTCAGTGAGCATTTAAAATTCTTGCTGGGGACGCCTGGGTGGCTCAGTTAAGCATCTGCCTTTGGCCCAGGTCATGATCCCAGGGTGTTGGGATCCAGTCCCACCTGTGGCTCCTGGCTCACTGGGGAGCCTGCTTCTGCCTGCCTGCTGTTCCCCCCTGCTTGTGTGTGCTCGCTCTCTCTGACAAATAATTTTTTTTATGATTTTATTTATTTGAGAGAGAGCGCAAGCAGGGATGTCTGGATGGCTCAGTCATTGGGCGTCTGCCTTCAGCTCACGTCATGAACCCAGAGTCCGGGGATCAAGCCCCACATCGAGCTCCTTGCTCAGTGGGGAGCCTGCTTCTCTCTCTTCCTTTGCTGCTCCCCTTTGCTTGTGCTCTCTCGCGCGGTCTCTGTCAAATAAAAAAAATCTTTAAAAATTTTTTTTAAAATCCTTACTGTACGCTCAGAGGAAAAAAAACATCAAAATTGAGGAACTTATCCCTCATCCTTCACCTGAGGATCTTTCTGTCAAGAGTGGGAAAAGAAAGATTTGTTCAGCTACTCCATTATATAGAAGGGATTTTAGTAGACATTTTTGTTCAACATTCATTCCCTATTCTGATAATTTCCTTTGGAAAACTATTCACTCAGTCCATATGGCTGCGGCAGGACTCTAGGGGGAAAGCGCATTTGAGTTAACCCTCTGCCCTAGGCTGGGTTTACCAAGAAGGGTGCTCTGTCTTTGCCAATGGATTTAAATCTGGAAAAAGGAAGGCCTGAAGCCATCTTAACACTCGTGGATTATTCTGAGAAAGAAGATAACACGGGGAAAAAAGCAGATTGAAAGATGGAGATTTGGCCTGGAAACACGTTTGATGCCCTGAATCCAGTGTGGACTAAATTACTGGAAATTTCAGTTAAATTAGTTCTTTCATGTGTTTGTTTTATTTCTTAAACCAGTGAGTGGTTTTCTGTCACTTGCTACCATGAATCCTAAGGGATACTGGTAGCAGGAGAGGAGGCAAGGTTAATAATATGGATGTTTGGCTGCGGCCAGACCACAGGATTTGAATGTTTCCCCTATGACAAGGATGTTTATATTCTATTCTAGAGAAAGTGATCCCTCCTCAGTTCTACATCAACTAGACTTCATATCTTCAAAAATACCTTTGCCCCTTTTAGTGGTTCCATTGTCCTCTTAGTCGTTACTATCAACTCATTCATCTTTGACTCCTTCCTCTCTCACTTTCTGTATTTAATCACTTACCAAGACCTGTCGATACTCCTCTTATTTCTGCTCAGTCCTCTGCCACTGCTTGAACATTTCCCACAGTTTGGTTCATATTTTATCTGTTCCGTATTCTCTCCAAGAAGAAAACTATCAGATGTTTCTAATAACTTTTCCAACTTCCAGATTCTACTTTTCCCTAAAACATTCTGCCTCATAGTTTCACAGATCCTAAATTTATGTCCCCAGCCTAAACACAATTTATATATAATTTAAACATTGTTAATTCCTTCTCGTACACCTTGCTGTTACTTAAACTGCACATTTCCAGCGCTCTTTCCAACTGATTCTCCTAGTTGATGTCTTGATAGAGACAATATAGCTTAGTTGTTAAGGGTACAAAATTGGAAACTAAACTGCCGGAATTTAAATCCCACCTCTTAATATTTGCATGACCTTGAGCAAGTTATTTCTCTGCTCTTCATTTTTCTCCTCTGTAAAATGAGGATAATAGCAAACCTATCTCATTGGATAATTGAGATATAGAAAACAGGTGTAGTCATGTACATATGTGTGTATGTAAGTAATAGTATGTGGTACATAAGAGATCCCATATAAGTGTTGGCTAGTATTTTTTTTAAGTAGGCTCCACACCCAATGTGGGGCTCAAACCCATGACCCTGAGATCAAGAGTGTAAGCTCTACTGACTCAGCCAGCCAGGTGCTCTTAAATGTTGCCTATTATTAACGATACCCGTTCTGTGTAATTCTTATGTCTCTCGCTCAAATTCTTCCCCTAGTTCCTGGGTCCCATCAGTTACAAAATCCTTTGTCCTTTCATATAATACCTCTCATCCATCCTTTCATTGGCATACTAGTTTCACCACTATAGTTTAAAGTAAATTGGAATATAGGAAATTTAAGATATGTATAATTGAGAATATAACGAAAGTTTGTGGGTTTTTTTTTTAAAGAAATCTCCGTGGTTTAGCCAATTACTAATACTGTTTCTAGACCCTTTAAAATAAAGGGTATACAATAATATGAGGTGCTATTACAGACTTTGTAGTCAAAGGTCTGGGCTTAAATCCTGGCTAATACTAAACTAAGAGACACTGAACAAATTAAATAATTTCTCTGAGCTTCAGAGCATTTATCTACCTGTAAAGGTAGAAGAATAAGCATCTCAGAATTGCGATGATCAAATGTAAATTATAAACTGCTACATAAAGGTTGCATGGTAAGGACGGTGGTTTTAGATGTTTACAGTTTGTTGTTGGGACCTAGGAATGGTTGAAAGGACTCATAAACTTGTAACTCCAGCCTACACCTCTCCTTTGGGCTCCATACACACGTATCCAATTGCCTATCTGAGGTTTCCTCTTGGGTATCTCAAGTATCTTGCATGTCCCCTTCAATCTATTCTCTACAGAGCAGCATGAATATTCTTTTGGAAATATGAATGAAATCACATGTTCCTACTTGAAACCCTTTTGCTTCCCATTTCATTCAAATTCCTAAGCATGGTCATGATACCCTGTTTCATATAACCCTTGCTCCATCCAATCTCCAACCTTATGTTCTCCATTTTCTCCTTTTCCCTTAACACTCCCACCTAGAAATTTCCTTCAATTCCTTGCTAATCTCTTTCTGTTCTCTGGCATTGGCACATGCTGTGCCCTTGCCTGAACTACCTTCCTACCTTTTCTTTTTTTTTTTTTTTTTAAGATTTTATTTATTTGACAGAGAGACAGCCAGCAAGAAAGGGAACACAAGCAGGGGGAGTGGAAGAGGAAGAAGCAGGCTCCCAGCGGAGCAGGGAGCCCAACATGGGGCTCGATCCCAGAACCCTGGGATCACACCCTGAGCTGAAGGCAGACGCTTAACGACTGAGCCACCCAGGTGCCCCACCTTCCTACCTTTTCTCATGGCTGGTTCCCCAGTCTTCATGTCTCAAAGTTCTAACTACCCTGTTTTTAAGGAGGTCTCTCTACTACCTCTCAGCTCCCCCGCACTTCCACAGAGTACCCACAGTTACTATTGTTGTGCCCACTGTTTCCTCCACAATACTAAGTTTAAGTTACATATATATTTGTTTGACATTTGTTTCCTTTTTATTTTTTAATTTTTTTTAAAGAATTTATTTATTTGACAGAGAGAGACAGAGAGGGAACACAAGCAAGGGGAGTGGGAGAGGGAGAAGCAGGCTTCCTGCCAAGCAGGGAGCCCAATGCGGGACTCAATCCCAGGACCCTGGGGATCATGACCTGAGCCAAAGGCAGACGCTTAGCTTAATGGCTGAGCCACCCAGGCGCCCCTGTTTTATTTATTAACTAACATCCCTGCCACCACATGGTAAATTCCAAGAGGCAAAAACTATGTCTTTTGCCGACCACTGAATTTGCAGCATCTGTTTCAGTGCCTGAGGTGAATAAAGGAATATATGAATGAATACATGAAAGGTAAAACATCCTAGAAAGATTTTTAGGATTATCTTTATATCCTAGATTATGAATGCAGGCAGCAGATTATAATCCTATCAAGCATTAATTAGCCTTAATAATGTGTTTTAAAGTACAAAGGGGAGATAAACTGCAATCAAATAGTGAACTATGATAACTCTTAATAACCAGGAGTGTGGAGGAAGAGTTAAAGAATGCAACGATGTCTTTAAGGTGCTGCCCAAATCACCTAAGGATCTCATTAAAACAAAAATTCCAGTTCTGTTAGTCTGGGATGGGACCTGAGAGTCTGCATTTCTAACCAGCCTCTGGGAATGCCGCAAATTCCAGGACCACACTTTGACAAACAAGGCACCGTAAAGTAGGGAAGGGAATTGCATGGTTGGCAGCAAGGAATAGAGAAAAATATTAGGTTAGGTTATATGAAATATCCATTTTTTTATAGGTCCAAAACTGTTGAATATTGGCAATTAAAAAAAAAACATTTCAAGTTTGTATCCCATTAAATAAAAATCATTAAATAAGATGGAAAACAAATATTAAAGAATTTCTCTGCATTCTGACAACTATTTATACCCTCCTGAAATGAAAATGTGTAAATGAAACAGCATATGGAAGTAGCACTGAGCTGCAATGGCAGGTGTGAGGACTTGCCGGAATAAGGTGTGTTTGGGCATATGAGCACGCATGCATCACTTGAAAAAGACTAACTGGACTCACAGCCACCTAAAACTATAATATTATTTCATGCTATAATTTTAGGATTTTTACAAATGTTAACATCTTCATGAACTGTTCTTGTGAATAAAAACTTACTGCCACCTGGTGGATTTGAGTTCGGAGTTAGAAGGGAAATAAATATCTTTATTCGGGTATCTTAAATACTATGATACTTCCTCTGTCAATTTTAACTTAAAAAAAGAAAATAGATAAATATGTATTTCCTTAAAAAAATTACATTTAGGGGACTTTTTGCATTTGGTTTTAACTGGAGATACGATAATGTTTGTATTTATATGCATTACATGGTATTAAAGTTTCATTTTAACTTTAAAATAATGGCTTTTCATGTCCACAACTTTTATCCTATTTAGAAACATATCTACCCATTTGTTAAAGAGAATTTCAGGAGCTGGACCGGGATAGGTTATTATTTCTCTTACATGTGTGCATAATGCTATAAAAAAAAGACCGTCTTGTGTGACCCTCAACTTTCCCTCCCTTCATCCCAAGATGTATGTTTTCAAAAGCCCTTCTTAGCTATCTAACCCTTTGCAAAGTTAGATCACTTGGTTGTACCTTACCTAGTTAACCTATTCAAATCTGTATTCAACTTTCCTCCCACTTCCTTACTGTCCGCAGCCTCTATGATTCCAGTCCCACCACCCCCATGATTCCAGTCCCTGCATCCCCAAGAGCAGCAGAGTCTTTTCTTGACTCCACATTAAACTGTCTCAATTCTTGCCAATTTATTTTTGTATTTTAATCATTTAAACTTAGTCTAGATTTCTCACAAATATCAGTGAACATCCACAATCAGAATGATAGGTCATCAATACAAACAAAGTAGAACAAAATGTTATTGAGCAACTATTACATGCCGGATTTACCACCCTTTTCTCTAAAAGTGCTGTTCATTACTAAGCCAAGATAAAACATCCTGTAGGACTTCTGCAGTGTCCTAATATTGTATACTTTTTCATGATGAATTCCTCTGTGATTACTATCAAAACATAGGTAAGCCTCACAATATATTTTTCTTACTTCTAATTTAGAAACTTTACGTGTCATGTACTTCTGATTCCATAGTCTATCAGTGACAGTACTTAGTAATTTTCTAACTTCATAACAGAACTATTAAAAACAATAATAATGAGTGCAGGTGTTTCTTATGCACTTTTCAGAATCCTTAAATTGTGTTTTTCTGTTGAGTGGTTAATTTTTTTTAACAGGTGAGAGAGTTCAAGGAAAAAATGTATGGTCATAAATTTAACTATTTTCACTCAAGGCTCCTAAATAACAGACTTTAAAATCTATTGATATGGGGCACCTGGCTGTCTCAGTCAGTAGAGTATGTGACTCAATCTCAGGGTCATGAGTTCAAACCCCACATTGGGTGTGGAGCCTACTTAAAAAATAATAAAAATAATAAGAAAATACAAATAAAATCTATTGATGTAAATGAAATGAAATTTCATGGTCATCTTTCATTATATTCATTCATGGGCCTCTTTGGGAGTAAGCAACAAAGAGGACTTAAAATATTTGTGCTTTTATCCAACATGGGTCCAAAAAAAGAATAAACCACAGAAAAATATTAAGGGTTCAGTATAAATTCTGGATTTTTTGGAGGCAATAAATATTCTGAAATACCTGAAAGTTTCTGAAATGATATATAAGCTATAATTCTAATCTAAAAATGAAAATAAATCCATAAATTTTCTGATCTCTGATTATAAAGGCAGTGACAAAACATTCAGTATATAAATATTTTGAAGCCGTTTATTAAGTATTTCTATTTGGTATCATCATTATCACTGTTTGAACTATTAGCGTCGTCATAAATGGAAGTGTTTCTGATTGAAGACACCATCACATCTACGATGCCCTTTTTGGGGTTTTCTTCTAAATCAGTCTGTATTGCTCCAACTTCTGCTAGTTTCCATTCAAGTTCTGCAATAAATAACCCATAATGAAATCAGATAAAAATCTTGGAAAATGAAAATAACTCATCTACATGAAACAGTAATTGATGCTAATAAAATTAATGTGTAAATGAGGATATACTTAGAACTGAGTAACAATGAAAGTACTACAATATCAAAACACATATTGGGTACAGCAAAGTTATACTTACAGGGAGAAATTATGGCTAAAATGTTTATTTTAAATTGACTGAAAATAAGTGACTTAAAGGTTCAAATTAAGAAGCTAGGAAAAGAACAATAAAGTATACCCAAGAAAAGCTGAAAGAGGAATATAATGAAGACTTCATAAGAGTAGAAAAACAAAGTCAGTATAGGTGCTCAACAAAATCAAAAGCTCATTCTTTGAAGAAACTAATAGACATACCTCAGGCAAAAATGATCACAAAAGGAAAGAAATCAATTCATAAAAATAATTTACATGGGACATAACCAAGGTAAAGATTCTAATATGGCTATGAGACTATGAAAAATTTATACCAAGACGTGTGAAAACTTCAATGGGAAAATTTTTAACAAAAATATAAATTACCAAAATATATCTGAGAGAGAAACCAAGAGAATTGAACTGATAACCAAAAACCCCAATCCCTGTAAATTCATTCCTAAGTACTACACAGATGAACATAACATTTATGAGGCAAATTACAAAACACACTTCTGAGGAAAACTATAAAATATGTTACAAAATGTAATGTATATATCTATGAGGAAAATCACAAAAAACATAAAAGACCAAGATAAATGATGAGATATATCTCATTCATGGATTAGAAAATCTACTGTTATTGGATATAAAGTCTCCAACAAATCATCTATAAATATGATTCTAATAATCAACAGGATTTTTCATGTAAGTTGACTAATTCCAACATTTATATGAAATTTTGAAAAAGACTTGCCCTGCTGGAGACAACCAGATTGTTACAAAGCTGTAGTAATAAACACAGTGCTGTATTAATTCAGGGATAGACAAATAGTAGAGACTTCAGAAATAAATTGAAGCATTTTTGAACCATGAAAAATGACATTAGGAAACATTAAAAATCAGTGGGGAAAACACCTCACATACATTAGGATTGCTGTTATACAAAACATACACATGCAAAGAAAACGATGAGTGTTGGTGAAGATGTGGAGAAATTGGCACTCCTGTGCACTGTTGGTGGGAAGATAAGATGGGGCAGCCCCTATGCAAAACTGAATGCTGTTTCTCAGAAACTTAAAATAGAATTATTATATGATCCAGCAATTCTACTTCTAAATATATACCCAAAAGATGGGACTAGAACAGATTAGTTGTATGTCTATGTTCATAGCAGCATAATTCACAAAAGCCAAAAGGTGGAAGCAACCCAAGTGTCCATGGACAGATGAATGGATGAACAAAATGTGGACTAAACCTAAAATGGAATATTATTCAGCCTTACAAAGGAAGGAAACTCTGACAAATGGTATAAAATGAATGAACCTTTAAAGGCATGATGCTAAGTGAAATAAGCCAGTCACAAAAGGACAGATACTATATGATTCGCTTATATGAGGTATTGAGTGTAATCAAATTCATGGAGTCGGAAAGTAGAATGGTGGTTGCCAAGACTGGAGGAGAAGGGAATGGGGAGTTATTGTTCAGTGGGTATAGAGTTGCAGTTATGCAAGATGAAAAGAGTTCTAGAGATGGACAGTGGTGATGGCTGTACAACAGTGTGAATGTACTTAATGCCACTGAACTATATACTTTAAAAATGGTTAAATAAATAAGTCCTGGGTATGTAATGTACAGCATGGTAACTACAGTTAATAATACTGTATTATACATTTTAAAAATGGTTAAGATGATAAATTTTATGTTATGTGTATTTTACAACAATTTAAAAAACTGTTTAAACATACAAAAACAAAAACAAAACAAAACCCCCAAAACATGGACCAGATAATACACTATTCATCACAGTGGTTGCCTGTAGGGAGACAGGAAGGGGAATAGGACTAGGAATGAAAATATAGGTAACTTTGGGGCACCTGGGTGGCTCAGCTGTTAAGCGTCTGCCTTCGGCTCAGGTCATGATCCCAGCATCCTGGGATTGAGCCCATATCGAGCCGCATCGAGACTGCATCGACCCCGCATCGAGCCCCGCATTGGGCTCCCTGCTGGGCAGGAAGCCTGCTTCTCCCTCTCACACTCCCCGTGCTTGTGTTCCCTCTCTCGCTGTCTCTCTCTGTCAAATAAATAAATAAAATCTTAAAAAAAAAAAAAAGAAAAAAGGAAAATACAGGTAACTTCAACTATATCTGTAATATTTATTTGAACAACAAACAAATAGCTCAAGCAAACGAATAAATGTTCACATTTATTATTTTTGGCTCTAATTGATTACATGAACGTTTGCTATATTATTGTTTGTACTCTTATGTATTAATTTTTTAATTAAAAGGATGAGGTTCAATGGCTTTCACATAATGGTGTGAGAAAAATATTTTAATAATACAGATTAGAGCAGTTTCAAGGAATGACTAGATCAAGGATATGGCCTTAGATGTAGGTTAGCAAGTAAAAATTACTAAAGAAGTTAAAATTATGAAGTACAATGCTATGAAAAAGAAAATAAAGGGAATTGATTAACTGACAAAATCAGATAGTATGTGGATAAGTGAAAAATAAATTGTATAGATAAAATATGCTAGAGAAATTTAGTAGAGAAGAGGAAGAAAAGATTATGAATTGGTCCAAAATCACATAGTGAGAGAAATGGAAACCTAGGAGAACTACAAAAGAATAGCGTGTGGGAGAAGGAATAAAGAATGGTAGGGTATTTCAGGTACAAGGAATGAGCACGAGACAAAGAATAAAGGCACAAATGAATAAGGTGTTCCTGCAGTAGCAGTTGAAGAATAGTTTGGTTGGAGCAGAAACTAGAAAGCATTGAGTAATATGGTTGGATAGGTGGGCTGAAATTTTCAAGCAGAAGATTCTGTATTTTTAACTTATTTCACACAAGGAACCATTGAGGATTTAAGCAAGAAGATGTAATAAGAATATTATTATAGGAAAATTAATCTGGAGGCATACAAGAAGAGACTAGAAGGGGGTTTTGTTTTATGGAAATAAACTTTCATGATATTTGTTAATCAATGGAAGTTTTCACCTGTTTTTTAAAAAAACATTTAAAAAATAATACCGTTACCTTCCAGCTTGAGATTGATCCCTCCACATTCTATAATGCCAATGAATTTGCCTTCTATCTGACCGTTTTTATAAACAAAAATTGTTGGTAAACAATTGTCATGGTAGTGTTGAATACAGCTATTCACGATGGCTTTAACAAATTTGGTTTCTGGAAACTTTCTTGCTAGGAGACTAAGATGCTGGTTAACCAATAGACACATTGGGATGCTAAAAAGAGAAATAGTACACAATATCTTTAAAAACAGACTACTTATCTCAGTCTAATGAAGTAAGTGAAACATCTCCATGACAAAAATATATCTTTGGATAATCTGGGGGCTTTTTTTGGGGGGGGGAAGGGTGGGTGGGGGAGGGGTAGAAGGAGAGAATCTTCAAGCAGACTCCCTGCTGAGAGCAGAGCCCAATCCCTTGACCCATAAGATTAAGACCCAGCTGGAAACCAAGAAATCAGAAGCTTAATTAACTGAACCACCCAGGTGCCCCTCTTTGGATATTCTTTTAATATAACAGCATATCAGCTCTCATCCTCTATTGTTACCTTCAGTAATGATAAACTGCAGAGTCCTCCCATATTTATTATAAACACAATTACAGCCTGGGAGCGAAGCTTGCTACTGTGGGAATTTGATGCCTAAGGCTAACCACATCTGACTTAGCATCAATTTAATCAAGTTAGTTCCCAGTTTATAGGACCCAGGAAAAACAAAACAAGACATGACACTTCTAGGGAATTATTGGCAGTTCTGCGTTGAAACAAGAGATTCCAACTCTTTCCACTACCTTGGGCTTATTTCCACCCGAGATTATGACATCCAAAGTGTCTTATCTCAAACTTCCTTGAATTTCTTGACTCTAACATAACTTCACCCACACTTTTCTTTGACATCCCACTCCATGCAGCCTCCTGTTCCCCATTATCCAGAACTATTCCCCATCAGATATTTAAGGGGCACCTGATTGGCTCAGTTGGGGGAGCATGCAACTCTTGATCTTTGGGATCATGAGTTCGAGCCCCATGTTGGGATAGAGATTACTAACAATAAATAAACTTAAAAAAATTGACTGGAAGTATAACCACAGCCTGCAATTCTTTCTGCTCTCTATAATTTGACTCTCAATATACCCACTCTTCAGTAAGTCCGTTTTCTCTACCACTCACTCACAGCCTTATCAAACTGTTTCAGAGCCATTCCTTCAGTCCTGTCCTTTACCCCATATTCATTTCGCATGGGACCTTTCTCTGTTTGTTATTTTGCCCTCTCTATTCCTGTTTTTTTCCATCTTCTCCACTTCCTATATATTTAAGTCACTAAATTTTTTAAAGTTCCTTACAACTTTATTTCTCCTTCAAATAACTACTCTCCTGTTCATAGCCCAAATAAAAAGGAAAATAATTGTCCACTGCCTTTCTTGAAAGGTTTTCCCTTTTTTTGGCTTTTGTGATAACACCTTTTTTTTTCCCGGTGCAAAAAATGTGGTTTTATCAGAACACAGGGACAAGATCCGTGGGCAGGAAGAGCTGCTGTGATAACACTTTCTATTAATTTCCTTTTTATTTCTTTGACTTTCTTCTTCTATCTATGACTCAAATGTAGATGTTCTTTGTGATTGTGTCCTGGATCCTCTTTCTCATACTAGACACATTCACTGTGCAATCTTATCCATTCTGATATCAGCACTGATGAACTTCATCTCCCCTCCTCCCTTGAAGAAAAAAAATGTATATCTGTATATATTATACACTTCTTCTGTATTTTCTTAGTTTGGCACTGGGGCCAAAAATCTCCCTTTTCTTTACAGCATCTAATCAGGAATCAAATCATGTTGCTTCTACTTCCTTATCTCATACCTAACCTCTCCTCTTTTTCTCTATTACCTTACTCCTTTGCTTTCTTATCTGAGCTTCATCAGATTATCCTAAGTGATCTGTTTCCAGTCTTGGTTTCCCAAATTCATCCTTGACCCTGCTGATAAAGGGAGCTCAGCATGAAAATCTCACTATGTCACAAATGCCCTGCCCTCAAGCTTAAAATCCTTCAGGGGCTCCTCACTGACTTCAGGTTCAAGTCTGGGCTTCTTACTGTAGCTTTCAAGGTTCTCTATCTCTCCAGCATTCTTCTCTGCCTGCTACCATATTACGCAAAGCCTTCCAAAGCAAGAGGCCATCTTATTTCTGTATCTTTCTTCAAGCTGTATACTCCATCTAACACTCCCCATTCATCCTGTCTACTTCCTCTTTGGGAAATCTCATTTTTTGAGGCCAAGGCCAAGACCAAGAATTACATACTCTATAGAAAGTTCCATACTTCCTTCCTCCAAGGATAAAACTTGCTACTCCCTCTTCAGTGCCTGCTTGTACTAAGTATAACCCGGATGTCCCCAGACCTTACCAGCATTTACGAATTGGCTTTACCAGATAAGTGGTACAGGAAAAATGGGAAATGATTCTTTTCAAGGCTTTAAACACCTCAAAAATTAATTACCAAGCATTTTCGTTACAATAACAGAAATGTCTTCTTTAATGGGACATGGTGTCCTTTCAAAATTTGTGTGAGGAACTAGTGAGCTGGTAAACAGCCGGGCTCTAATTTGCATAAATCATTTTGTGCAGAGTTTCTGTGAGGACCTGAAGAGAGAAGAAATTTTTTATTCAGAGAACGAGATGAAGACAATGGGGAAACTGGCATGGCTTCTGTTCCTGGACTGGCTTGTAGCCCAGGCAGAGTAGCTGGGACCTAATACTAGAGAGATTTGTGAAACTCTGGGTGCTCGCAGTGTCTCTGTGGCACAGAGTTGGGGAAAAGTCCACTCTACGCAATTATCTTATACCAGGCTGGTAAGGTCTGGGGACATTTGGGCTATACTTAGTAAAAGTAGGCACTATAAATTAACTGTTTGGGGAGCATTGGGGAGTACAAGGGAATTGTTCTGTTAAAAGAGACTTAAAAGACATGATATACCCAAATGCACTGCATGACCTTTGACTGGATCCTTTGTCAGTTATTATGAATTTTGGAATTATTACTAATTTTGTTAGGTGAGAAAACAGTATTATGGTTATTAGAAAAATGCCCTTGTATTTTGAGGATGCATGCTGAAATACTCAGAAATAAAGGTTTATGCTGTGTATAATTTACTTTGAAATGATTCTACAAATATATACACATGCACACACCTACATACAAATACAAACACACAAAAGTGGCAAAATGTTCACTATTGAATCTATCTGGCTGGCATTTAGGGTGTTCATTTTATCATTCTTTCTACTTTTCTGTATGTTTGAAATTTTCCATAATAAGTTTAAAAAATTAACTGCCTAAGAGTGTTCTTTTTCTTTTTTTTCTTTTTAAAGTTTATTTATTTAAGTAATCTCTACACCCAACTCGGGGCTCAAACTCATAACCCTGATATCAAGAGTTGAATGCTCTTCTGACTAAGCCAGCCAGGCACCCTGAAAGAATGCTATTCTTCAAAAAGTGTGACAAGTTCTTTAAATTAGACATGAAAACGTAATAAAATACCTAAATCCCTGAAGCCAATTGCTTGCTACACATATGCATGTATATGTTAAAAAGAAAGCCACAAGGTCCAAGGTGAAGTCACTTGCCCCCAGGACAGCAGAGACTTAATTACAGTTTCAACCTCTCCAGGAGTGGTATTTTAAGCCATTCAATCTGGAATTTTCTGGTCAGTACCAAAAGAGGTAATCTGTTACATGAGCTCTACATTCCCCAAAGGAAGATGAGGTGATCCATCTAATAAGAACCCCCCTGGAGTTTCCCCTAAGAGGTGACCTTGCCTGAAATAATCCTTTCTTTTCTTTTACTAATAACTTCCTGTCCCACCCTCCTTGCTATAAAAACCTTCCATTTTGTACAACTCCTTGGAACGCCCCTCTACCTGCTGCATAGGATGCTGCCTGATTCATTAATCATTTAATAAAAACCAATTTGATCTTCAAATTTACTTGGCTGGATTCTGTTTTTTAATTATATATATATTTTTATATATTATATGTTTATATATTATATATGTTATATATATGTATATATATGTATGTTTTCTTTTCTTGAGTAGTCTTTGTTGTATGCTTTATAAAACCTCAAAACCAGACATAAATATCTTAAAACATTAGTAGTATATTAACATTTTACAAAAATGCTATGGCAATTACCTTGATCTGTATAAATGAATTATAACTGATACATCTTTTTCTGCATTTGTGACTTCATTCACATACTGATTTCCAGAAATTTCTCTTAATTCCCCAAATTTTTGTTTTTTCCTAAGAGCTTTCCATTCCTGTAACCGCTTTTCTCTAATTAAAAAAATGAAATGAGAAAAGAAAATTGTCATAGTCTTCAGGTCATCCCTGTATATAGTAACAATTTAGGGCCATGAATGTAATGCTAGTACATATCAAACAATTTAAAGAATGATAGAAAAACTATTTATGGTCTTATAATGCCAATTTCTCTTTTCTTTTCTTTCTTTTTTTTTTTTTAAGATTTTATTTATTTCTTAGAGAGAGAGCACAAGCTGGGGGGAAAGGCAGAAGGAGGAGAAGCAGGCTCCCCGCTGAGCAGGGACCCTGGGATCATGACAGGAGCCAAAGGCAGACACTTAACCAACTGAGCCACCCAGGGGCCCCCCACTCTCTCTTTTCATATGGGCATTTGTGTTACAGATATTGCAAAGTATAAGGAGTTAGCTATTGACTTTTAAATTTGTTTTTATTTAAGACTAGGTCTTAATCATAACTATAGAGAATTTATTTAGACATTGAGTTACTAAGACTTAGTTTTAGTTACTTAGTTACTTAGTTTAGTTACTTATACTAAGGAATATACATAATAATAACATTTATTGAGTGCTTACTATGTTGCCAAGCACTGTTTTAAGTGCGTTACATTAACTAATTTAACTTCATCAAGTTAGTACTATTATTATCCAGTTTACATGCTCTTAACAATCATGCTAAGTGACCTTCAGTCCAAAGCCTTTGCAAATACGTGTAATTACTTGTTATAAATTTATTGCAGGAAGAGAAGTGGTAGAGAAGAGTGATTACTCTAAGTTCAGACTAAACTGGGTTTAAATGCCAGCTCATACTTGGGAACAGCATGAACTCAGACAAGTGATTTAATCTCTCTAAGCTTCAGTTCCCCAAATGTGAATGGAAATAATATTAATACTTACTTGCATAAGATCAACATGTTGGGGATTAAAGGAGATATTACATGTAGATTTCTTAGGATGGTGCCTAGCACACAATGAGCATTCAATAAATGTTACCTAGTTATTCATCCATAGAGAACTTTGAAACTTTGTTAAACAACTCAAAATTTGCATGTTCTGATTTAGTTGTTGAACGCTTGGATTCATGAAGCAAATTCAAATGGTTTCTGACACATCTGCAAGTTTCTTAATAGTTAACTGAGTCTATATCTCTAAGTTATCTGGGAGCACATGCTCCATTCTTTCTCTGCATATTAACTATATTTTCTTATTTTCTGCATAATTAAAACAATTTTAAGTAATCTCTATGGCCAACACAGGGCTCAAACTCAACCCCAAGATCAAGAGTCACGTGCTCTACTGACTGAGCCAGCCAGGCCCCCTGTTTTCTTATTTTCTGTATTGATGTTCTGGCATCTGGGACCTTGCTGATCCTGGACAGACTGCCTCTCCCAGGACTAGGTAATTTCTAAAGATAGCAAATAACCACTGCAGAGCACATTGCTTAAAAGCAAACCAACCAATCCGGAGCCCAGTCCCTCAACCACCTCCTTTATTGGCCTGAGTCTCACTATTCCTATTCCCTAACCATTCCTGCACCAGGAATCAAACGACTGGGGACAGCTCCTGCAGCCCAGAGCCTGCCACAAGTACGTGAAGTAGCCAATCCTAAATCTGCTCACCCTGCATAGCTTGCCTTTTCCACGGAAATCGCAATGAAGAGTTGTGTCCATACTATCACCTCACTTCTGCCGCTTAGTCAACTCTGGTGCTTCTTTCTATGGCCCTGCATTGCAGGGTATGCCCGCTACTCTTGAGAACAGGGTAATAACCTATTTTTGCAATGGCAATGATCTCCTGTTCCGTTGGCATGACCATACTCGAATAAACACAAAATCCTGGGTATATTTTAGAACACTCTGTCCTTATTTCATGTATTAGAAACAGGTCAGGTAAAATCAGTCACTTTACATAACAAGTAAGCCAAGCAAAATGAAGCCTCGAGGAGAATGCCAAGAGTAGGAATCCAAATCTAGTGCCTTTTCACAACTTTCAAACTGAGGTCCTTCAATTTTCCCTCTATTGATCCAGTTATTCAGAACTTACGGTTACTCCAAAAATTGTTCCGGAGCCCTGTTTTGTATACTCTGAGTACTTAGCATCACTATCATTAATTCCTCCAATTCGACCTCACGACCTCACCAGCTATACCTACGAAAAATTTCAAAACGATTTTGTTCCAATGATGGTACCACACCCTACTTAATAGCGTGACTGTCGACTACTTCTCTTCCTCCTCTACTCCTGCACCTTCTCATTTTTCTTTGTTATTTCATTGGACTGGGCAGGGAGAGTCACCAACACTGGAGTTAGTTTTGCCATCAGAAAGGGATATAGTGTTCAATGGCCAGCATTTTTCACCTAGCAATCATTATCAATTGGGATTCAGTCACAAAACCAGAAAGCCCTCCAGCTATTTTTAACAGGCTTACTCTAGGAGATTAAGTGTTTTATATACTTGATGTAAAGATGAAGACTCTAGGCTGAGCTACCAGGAATGACTCCCAAAACAACATTGAAAACTGGCCTGCCACGGGAATAGCTTTCTCTGCTGCAATCCAGAAATGGGGGAATCTGGAACTACTGTTTCAATGTGTCCTCCTATCAGCCTACACTGGGGATCAGAAAGCCACTGTAGCAGCTGTTGTCCATAGGGACTGTCTCCTTTGCAAAGCCTGGAAGAAAATACTTGCAGAAGACACATCGGATGAAGAACTATTACCCAAAACATACAAAGAACTCTAAAACCTCAACAATAAGAAAACAAACTACCTTATTTGAAAATTGGCCAAAGACTTTAACAGACAACTCACCGAAGGATATACTGATGACAAGTAAGCATATGACAAGATGCTCTCCGTCTATGTCATCAGGGAGATGGAAAGGGAAACAAGAGACAACTATGTGTCTATTAAAAGGGCCAAAATTCAGAACACTGACACCAAATGATTGAGAGGATGTGTAGTAACAGGAACTCTCATTCACTGCCGGTGGGAATACAAAATGTACACCTTTTGGGAGACAGTTTGGAGGTTTCTTATATAATTAAACATACTCTTACCATTTGATTCAGCTATCATGCTCGTTGGTATTTACCCAAAGGAGTGAAAACTATGTCTACACAAAAACCTGCACACAGGTGTTTATAGCAGCTCTAATATTATTTATCACTGCCCAAACTTGGAAGCAATCAAGATGTCTTTCAGTAAGTGAATGAATAAACCGTGGTATATCCACATAACATAGTATTAGTCCGTGCTAAAAAGAAATGAGCTGTCAAGCCAGGAAAAGACACAGAGGAACCTTAAACGCATATTACTAAGTGAAAGAAACCAATCTAAGGTGGCTACATGCTCTAATACCCCAATTATATAACAATCTGTAAAAGGCAAGACTACAGAGATGATAGAGAGCTCAGTGGTTGCAAGGGATTGGCGGGAGAGGAGGAGGCTGGCAAATAGACCCTAGAGAATTTTTAGAGCAGTGAAAATACTTTGTATGATACCATAATAATGGGTACATGTCATTATGCATTTGTCCAAGCTCACAGAAAATACCACACTAAGGGTAAACTTAGTAAAAAATGTACACTCCGGACTTTGGGTGATTATGATGTATCGATGTGGGCGCATCAATTATAGGAAATCTATCACTCTGGTGGGAGATGTTGATAATGGGGGAGACTATGCATGTGCCAGGGCAGGAGGTATATTGGAAATCTCTGCACCTTCTACTCAGTTTTGGTATGAATGTAAAACTGCTTACTCCTCAGGGCACCTGGGTGGCTCAGTCCTTGGGTGTCTGCCTTCAGCTCAAGTCATGATCTCCGGGTTCTGGGATGGAGCCCTGCATAGGGCTTCCTGCTCAGTGGGGAGCCTGCTTCTCCCTCTCCCTCTGCCTGCCGCTCCCCCTGCTTGCACAATCCCTCTCTCTGTCAAACAAATAAATAAATGATAAAATCTTTTTTTAAAAAGTCTTAAAATTTTTTTTGTTGTTTTGTTTTGGCTTTAAATGAGGAACTTGCTTTATTTAAACCACCACTATCAGGATGACAACAGAATTGTCCCTCATTAATAACAACTTTTGAAAAACTAAAGGTTCATTGTTCCTTAGATCCAAAGTAACAACAGAGATATGAAAGTAATGCCATAAATTGGTGGCAATTAGAGTTGGGCTTTTGATATGGAATATGCAAGTGAAAGACCTTCCATATATAGTATCTCTCTTTAATCTCTGTGGCAAAGATTGGTTGGGTGGCCATTGGTACAGCTTCCTCTTCCCGGGCTCATGGGAAGACTACATTTGCCAGCTTCCCTTGTAATTAGATTAGGCCCAGAAGCCTGGATTATGGCCAACAGGACAAGAGTGAAAGTGATATGTGCATTTCTGTGACTCACCCCTGAAATGTTCTATGCTATCATTCACACTATCTCCTTAGTCCTCAAGCCTGGAGGGAAAGGACTCGACATGATAAAGAGAACCTAATGAACGCGCGCGCAGGGCAGCTGGCGGGCCACCTGCACCGGGGAGCGGGCGGACCATGGACCCACACTCTGGAAATAGCAGACTGAGTGCGTGAGCCGGGAGCGTGTGCCACCAAGCATCTCACGGAGCTCCGGAGCTCTGGTGTGCTCACTGGATCAAGGCTGAGACCGGGAGCTCCGGGAGCGTGCGCGGGGAGGCTGGCGGCTGGCGGCTGGAGGGCCACCTGCACGGGGGAGCAGGCGGACTCACGGTCAGCACCCGCGAGACACCAGACTGAGATGGGGAGCTCCGGGAGCCCGCGCGGGGCGGCTGGCGACTGGCGGCTGGCAGGGTTGGAAACACAAAGGACAGAGACGCGCCGGCCCTGGAAGTGAGGGCTGGGACGCCGGGTGTGGGGCGCACAGCCCGGGATGCTGCAGGGTTGAGCAGCACCAACAGAAACAGAGTTAAAGTGGCCAGAACATCAGTGGAGAACGATCCGCGATCCCTCTGTTCTGAGACAGAGGCTGAATTTCAGCCGCTGCTGCTCTCTCAGAAGAGGCATAGCAAACCGCCAGGGAAAGCCGCCAGAGAACAAAAGCCCGGAAATACCGGCTCACAGGGTGCCCATCCCCATCCCCCCTCGCAAGGGACACAGAGACTCTACCCAAACAGGGTTTTCTGAGTACCTGCAGGCAGGCCCCTCCCCCAGAAGGCAGGCTGAAAAATCAAGAAGCCCACAACCCGGAGCGCCTGAGTGGCGCAGTCACCAAGCACCTGTCTTCGGATTAGGGTGTGATCACAACGCTCCGTAAGGAGTCCTTCATCGGGCTTCTCCACCGGGAACCTGCTTCTTCCTCTCCCACTCCTCTGCTTGGGTTCCCTTTCTTGCTGACTGTCTCTCTCTCTCTCAAATAAATAAATAAACTCTTTAAGGAAGAAGCCCACATCCCTAAGATCTCTATAAAACAAGGGCGCACGGCCTGGGTCCCAGTCAACACTTGGGCTCTGGACAACCCTGCAATCTCTCTTCATCAGAATGACGAGAAGGAGAAGTCCCCCCCAGCAAAGAAAAGATAATGAGTCTGTGGCCTCTGCCACAGAATTGGCCTCGGCCACAGAATTAATACATATGGATGTATCCCAATTATCAGAAATGGAATTCAGAGCAACAATGGTCAAGATGATGAGTAAACTTGAAAAAAGCATCAGAGAAAGCGTTGCTGAGAATATAGAATCCCTAAGGGCAGAAATGAGAGCGAATCTGACAGAAATTAAAAATTCTATGAGCCAAATGCAGTCAAAACTAGAGGCTCTGACGGCCAGGGTCACCGAGGCAGAGGAACGCGTTAGCGAATTGGAGGATGGGTTAGTAGAAGAAAAAACGAAAATAGAAGCTGGTCTTAAAAAAATCCACGCCCACGAATGTAGATTACGGGAGATTACTGACTCTATGAAACGATCCAATGTCAGAATCATCGGCATCCCTGAAGGGGTGGAGAAAAACAGAGGTCTAGAAGAGATATTTGAACAAATTGTAGCTGAAAACTTCCCTAATCTAGCAAGGGAAACAAGCATTCGTGTCCAAGAGGCAGAGAGGACCCCATCCAAGCTCAACCAGGACAAACCTACGCCACGGCATGTCATAGTGCAATTCGCAAATATTAGATCCAAGGATACAGTATTGAAAGCGGCCAGGGCAAAGAAATTTCTCACGTACCAAGGCAAAGGTATCAGGATTACGTCAGACCTGTCTACAGAGACCTGGAATGAGAGAAAGGCTTGGGGGGGCATTTTTAAAGCTCTTTCAGAGAAAAACATGCAGCCAAGGATCCTTTATCCAGCAAAGCTGTCATTCAGAATTGATGGAGAAATAAAGACGTTCCAAAATCGCCAATCATTAACCAATTTCGTAACCACGAAACCAGCCCTACAGGAGATATTAAGGGGGGCTCTATAAAGGTAAAAAGGCCCCAAGAGTGATACAGAGCAGCAAGTCACAACCGATACAAAGACTTTAAAGAGAAATGGCATCATTAAAATCATATCTGTCAATAATCTCTATCAATCTAAATGGCTTAAACTCTCCCATAAAACGCCACAGGGTTGCAGATTGGATAAAAAGACATGACCCATCCATTTGCTGTCTACAAGAGACTCATTTTGAACCCAAAGATGCATTCAGACTTAGAGTAAGGGGATGGAGTACCATCTTCCACGCAAATGGACCTCAAAAGAAAGCTGGAGTAGCAATTCTCATATCAGATAGACTGGATTTTAAACTAGAGGCCATAGAGAGAGATACAGAAGGGCACTATATTATTCTTAAAGGAAGTATTCAACAAGTGGATATGACAATTATTAATATATATGCCCCCAACAGGGGAGCAGCAAGATACACAAGCCAACTCTTAACCAAAATAAAGAGACATATAGATAAGAACACAGTAATAGTAGGGGACCTCAACACCCCACTATCAGAAATAGACAGAACACCCTGGCAAAAACTAAGCAAAGAATCAAAGGCTTTGAATGCCATACTCGACGAGTTGGACCTCATAGATATATATAGAACACTACACCCCAGAACCAAAGAATACTCATTCTATTCAAATGCCCATGGAACATTCTCAAGAATAGATCATGCTCTGGGACACAAAACAGGTCTCAGCCAATACCAAAAGATTGAAATTATCCCCTGCATATTCTCAGACCACAACGCTCTGAAATTGGAACTCAACCACAAGGAAAAACCTGGAAGAAACTCAAACACTTGGAGGCTAAGAACCATCCTGCTCAAGAATGACTCGATAAACCAGGAAATCAAAAAACAAATTAAACAATTTATGGAGACCAACGAGAATGAATACACAACGGTCCAAAACCTATGGGATACTGCAAAGGCAGTCCTAAGGGGGAAATACATAGCCATCCAAGCCTCACTCAAAAGAATAGAAAAATCTAAAATGCAGTTTCTATATTCTCACCTCAAGAAACTGGAACAGCAACAGAGGGACAGGCCTAACCCACTGACAAGGAAGGAGTTGACCAAGATTAGAGCAGAAATCAATGAATTAGAAACCAGAAGCACAGTAGAGCAGATCAACAGGACTAGAAGCTGGTTCTTTGAGAGAATCCATAAAATTGATAGACCACTGGCAAAACTTGTCCAAAAACAAAGAGAAAGGACTGAGATTATTAAAATTATGACTGAAAAGGGAGAGGTCACGACCAGCACCATTGAAATTGCAAGGATTATTAGAAACTTTTATCAACAGCTATATGCCAAAAAACTAAACAATCTGGAAGAGATGGAGGCCTTCCTGGAAACCTATAAACTACCAAGACTGAAACAGGAAGAAATAGATTTCTTAAATAGGCCAATTAACTATGAAGAAATTGAGTCAGTGATAAACAACCTTCCAAATAATAAAACTCCAGGCCCAGACGGTTTTCCTGGGGAATTCTACCAAACATTCAAAGAAGAAATAATACCTATTCTCCTAAAGCTATTTCAAAAAATAGAAACAGAAGGAAAGCTACCAAACTCATTCTATGAGGCTAATATTACCTTGATCCCCAAACCAGGCAAAGACCCCCTCAAAAAGGAGAATTACAGACCGATTTCTCTAATGAATATGGATGCCAAAATCCTCAACAAGATCCTTGCTAATAGAATCCAACAGTACATTAAAAGGATTATCCATCATGACCAAGTGGGATTCATACCTGGGATGCAAGCATGGTTCAACACTCGCAAATCAATCAATGTGATACATCATATCAACAAGAAAAGACTCAAGAACCATATGATCCTCTCAATTGATGCAGAAAAAGCATTTGACAAAATACAGCATCCTTTCCTGATTAAAACCCTTCAGAGTGTAGGAATAGAGGGTACATTTCTCAATCTCATAAAAGCCATCTATGAAAAGCCTACTGCAAGCATTATTCTCAATGGGGAAAAGCTGGAAGCCTTTCCCTTAAGATCAGGAACACGACAAGGATGCCCACTCTCGCCACTATTATTCAACATAGTACTAGAAGTCCTTGCAACAGCAATCAGAAGACAAAAAGGGATCAAAGGTATCCAAATCGGCAAAGAAGAAGTCAAACTGTCTCTCTTTGCAGATGACATGATACTCTATATGGAAAACCCAAAGGAATCCACTCCCAAACTATTAGAAGTTATAGAACAATTCAGTAAGGTGGCAGGATACAAAATCAATGCCCAGAAATCAGTTGCATTTCTATACACGAATAACGAGACTGAAGAAAGAGAAATTAGGGAATCCATCCCATTTACAATAACACCAAAAACCATACGTTACCTTGGAATTAACTTAACCAGAGACGTAAAGGACCTATATCCTAGAAACTATAGATCACTTTTGAAAGATATTGAGGAAGACATAAAAAGATGGAAAAATATTCCATGCTCATGGATTGGAAGAATTAACATAGTTAAAATGTCCATACTACCCAGAGCAATCTACACTTTCAATGCTATCCCGATCAAAATACCGAGGACATTTTTCAAAGAACTGGAACAAATAGTCCTTAAATTTGTATGGAACCAGAAAAGGCCCCGAATCTCCAAGGAACTGTTGAAAAGGAAAAACAAAGCTGGGGGCATCACAATGCCGGATTTCGAGCTGTACTACAAAGCTGTGATCACAAAGACAGCATGGTACTGGCACAAAAACAGACACATCGACCAATGGAACAGAATAGAGAACCCAGAAATGGACCCTCGGCTCTTTGGGCAACTAATCTTTGATAAAGCAGGAAAAAACATCCGGTGGAAAAAAGACAGTCTCTTCAATAAATGGTGCTGGGAAAATTGGACAGCTACATGCAAAAGAATGAAACTTGACCACTCTCTCACACCATACACAAAAATAAACTCCAAATGGATGAAAGACCTCAATGTGAGACAGGAATCCATCAAAATTCTAGAGGAGAACATAGGCAACAACTTCTATGACATCGGCCAGAGCAACCTTTTTCACGACACATCGCCAAAGGCAAGAGAAATAAAAGATAAAATGAACTTATGGGACTTTATCAGGATAAAGAGCTTCTGCACAGCCAAGGAAACAGTCAAAAAAACTAAGAGACAGCCCACGGAATGGGAGAATATATTTGCAAAGGACACCACAGATAAAGGACTGGTATCCAAGATCTACAAAGAACTTCTCAAACTCAATACACGAGAAACAAATAAACAAATCATAAAATGGGCAGAAGATATGAACAGACACTTTTCCAATGAAGACATACAAATGGCTAACAGACACATGAAAAAATGTTCAAAATCATTAGCCATCAGGGAAATTCAAATCAAAACCACACTGAGATACCACCTTACGCCAGTTAGAATGGCAAAGATAGACAAGGCAAGAAACAACAATTGTTGGAGAGGATGTGGAGAAAGGGGATCCCTCCTACATTGTTGGTGGGAATGCAAGTTGGTACAGCCACTCTGGAAAACAGTGTGGAGGTCCCTTAAAAAGTTAAAAATTGAACTACCCTATGACCCAGCCATTGCACTACTGGGTGTTTACCCCAAAGATACAGACGTAGTAAAGAGAAGGGCCATATGCACCCCAATGTTCATAGCTGCATTGTCCACAATAGCCAAATCATGGAAGGAGCCGAGATGCCCTTCAACAGATGACTGGATTAAGAAGCTGTGGTCCATATATACAATGGAATATTACTCAGCTATCAGAAAGAACGAATTCTCAACATTTGCTGCAACATGGACGGCACTGGAGGAGATAATGCTAAGTGAAATAAGTCAAGCAGAGAAAGACAATTATCATATGGTTTCTTCTCATCTATGGAACATAAGAACTAGGATGATCGGTAGGGGAAGAAAGGGATAAAGATAAGGGGGGTAATCAGAAGGGGGAATGAAACATGAGAGACTGTGGACTATGAGAAACAAACTGAAGACTTCAGAGGGGAGGGGGGTGGGGGAATGGGATAGACTGGTGATGGGTAGTAAGGAGGGCACGTATTGCATGGTGCACTGGGTGTTATACGCAACTAATGAAGCATCGAACTTTACATCGGAATCCGGGGATGTACTGTATGGTGATTAACATAATATAATAAAAAAACACATTAAAAAAAAAAGAGAGAACCTAATGAAAAGAGCCCAAATCCCCAGTCATCCGCTGGAGGAGAGCTGCTCAGGAGAGCTGGAGGACAGGCACGCTCCTGAGTGAGGAGCTGTCCCGCCTGAAACCACTGCGATTCTGTAGTTGCTTGTTACAGCAGCATTCATCATCTCAATAAATTCTGCTGACACAAATGATTACATCAGTAGAATGGCTCTCCTTGAACAATCCTTGAATGAACTAATTATTCACTCTATGTGATTATTTTAATACACTGTTTTATTTGCCAATATGGTATTTAAGGTTTTGGCATCTATGATTCAAAAGTGAGACTGGTCGAAAGCAATGTTTTTCAAGTGAAGGCATGTGGACATCCTGTCCGAGAATCACTTAGCTATAGCAGGTCCCACAGATGGGCATACTCCTAGGATCCAACCCAAATTCACTGAACAGTTACCTCTTGGTGCTGGTCTCAGGAATGAACATTTTTAAACTTTATATTATGGATACTTAGGAACATATACAAAGGTAAAGAGACCCCCAGATGTATGAACGGCCAATCTTCTTGCATTTCTACCCCCATTGACTTCCCATCTCAAGGGCTATTCTGAAGCAAATATAAGACATCATGTAATTTCATCTGTAAATATTTCATTGCATATCTCCAAAAGATGAGGATACTTTAAAAAATTTAACTGACATGGCACAATCACACCAAAACCAATAATATATTATTGTTATATATTGTTATATATTATTGTTATATATTATATTATATTTATTATTGTTATATATTATATATATTATATATATAGTTATATATTCTGTATATATATAGTATATTGTATATATAATCCTTAATATATTCAGGTATTATTCAAATAATCCTATTCTAAAATACATAAAATATTCATACAATTTACCATGTTAACAATTTTCGAGTGTTCAGTGGCATTGAGTACTGTATCCACTTTTAAAAGTTTGTTTATTCAAATGAGGATCCAAATTATATTTATAAAAATGGTTGTTATATCTCTTAAATCTCATTTAATCTACAGATTCCTTTCCATCTATTTTTTTCCCTAGCAATTTCATTGTTGAAGGAAACCAGAGTGTTTGTCCAAGGTTTCCCACAGTCTGCATTTTGCTGGATGCATTATCAAAAAGTCAATTCGCATGAGAAATATACATTTTTTATTAACAATGTTGGGTGGTTATTTTGACCAACCAACCTAAGAATCATAAGTCTTATTTCCTGTCTTATGAGCCTTGTCTGATTGTGACAGTCAGGGTTATATTATCAATTAATATAACAATGTTTTATGCAATAAATTAGTAAGCTTTCCATCTTTACAAAAACATAGACATTACCTGTGCCTTGAAAATACAGAAAAATCAGCTAGAGAACAAATTTTAGGAAGCAGTCCATGTTCTCTCTTATGCTTTTCTATCTCATATTGAGTCAATTTTGGCAATTTATATTTTCATCAAAAAATCATATTTTTAAATGATGCATATAATCATATATCAAATATTTTCTTGGTCTGACTTCTTTCATTTAGTATAATGCTTTTGAATTTCATCAGTTATTCTATGTATCAGTAGTTTGCTTTCTATTCTCACAGAGTAGTATTCCATTTCATGAATATACTACAATTTGTTTCTTCATTCGCTTCTCATGTATTCATCATATCGATTAACTTTTAGGTTGTTTTGTTTTTAGCTGTTACGAATATTCATGTACAGTTCTTTGTTATTGAAATATATCTTCAATTCTCTCAGGAATGTGATTGCTGGTTTATATGTTAAATGTATACATAACTTAGTAAGAAACTGCCAAACTGTTTTCCAGACTGTCATGTGAAGATTTCAGTTCCTCCATGATCTTTACATTTTAATTGTAATGTAATTCATACATTAGCATGCCTTGAAGATATTGTGAGTTCAGTTCCAGACCATCTCAATAAAGTGCATATCATAATAAAGTGAGTCAAATGAATTTTTTGGTTTCCCAGTGTGTATAAAAGTTATGTTGGGGCGCCTGGGTGGCACAGTTGTTAAGTGTCTGCCTTCAGCTCAGGGCGTGATCCCGGCGTTATGAAATCGAGCCCCACATCAGGCTCCTCCGCTATGAGCCTGCTTCTTCCTCTCCCATTCCCCCTGCTTGTTCCCTCTCTCGCTGGCTGTCTCTATCTCTGTTGAATAAATAAATAAAATCTTTAAAAAAAAAAGTTATGTTTACACTATACTGTAGTCTGTTAGGAGTGCAATAGCATTATGTCTAAAAACAACAATGTAGGGCACCTGGGTGGCTCAGTGAGTTAAATGTCTGCCTTCAGTTCAGGTCATGATCCCAGGATCCTGGGATGGAGCCCCGCATCAGGCTCCCTGTGCCGGGGGGAGCCTGCCTCTTCCTCTCCCTCTGCTGCTCCCCCTGCTTGTACTCACTCACTCTCTCTCTCTCTCTGTCAAATAAACAAATAAATAAACAAAATCTTTAAAAAAAATTTCAAGCCTATCTTAAAAAACAAATAAAAACAACAATGTACATACCTTCATAAAATACAAATAAATAGCAAATAAGGAAATACTTTATTGCAAAAAAAATGCTAACCATCACTGAGCTTTCAGGGAGTCATACTCACTGATCACAGATCACCATAACGAACTTAATAATAATAGAAAAGCTTGAAATATTGTGAGAATTACAAAAATGTGACAGTCCTGAAGTGAGCAAATGCTTTAGAAAAATGACACCAAAGCCTTGCTCAAGGCAGGGTTGCCACAAACTTCCAATTTGTAAAAAGTACAATATCTACAAAATGCAATAAAATGAAGTAAAGTGAGGCATGCCTGCACAATAAAATTCAACTACTTAACATTTACAAGTTAGTGATTTTTAAAAAATATTGATTACTAATTGATTTTAGAGAGCAAGAAAGAGAAAGCTCAAGTAGGGGAGGGGGCAGAGGGAGAGGAAGATAGAGATGGAGAAGCCAACTCCCTGCTGAGCACAGAGCAGAGCCCCAAGTGGGGCTCCCTCTCATGACCCTAAGACCATGATCTGAGACAAAGTCAAGAGTCAGACGCTCAACAGGCTGAGCCACCCAGGCGCCCCCAATTCAGTGACTTTTAAAATATTCAGAAAGTTGTGCATCCATCATCACTAATTCTAGAATATTTTTACTGCCCCAAAGAAATCCAATCTGCAGTTATTCTCTATTCACTCATCATAGACCCTAGTAGTTAAAAATCTACTTTCTGTCTTTACAGATTTTCCTGTCCTGGTGCATTTCGGATAAATGGAATCATATAAAATGTGGCCTCTGTCACTGGTTACTTTCACTTAGCATAGTATTTTCGAGGTTCAATCATGTTGTAGCATGTATCAGTACCACAATTCTTTACATGGCTGAATAAAATTCCATCGTATGGATACACCACCCTTTGTCTTTCTACTACCCAGTTAGTTGATGGACATTCGAGTTCTTTGCACTTTTTGACTATTATAAATAATGCTGCGATGAACGTTCATGTACATGCACGTGTTCTATATCTATCTATCTCAGAGTAATTTCTGGATCATAGGGCAATTCTATGTTTAACATTTGAGGAAATCCAGACTGTTTTTCAAAGCAGTGCACCATTTTACATTCACACCAGCAATGTCTGAGTGTTCCAATTTTTCCACATGCTTACCAACTCTGTCTTCTATTATAACCAGCCTAGTGAGAATGAAGTGGAATCTCATGGTTTTGATTTGCATTTCCCTAATGACTAATTAAGTCGATCGTCTTTTCATGTACTTATTTTCCATTCGCATATCTGCTTTGGAGAAATATCTATTCAAGTCCTCTCATGTTTTTAAATTGGGTTGTCTTTTGTTGTTGAGTTCTAGGAATTCTTTCTTTCTTTCTTTCTTTCTTTCTTTCTTTCTTTCTTTCTTTCTTCCTTCCTTCCTTCTTTCTTTTTCTTTCTTTCCTTTCTTTCTTTCTTTCTTTCTTTCTTTCTTTCTTTCTTTCTTTCTTTCTTTCCTATGATTTTTTATTATGTTAGCCACCATATAGTACATCCTCGGTTTCCGACGTAAAGTTCGATGGTTCATTAGTTGCGTATAACACCCAGTGCACCATGCAATACGTGCTCTCCTTACTACCCATCACCGGTCTATCCCATTCCCCCACCCCCCTCCCCTCTGAAGTCCTCAGTTTGTTTCTCATAGTCCATAGTCTCTCATGTTTCATTCCCCCTTCTGATTACCCCCC
>NC_048228.1:67649402-67716904 GCF_002007445.2 Ailuropoda melanoleuca | reverse complement strand
TTTTTTTTTTAAGATTTTATTTATTTATTTGACAGAGAGAGAGAGAGAGACAGCCAGTGAGAGAGGGAACACAAGCAGGGGGAGTGGGAGAGAGAAAAGCAGCCTTCCCAGTGGAGCAGGGAGCCCAATGCGGGGCTTGATCCCAGGACCATGGGAACATGCCCTGGGCTGAAGGTAGATGCTTAAGGACTGAGCCACCCAGGCGCCCCATATCGTTTTAATTCTTACATTTAGGTCTTTGATCCACTTTATTTTTTGTTTATGATATGAAGTGGAGTCCAACTTTATTCTTCTACATGTAGAAATCCAGTTTTCCCAGTACCATTTGTTGAAAAGTCGAATGGTCTTGGCACCTTGTTGAAAATCATTTGACTACATATATGTGAGGATTTCTTCCTAGGCTTTCTATTTTATTCCATTGGTCTGTAAGTCTATCCTTATGTCACTGCTACATTGTTTTGATTACTGTCACTTTGTAGTAAGTTTTAAAATCAGGAAGTTTGAGTCCTCCAACTTTGTTCTTTCTCAAGATTTCTTTGGTTTTCAGGACATGGATTATGTTTCTTTGTTTTCATTTTGCCAATTTCTGCTCGTAATTGGAGATCAATTGGATTAATCTAAAATACACTTAAACCATGCAGTGTTAAGTGCCTGACATGAAGCTTCTGATCACTGAGGCATCCATTTCAAAAGATATCCATCTTGAAAAATATATTGCCAGCTGTATGACACAGCTACTAGCAAAACAACCAGATAAGGAATTAGGCTGCCCCCACCCACAAAGATCCCTCTTTCAGACTTAACTTCTGCCATTTAACTCTTTTTTGTGTTTCTTATGTGCTTTTTTCCAGTAATTCTCCCATCACTTTTTTTTTGTATCCAGTTGGTTTTTATAATGTGCCGTTTTAATTTGCTTCTTTTCTTTCTTTTTTTTTCTTTATTCTTTTAGTTTTTTCTTAGTGGTTGCCTTCAGGATTAAAATCACTATCTTATAATGACCTACCGTGAATAATACCAATTTAGTTTCAATACCACACAAACACTCTGCTGGTGTACACCTCCATCTTTCCCCTTTTATACTGTTATTATTACAGACTACATTGTTATATATTGTCTGTCCATTAACACCAACTTACAATTGTTGTTTTATATATTTGCCTTTTAAATCATACAGGTAAAAACAGAGTTAAGAACCAAAGTTGAGTAGTTCTTTTATATTTACTTATGTGGTTATTTTTACCTATGTTACTTACTTCTTCAGAAGGCTTTGAGTTACTGTCTAGTGCCCGTTAATTTCAGCAGGAAGGACCCCTATAGCTAATTTTTTAGGGCCATTCTAGTAGTAACAAACTCACTTAGATTTTACCTAGGAATATCTTCATTTCTCCTTCATTCTTCTAGCATAGTTTTGCCAAATGAATGATTCTCGGTTGACAGGTGTGTGTGTGTGTGTGTGTGTGTGTGTGTGTGTGTGTGTTGTTGTTGTTGTTGGCTTGCAGCACTTGAAATACATCAACTCACTGCCTTCTGGTCTCCAAGATTCCTGATGAGAAATTGACGGACAGTTTTATTAAAAGTCCCTTGTATGTGACAAGTCGCTTCTCTCTCACTGATTTCAAGTTTCTGTTTTTATTTTTTTTAAAGTTGATTATGATGTGTCTTTTGGTGGGTCTCTTTGAGTTTATCCTACCTGAAATTCATTGAGCATCTTGGATTTATAGATTTATAGTCTCTTCTCAAATTTGGGATGCTTTCAGACATTATTTCTTCCAATATTCTCTCTGCTCCTTTCTCTTTTTGTCTGCTGAGATTCTTACACTCTGTAAGTTGGCTCACTTAGTGTAGGATAAGGCCAATTAGGCTCTGTTCACTTTTCTTCATTCTTTTATCCTTCTGTTCCTCAGACTCAATATTTCAATTGTCTTATCTTCAAATTTGCTGATTTTTTTTCTTCAGCTTGTTCAGATCTGCTTCTGAAGCCCTCATATATATTTCACTTCAATTTTTACTGTACTTTTTAGTTTCAGAATATCTTTTTCATTCTTTTTTATAATTTCTATCTCTTTATTGTTCTTCTCACTTTGTTCATATGATCCTTTCTGTCTTTGTCCATGTCTTCCTTTAGCTCTTTAAGCAACTTTAACTTAGCTGGCTTAACATCTTTGTCTAATAACTCTGAAATCTGGGCTTCCTCAGGTATATTTTGTATCAATTTATTTCATTCCTTGAATGGGCCATATTTTTCTGTTTCTTTGTATGCCTTGTGATTTTTTTGTTGAAAAGAACACTGGATTCTTATAATGTGGTAACTCTAGAAAGCAGATCCCTGCCTCCTATGATTTCATTTATTATTGTATGGTGCATCTGTGCCAGGGATCAGCCTGAGATAAAAGCATTAAGGTTGTCTCAGGTCTCCTCTGAACTTTCATTTTCCCACGGCTTTCTAAATTCCTTCATTTATATGGTAGTTCTTGAATCTCCAAAAAAGAAGCAAACAAACTAACAGATGTGGCCACTTTAAATCCTCTGGAAGCCACCTGAGCCAGTGAACGTTGACACCAGGGCAACCACTCTTTTTGCCTATACCTCCACATTCAGAAGCAACAATTCATAATCAGAACACACAACCTGGATATTGAGGACAAAGTCTTTATTGTCCACTCTGGCTCCAGCACGCTGTGCCAGAAACACAGGTTGCTGTCCAAACAGTTGCCTACCATGGGGCTGGGGATAAGGGATGGATAGCTATTACCACACTGAGGACTTAAATCAACCAATATTAACTACAACTTACTAGCTAAACTTTATCTTAGAAGGTGCATTCAGATAGACTCCAGAATTCCAAAGCTGTTACTTGAGATAGTTTCTACCAGTATAATAGTTATCTAGGTGGACATACGGATTCCTGGAGCTTTCTACTCTGCCATCTTTCCTGATGTCAACCTGATCAGCTGTTTTCTGAAAGTCTCTCAAACTTGGGTTCCTCTCATGCATTTTTATAATTTGACAGAGATTATGAATTATTGACGAGGCTACTACAGAGGTAATATGTCCTCCCCAGTGCCTCATATAGGAGTTACTTGATGTCAATATATGTTATTGGTCTTGTTAACCTTGGTCACTTCCATCAGATGGGATCTGCCAAAACTCTACACTGTAGACTTACTATTTCCTCATAATTATTAAATATTTGGGGGGAAATGTGATTATGAAAATATCCTGTTTCTGTTTAAACTTCCCCACTCATTTCAGCATCTATCAGTAGAGCTGGCCCATGGGGGATTATTATTTGGTGTTCTGATGGTGATTTTTCTTTCCTTTTTTTTTTTTAAGATTTTATTTATTAATTTGAGAGTGAGAGAGAGAGTGAACATGAGCTGGGGGGAGGGGCAGAGGCAGAGAGAAAGAGAAGCAGACTCCCCTGTGAGCAGGGAGCCTGAGGTGGGGCTCAATCCCAGGACCCTGACTCAGATCATGACCTGAGCCAAAGGCAGACACTTAACCAACTAAGCCACCCAGGTATCCCTGATGGTGATTCTTCTTTTTTCCTCATTCCATCTAACACTTATCTATTGGAATTTTCAGGAGGAAGAGGTGTTATTTTCTGAATTTGTTCATGTATTATTTATTTATATCACTAGGGACTCCTGGATATTTATTTTGTCATCCAGTATTATGATTATTTATTTTGCTGTTCAAGTTGTTCCAACTCTGGCCATTCTCCAATCTTTAGTTTGGCTCCTATACCTTTAAAAGACATTTTTTCTTTAGTACTTCTTTACTTTCTGGTACCATAAGATGCTCTGAACTCATATTGTACTTTCCCAATTCACACAGTGTTCTCCAAGGAGCACTGGTTCCTGTTATTAAAGAATAAGCATCATAAAACAAGAGCTAAGAGCTAGGTGTACTCATTGCTACCAGACTATTGCTGCTTCTAACCCAATTCACTGTTGTTGGGTTTTTTTTTTTTTTCATTTTCATGTTAAAACAAAGCATTCTTGGGGCCAACCCCACTTGATTAGGATGTACTGTTCTTCTTTTTTAATTGCTGGACCTACCTTGCTAATACTTTAAAAATTTTGTGCTTATGTTCATAAGAGATATTTTTGTGACATTCTGTTTTTAAAATTTCTTTATCTGGCTTCAGTATCAGGATAAGTTGGGAGATATAAGCACCTTTTCTAATTTTTGAAAGAGTTTGTCTATGACTGGTACATAATTATTTATTAAATGATAGACATTATCTTAGAAGGAAAACTGTGGCTCTTATTTGTCTTTTATTGATATTTTCCACTTTACTTATATGTAACTTGATGAAGTTTCACCATGTATTATTGGATAGTTTTTTACTTTTTTTTTTTAAAGATTTTATTTATTTACTCGACAGAGAGAGAGACAGCCAGCGAGAGAGGGAACACAAGCAGGAGGAGTGGGAGAGGAAGCAGTCTCATAGCGGAGGAGCCTGATGTGGGGCTCGATCCCACAACGCCGGGATCACGCCCTGAGCCGAAGGCAGATGCTTAACCGCTGTGCCACCCAGGCACTCCTGGATAGNGCTCGATCCCACAATGCCGGGATCACGCCCTGAGCCGAAGGCAGATGCTTAACCGCTGTGCCACCCAGGCGCTCCTGGATAGTTTTTTTTACTTAAGCAAAGGAAAAATATTCAAGAAAAAAATTTCCGTCTTATATAAAGTGAGTTGGGTTTAAAATGTTCTTAAAGGGGCACCTGGCTGGCTCAGTTGGTAAAGCATGTGACCTTTGGTCTCAAGGTTGTGAGTTCAAGCCTCATGTTGGGTGTAGAGCTTACTTAAAACAAACAAACAAACAAACAAACAAAAAACTAAAATGTTCCTGGGGCGCCTGTGTGGCTCAGTCAGTTAAGCATCTGCCTTTGGCTCAGGTCATCATCCCTGGGTCCTTGGATTAAGGACCCCCATCAGGCTCCCTGCTCAGTGAGGAGTCTGTGTCTCCCTCTTCCTCTGCCCTTCCCCCTGCTCATGCTTGCGTGCTCTCGCTCTCTCTCAAATAAATGAATAAAATCTTTAAAAAAACTAAAATGTTCTTAAAAACTAGTTTTATTCTTTTAAAAATCTATTCTGTAGGAAAAAATAGGGCTTTTTTGGTTTCATTCTTATAATACTTCTCCATTCAAAAACTCTTAAGTTGCCCAAATAAATCACTGTACCTATATATTTCAATAGCTCTCATATCTTCTTCATCAAATTCATCTTCAGCTTCCTTCAGCTGTGCAAGAGTCATCTTTTCATATGGTTTAACTAAAACAAAATAAATTTTAGATAACTGAATTATTTAAAAACAATTTTTAAATACATGGCTAGAAAAACAATATATAGATAAATGGAGATAAAGAATATCTTTAATGTTCCAGGTTCTCCAGTATATAAATCTATTTTGTGGCTGACTGATTCAGGTTTGTTTAAAGTATGAGTTTCCCTCCAAGTTCACAGAACTATCAAGCTACATTTAAAGTAGATGTGAACATCAATAAGACCCGATTAATTTAGTTTCCCCAAGTACCTGAAAATCTTGACAAATGAAACAAACTATATAAGTGATCAAAATAGAAGATAATCACGAGGTAGAGAAAAGGCTCACTAGATTAGATACCAGGACATTTCAGCTCTTTTACTAACTAGCTTGTGACATTCGACATATCAATTAAAAATTTTACGTGTCAGCATCCTAATTTCAAAAATATGGGTGGGATTTCTAATGTCCTTTCTCCCTCTAAGTTTATGAAATAAATTTCGCTATCATTATCTCCTTCATCCAGCCCACTAAATGCATAACTGTACCCATTGCTTCTTTCTGTAAACGTAAAACCATTTCTTCAATTTCATCTTTTGGCTCTTGTTTTGGAGGAAGAATGCCAAAATCTCTTAAAATTTCATTCCATTCTGTATCTTCATTTGGATCCTATTAAAAAAATAGAAAATCTATTAACATAGTTGTGCATTTTAATATGTGTATGTGAAATTGATATATAGCATTTTCAACTATGCAATTGCTCATGAGCTCTATGATAACTAGATAATTAGTTTCAAAGACTAGAAGAAAGTGGCCTACTTTTTCCTCACTTCCCAGCATTAGTGGTATATATACTTCAATAAATAGGATACATCTTCTACCCTCAAAGTTACCCTGAGATGTTTAATAAAAAATCAATTTGGAACACATATATCAGATATTAATGAAGTAAACTCATAAATCATGGAAAATTCTCTGATGACTAGAGAGGCCAAAACCAATTCACAACATGCACAAACACTGTTTTGTTTTTTTGCATAGGAATTTAAGACCTCCACGTGAACATGCTTTTCTTTTCAACTATACAGCTTCAAGGGGCTCGTCCTCCCAGGCTAAATGTTAGAAGAGGCTAGGAATTTTTCCATAGTTTAAATTCTGTCTAATCATAGTTTCTTTCTATGAGAGTTAATCTTTTCCTTGTAACTTAGACTTTGATATTTTATTTATTTATTTATTTATTTATTTATTTATTTATTTATTTATTTTTTAAAAGATTTTATTTACTTGACAGAGATAGAGACAGCCAGCGAGAGAGGGAACACAAGCAGGNAGGAGCCTGATGTGGGGCTCGATCCCGTAACGCCGGGATCACGCCCTGAGCCGAAGGCAGACGCTTAACCGCTGTGCCACCCAGGCGCCCCTAGACTTTGATATTTTATTTGCTACTTTTCCCGAGGTTGTAATATATTAATTCTTTTCTTTCTAGTCTGCTGTCCATTTTCTCTGATATTTCCAGAAAAATAGAGAACTTTATATACATGAAGGAATACTGTGGCAAAGTATTTCATGACCTTGAATGAGCTCCACATTCTGGTATTCACATCACATCATGGCTTCCTCTCCTTGATTACGGGTGAGAACTGTGATATGCTTCTAACCAAAAGAACATGGCAAATATGAAGAAATGTCATTTCTGTGATTATACTCCATGTTATAACTCCATCTTGCCAGCATGCTTCTCACCTGGCTGGCTTTGATAAAGCAAGCCGCCATATTGTGAGGTGCCCTATGGAGAGAACTATGTGACTATGCATAACCCAAAATCAGCTAGACATTGAGGTCCGTAGTCAAATGGCCCCAAAAGAACTGAATACTGCCAAATACCGTGTAAGTGAACTTAGAAGTGGATCCTTCCTCTGTTGTACCTTCAAATGAGACCCTAGCTTTGGCTGACCCCAGCCCCCAAGTTTGTGGTGATTTTTCATGTAAAAATAAATCACAAATACAAGTATCATCTTATTTGTCCTCTTCATTTTATTCTTTGGCCAAAGTTTTGTTTTTCTATCTACTCTTTGTCTTTTACTGGTCTCTCTGTCCATGAGATCTTCCAATCCCTACTCTGTCTATATGTCTCACAACAATAAAACAAATCAGCATCAGTAGGGGTTCTGCACTTGGTAATGGTAGACTCAGTAATCTGAATCAAGCCTTTTGCTGCGAACATCTAGTAAAATTTGAAAGCACTGGAGAATCAACAAGGCAGTGAAGAGAATTACCAGGAGAAGATCTTAGAGGAGAAAGAGACCTAGTGAGGAGTTCTGTGTTTGGGGCCATTCCCCTTGGATCAACTACTAATTCTGGAAGAGGCCAAGAAGCTGAGAAATTGAATAAAGGCTCACAGATTTGAGCACAGTGACCACAGAGAGAAATCGTTAAGAATATGATAACTAGGAGATCATCATATATTTGGAATTTAAGAAAACACTTTCTAAATAACTCATGGGTCAGAGAAAAAATCACAATGGGAATTAAAAAGCATTTGGAATTGAATGATAACAATAAAGCCACATATCAAAAATATGGGCACTGCAACTATAACAGTTCATAAAAGAAATTTTATACCCTTAATTTGATATTTATATAAAATTAAAAAGGTTTAAATATTAAGAATCCAACCAAGGAAGTCAGAAAATCTCAGAAAATCAAGATAAATGGCAAAAAAAAAATCAAAATAAAGATAGAAAGACTGAAAATAGAAAACAGTGCAACGAAAAGTGTATAATAGGATCAACAATGAGAAAAGCTGATTCTTAGAGAAGATTAATGAAATTGATAAACACTTATAAACACTTACCAAGACTGATCAAAAAACAAAAAGCGAAAAAGCACAAAAACCAATACTAGCAATGTAAAAGGGGAACTCTTGACAGGTGATACGAACATTTTAAATGAGGATCCTCTCTATTGTATTTTGCTCAGCTTTTTTTTTTCTACTTTATTATTTCTATTTTTTAAAGATTTTATTTATTTATTTGACAGAGAGAGAGACAGCCAGCAAGAGAGGGAACACAAGCAGAGGGAGTGGGAGAGGAAGAAGCAGGCTCATAGCGGAGGAGCCCAATGTGGGACTCGATCCCAGAATGCCAGGATCATGCCCTGAGCCAAAGGCAGACGCTTAACAACTGAGCCACCCAGGCGCCCCCTTTTTTTTTCTACTTTAAGGTGGAAGCTTAGATCACTGACTATGAACTCTTCTTTTCTAATATAACCACTGACGGCTATATATTTCCCCTTTACAAATTCTTTAGCTGCACCATACAAATTTTGGTATGCTATACCTTTATTATCATTCAATTTAAAATATTTCTAACTCTTTTGTAATTTTTTACTGTCGTTGTAATTATTTGGAAGGATGCTGCTTAATTTTCAAATAATTTGAACTTTTCTAGATATCTTATTAATAATTTATAATTTAATTCTCTTTGGTTAGAGTACATACTTGGTTAAATTTTGATTTTTTGAAACGTATTGACTTGTTTTATAACCCAGTATATAATGTATCTTCATGAATGCTTGAAAAAAGTGTGCATTCTGCCACTGATGGGATTTCTCTAAAAATCAAAGGACACTTGACAGATTTGTTCAAATCTTCTATTTTGTTAGCAATTTTTATATCTAGTTGTTCTATCAATTACTAAGAGGAGAGGTGTTAAAATCTCAAATTATGACTGCAGATTTGTCTATTTATCCCTTGAATTTTGTCAGTTTTGCTTTATGTATTAGAAGTCTAATTATTATGCAAATTCACAGCTATATTTGTTATATCTTCCAGAAGAATTTTTCCTTGTATCATTATAAAATCTTCCTCTTTATTTCTAGTAGTAATCCTCTTTAAGTTTATGTCTTCTCTTAAAATTTGAACGATTTTGTCCATTATTTCTTTCAATTTTTTCTGCCCTCTTTCTTCACCTTGTAGGATTCCAGTTACACGTATGTTAACCCATTTAAAAATGTTTCCTCCGTTCATTCAATCTCTATTCACACGTGTATCCTTAATGCCCATCACCCAGTTACCCCATTTCCCCCACCCACCTCCCCTCCAACAACCCTCAGTTTACATACAAGTTTTTTTGCAGACTGTATTTGTTACGGATTTTTTTGTGGATAGTGAGGGTTCCTCAAAGCTCACAGTTACTTATAACTCAAAAGCAGAATTTCCTTTTCCCTTTTGTGGCTTATCCACCCATTTATGTTCAACTGTATCTACATGTTTTAGACATATCTCACAAATAGCATATAGTTAGGGTTTTTTGTTTGTTTTTAATCCAATCTAAAAGTCTTTAATTAGAGCATAGAGTCCATTTACATTCTAGGTAAATACGGATATATTGGGTTTAGATCTACCATTTTATTTTGTGCTTCTCTGTTGGTCCTTTCCATTTTATGTTTATAATACATCAACTCCCATTTACCCTTTTCCAACTTATATGTTACTATCTTAGTTTGGGTGCTATAACAAATTACTGTTGACTGGGTGGTTGATAAACAACAGAAATTTCTCACAGTTCTAAAGGCTGTAAATCTGAGATCAGGGTGCCAACACGGTTGGGTCCTGGTGAAAGCCCTCCTCTGGGTTGCAGATGGCTGCCTTCTCCTTGCAGCATTTCATGGCTGAAAGATAGCAAGCTAGCTCTCTGGCCTCTTCTTATGTGGGCAGTAATTCCATTCATGAGGGCCTGCCCTCATGACCTGATTACCTCCCAAAGACTTCACCTCCAAATGCCATCACATTGGGGATCATATTTCAACATGAATTTTGGGGGAGGGGGGAACAAACATTCAGACCATAAGTTACTCTTATGTAACTCATTTTAGTTCCATATTTTTCTTTTCTTTTAAAAAATATTTTTTATTTTTATTAACATATAATGTATTATTTGTTTCAGGGGTACAAGTCTGTGATTCATCAGTCTTACACAATGCACAGCACTCACCATGGAACACACCCTCCCCAATGTCTATCACCCAGCCACCTCATCCCTCCCACCCCACTCCACTCCAGCAAACCTCAGTTTGTTTCCTGAGATTAAGAATCTCTTATGGTTTGTCCGTATTTTTTCTTTTTTTTTTAAAGATTTTTTTATTATTTATTCGACAGAGATAGAGACAGTCAGTGAGAGAGGGAACACAAGCAGCAAGAGTGGGAGAGGAAGAAGCAGGCTCATAGCGGAGGAGCCTGACGTGGGGCTCGATCCCATAACGCCGGGATTATGCCCTGAGCCGAAGGCAGACGCTTAACCACTGTACCACCCAGGTGCCCCCATATTTTTTCTTAATAATACATTATCATTATTAGTATTGCTGTTATATTTAGCCAACATTTCCTTAGATTTACTCATATTATTTACCACTTTTTTCTTTATTCCTTGTTGAATCTCAGACCATCTGTCTGGAAATACTCTTTCAGCACGAAGTATGACCTTGAGAATTCCCCTTAGTCAGGACTTGCCAGAGCATTATTTTCTCAAATATCTTAAGCATGTTTTCATTTTGGTCTCTTTATAAAAATAATTTTTCTTTGCTTGGCCATAAAAAAGAATGAAATCTTGCCATTCGCAACAACATGGATGGACCTAGAGGCTATAAGGCTAAGTGAAATGCCGGAGAGATAAATACCATATTATCTCATTCATATGTGGAGCTTAAGACACAAAACAAATGAACAAAGAAAAAAAGAGACAAACAAACAAACAAAACCAGACTTTTAAATACAGAGAACAAACTGGTGGTTGCCAGAGGGGTGGGGGGTGAGGGGATGGGTGAAATAGTTAAAGGGGATTAAGAGTACCCTTATCTTGATGAGCACTGAAAAAATATATAGAACTTTTAAATCATATTGTACACCAGAAACTAATGTAACACTGTATATTTATTACACTTCAATAAAAAACAATGAAATAGAATAGAATCTAACAAATCTGGAAGCCTAAAAAAATAATTTTTCTGAGTATAGTTTTTTTAAGATAGTCACTTTTTAGATCCATTGTTGAGAAATCAGTTTTCAGTCTCTTAAACTTTTGAAGATTATCTGTCTTTTCTTTGCCTGCATTGAGATTTTCTTTGTAGTTCTCTGCATTTCACATGATGTATTTAGCTGTGTATGTAGGGCCCAAGGGCAGGCTGCCTCAAGATGGGCCACTTTGGCACACTGGGTATTTTAAAGTTACTTGAGGGGTGCCTGGGTGANGTGGCACAGCGGTTAAGCGTCTGCCTTCGGCTCAGGGCGTGATCCTGGCGTTATGGGATCGAGCCCCACATCAGGCTCCTCCGCTATGAGCCTGCTTCTTCCTCTCCCACTCCCCCTGCCTTGTGTTCCCTCTCTCGCTGGCTGTCTCTATCTCTGTCGAATAAATAAATAAAATCTTTAAAAAAATAAAAAATAAAAAATAAAGTTACTTGAGAGACAGCCTTATGCAAGGACGCTCAGACTGTCTTCTGTCCCTCTGAAAGCAGGAAAGAAATCTTCCATGTGAAAAGTACCATCCCTGCGCCAGGAGGTAAAGACACATCCTTATCATCAGAGATGGGAAATTAAGAGCCCAGAAGCCTGTGTTAATAACCATTTTTCCTTTTTACTAATTTACTACCACAGCCCAAATTCTGTTTAGAATTCCTTACTAACAGAAGCTCCCAAAGTTAAGTTTTCTTTGATTTGCCAATTCCTCACACATTTATTGTCTCTATCTAAAAAGTATAAAAACTGTCTGCCTCCGTCATTTCTTTAAAACTCAATATCATCACTGGGTCTCCATGTGCACATAATAAAACTTTGGTTTTTTTCTCTTGTTCATATATCTCATGCAAATTTAATTTAGTCCAGCTGGAAGACCTTGAGGGTAGAAGAGAATTTTTCCTTCCCTTCACATATTTCTTTCATTTATCATGTGTGGAATCACTGGGCTTTTAGAAATTGTAGAATAGTATCTTTTAAAAGTTCTAGAAAATTCACCTCTACAAATGAAATCCAATTTGAAATGCCAGATTTTTCCTTATTTATTAATTTTTGTCTTTCCATATTTCTATAGTGACCTGATAAACCTATCCACCGATATTTTTTTACTTTTTTTATTGCACATTTTCACTTCAAGAGGTTTCATTTAGGGGCGCTTGGGTGGCTCAGTCAGTTAAGCATCTGCCTTCGGCTCAAGGCGTAATCCCGGCGTGATGGGATTGAGCCGTACATCAGGCTCCTCTGCTATGAGCCTGCTTCTCCGTCTCCCACTCCCCCTGCTGTGTTCCCTCTCTCGCTGGCTATCTCTATCTCTGTCAAATAAATAAATAAAATCTTTAAAAAAAAAAAAGAGGTTTCATTTAGCTCTTTACCAAAAAAAAATTTTTTTTGAAGATTTTATTTATTTATTTGACAGAGAGAGACAGTGAGAGAAGGAACACAAGCAGGGGCAGTGGGAGAGGGAGAAGCAGGCTTCCCACTGAGCAGGGAGCCCCATGCAGGGCTCGATCCCAGATTCTGGAATCATGACCTTAGCCAAAGGCAGATGTTTAATGACTGAGCCACCCAGGTGCCCCTCTTTACCAAAAATTTTTACTGTGGCAAATGTAAATAATAAAAAATTTAGTACCTTAACCAGTTTTTAAAGGTAGAGTTTAGTGGCATCAAGTACATTCACACTGTGGTACAACCATCAGCATTATTCATCTCCGCAATGTCTCATCATCCCAAATTGAAATTCTGTACCTATTAGTTAATAACTGCCCATTATTGAGCTGTACCCCTAGACTTGGTAACCACTCTTTTACTTTCTGTCTCTATGAATTTGACTGTTCTAGCTACCTCTTATGAGTGGAATCATACATTTGTCCTCTTGTGACTGGTGTATTTCACTTGGCATGCTTTCAAAGATCACACATGTGGAAACGTGTATCAGAATCTCCTTCCCCTTTAAGGCTGAATAGTATTCCATTTTAAGTATATACCACAGTTTGTTTATCCACTCATTCACTGATGGACATTTGGGTTGTTTCCACCTTTTAGCTAATGTGAATAATGCTGCCATAAATATCAGTGTACAAATATGTTTGAGTCTTGCTTTCAAATCTTTTGACTGTATACCTCAAAGTGGAATTGCTGGATCATATGTTAATTCTATGTGTAACTTTTCGAGGAATGTTTTCCACAGCAGTTGCGCTATTTTACATTCTCACCAGCAATGCACAAGGGTTTCAATTTCTCCACATTCTCATCAACATTTGTCATTTTCTGTTTTGATCATTATCCTGTGAGTGTGGTCTCTCGTCGTGATTTGGATTTTTTTTTTAAGATTTATTTATTTATATATTTATTTATTTATTTATTTGAGAGAGAGAGACAGAGAGCACAAGCCAGAGGGGCAGAGGGAAAAGGAGACAGAATCCTAGGCAGACTCTGTGATGAGCATGGAGCTTGATATGGGGCTTAATCTCATGACTTTGAGATCACGACCTTAGCCGAAACTAAGATTCAGATGCTTAACTTACTATGCCACCCAGGTGCCCCTATTTATTTTTATTTTTTAATTTTTTATGTATATATTTTTTTTACATAAGCTCTATACCCAATGTGGGGCTTGAACTCATAACCCCGAGATCAAGAGTCATGTGTTCTACCAACTGAGCTAGCTCGGTACCCCTGTGATTTTGATTTATACTTCTCTACCGATTAATCATACTGAGCATCTTTTTATGTGCTTATCGGCCATTTGTGTATCTTCTTTGAAGAGATATATATTCAAGTTCTTTGCCCATCTTTAAAAACCTTTTATTAATTTTTTTTACTAAGACAATTGTTTCAGAGCTGTTTTAGGTTTACAACAAAATTGAGAGAAGTGTACAGAGATTTCCCATATACCCTTGTCCCCACATATGCATAGCCTCTCCCATTATCAACATCCTCCACCAGAGTGGCACCTTTGTTTAAAGCAAATTCCTCATTTAAACCTAAAATAAGGGGCCCCTGGGTGGTTTAGTCTGCCTTTGGTTCGGGTCCTGATCTCAGGGTCCTGGGATCAAGCCCCAAGTCGGGCTCCCTGCTCAGCAGGAAGTTTACTTGCTCCTCTCCCTCTGTCGCCCCCCCTGCTTGCACTCTCTCTCTTGCTCTCACGCTCTCAAATAAATGAAATCTTAAATAAACAAAGAGATAAATAAAATGGTGGTTCAACATTTTTAAAAAAGCCAAAATAAAACGGCAATAAAATTTTCTTATTAAAACTTTATTTTTTAAGCAGTTTTAGGTTCACAGCAAAACTGAGTGGAAGATACAGTGATTTCCAATATACCTTCAGCCCCACACATGCACAGCCTCCACCATTACCAACATCCTCCATCGGAATGACACATTTGTTACAGGTGGTGAACCTACATCAGCACACCATAATCACCCGAGGTCTAGAGTGTATATTGTTCGTTCCCTCTGGGTGTATATTCTATGAGTTTGGGAAAATGCACGATGACACGTATTCATCATTATGGTATCATACAGTGTACTTTCCCTGTGCTAAAAATCCTCTGTGCTCTGCCTATTCATCCCTTCCCCCCTTTCAACCTGTGATCTTTTGAATGTATCCATAGTTTTCCAAAATGGTATATAGTTGGGATCATACAGTTTGTGGTCTTCTCAGATCGCCTTCTTTCACTTAGTAATATGCATTTAATTTTCCTCTATATCTTTTCAGGGCTTGATAACTCATTTCTTTTTAAGCACTAAATAACGTTCTATTTTCTGGATATACCACATTTGTTTATTTATCCATTCACCTACTGAAAGACATCTTGGTTCCTTACAGGCTTTGGCAATTATGAATAAAGCTACTATTAACACCCATGTGCAGGTTTTTAGCTCTTTTGGGTAAATACTAAGGAATGTGATTGCTGGATTGAATGGTAAGAGTATGTATAATTTTATAAGAAACTGTCTTCCAAAGGATGCATTACTTTGCATTCCCACCAGCCATAAACAAGAGTCCCTGTTGCTCCACATCTTTGCCAGCATTTGGTGTTGTCAGAGCTCCAGCTTTTGGCCATTCTGATAGGTGTGTCGTGGTCTCTTATTGTTTTAATTTACATTTCCCTGATGACATAGACGTGGAGCATCCTTTCCTATGCTTATTATTAACTGATTAGTCTTTTCGATATTGAATTTTAAGAGTTCTTTATATATTCTGGATATTAAAATCTTTTATCAAATATATAATTTACAAATATATTCTCCCATTCTGTGGTCTGTATTTTTCCTCAATTGATAGAGCAATGTCCTTTGATGCATAAAGTTTTAAATTTTGATGAAGTCCAATTTATATATTTTTTCTTCGTTTGCCTTTGTTTTTGGTGTCATATCCAAGAAATCACTGCCAGTCCAATATCACAGCGATTTCCCTCTATGTTTTCTTCTAAGTGTTCTATAGTTTTTGTTCTTACATCTAGGTCTTTGATCCTTTTTCAGTTAATTTTTGTTTATAATGTGAGTTAGAAGCCCAACTTCATTCGTTTGCATGTGGATATCCAGTTTTCCCAACACCATTTGTCAAAAGGCTGTCCTTTCACTTGAATGGTCTTGGCATGCTTGCTGCAGATCATTTGACCAGTGAGGGTTTCTGTCTGGGCTCTCTAATTTATTCCATTGGTCTATATGTCTGTCTTTCTGTCAGTACCACATGTTTTTGATTACCGCTGCTTTGTAGTATATTTTGAAATCAGAAATTGGGTCCTCCAACTTTGTTCACTGTTTAAAAGACTGTTTCAGCTATTTTGGGTCTCCTAAGATTTCATATGAAGTTTAAGATGGGTTTTTCTATTTTTACAAAAACTGTCATTGGGATTTTGATAGGGATTACACTGAATCTGTAGATTGTTTTGGGAAGTACTGACACATTAACAATTAAAGTCTTCCAAACCATGAACATGGGTTGTTTTCTACTTATTTATGTCTTTTTAATTTCTTTCAGCAGTGTTTTGTAGTTTTCAGTGTACAAGTCTTTTGTCTTCTTGGATTTTTATTCCTAAATATTTTATTTTTTATTCTATTTTTTTTTAAAGATTTACTTATTTATTTGTCAGAGAGAAAGAGAGAGCACACAAACAGGGGGAGCAGCAGAGGGAGAGGAAGAAGCAGGCTCCCAGCTAAGCAAGAAGCCTGATGTGGGACTCGATCCCAGGATCCTGGGATCATGACCTGTGCCAAAGGCAGACACTTAACTGACTGAGCCACCCAGGTATCCCTAATCCTAAATATTTTATTCTTTTTGATGCAAATATATAGGGAATTGCTTTCTTAATTTTCTTTTGGATTATTCATTGTAGTGTATAGATATGTCTTCATCAAATTTTTAAGCTCACTACTCCCTGCAGGTAATTTCAACTAGTCTTTTACTTTTTTAAACTAATAAACATAATTTATAACCTGTTTCTGATTATTCTAACAAAAGTCTTCTGTTGGTTCATGTTCATGGTGCCTTGTTTCCTTGCGTGCTTGGTTAGTTTTGATTATTTCTGTTTGCTGTCCTTGAGAACTTACCTGAGGGAATTCTTTGAGGCCTAAGATAAAGATATCTTCCTACACAGAGGAATTTTTTTTAAAAAACACATTTTATTTATTTGACAGAGAGAGAGACAGCCAGCGAGAGAGGGAACAAAAGCATGGGGAGTGGGAGCAGAAGAAGCAGGCTCCCCCAGAGGAGCCCAATGCGGGGCTCAATCCCAGGCCTCCGGGATCACGCCCTGAGCAGAAGGCAGACGGTTAACAACTGAGCCACCCAGGCACCCCTACACAGAGGAGTTTTTTATTTCTTCCAGGCATTTATGGGCACTAAGTATATAACTAATATATATCAAATTCATAATTTGAGGCTTGCTCGACCACCCAGACAATACGCCTTAGGTTAAAATCTGTGTGAGAGCTGCCTTGGGCCACAACTTCTTGGGGACAGGTATTACTCCTTTTCTTTTTCTCCCCTGTTCCACTAAGCATCAAGACAACCCTCCCTGAGTTCCCCTAGACATGAGTTTATCTCTTGTTCCTACTCCCATTAGTCTTCCATCCTTTGGTGGACCATACAGCTTTGGTTCCTTCTCACCCTGTGATTATACCCAGGATCAAAACACAGACTGCTAATGCCTCCAGGGTAAAAGTGGCTTTGGGATTGTGGAAATCCATTTACCTGGCTTTCCAATTTCCCTTCAGTTCTGGTCTCATAGTTTCTTACCATCATGTCATCCCTTTGACGCTTTTAAGGAACTATGTTTTACATGTTAGCCCGCATTTTTACTTGTATGCAGCAGGGGAGTAGCTCACTATCATCAGAAATTCCAGCACGACCTTTTTAAAAACTCCCTCTGCCTTTGACATCCCCTACCGTCTTCTCTTTTTTCCTGCATAGTTAAACTTCCTGAAACAATTGTCTACATAAGCTGTAACCATTGTCACCTCCCATTAACTCTTAAACCCACTCCAAAGTTTGCTTCCAACACTTTCAAAAGTGCTCTAGCTAATGTCACCTACAAGCTTCATGCTGTTCATTTCAGTGGATATTTATCGTTTGATCTCTTAAGCAGAACTGGAGAGACTGTCATTCCTTTCCTGTTAAAATGGTCTTTCTTGATATTCATGATACCACATTCCCATGGTATCCGTAACTGATCTAGGAGTTCACTACAATGGAATTTAACAGTAAATGCTCTCTAGTCTATTCTTGCCTTCACTTTTAGAAATTATCTATGAAATTATATCTGATAGAAATAGGTACAATCTATTTGTTGAAATATTATGGCTTTTATCATATCACAAATAGTTACATCTGTCTCCCTCTTATTCCCCCATAGTAAACTCTTTTAGAATAAGTCCATAACTAAACATAAACACTGAATAACTGGCTGTTGAATAAGTCAATGAATAAATGAACAAAGGTTAATGTGCTGTTAACTTCACTCTCAATTATTTGTTGGCCTACTTCTTGAAGAGCAGGTGTAAGTCCAGAGAAATCTGCAATGTTTTTACAGATTGGATAAAATGTACTTGCTAGGAATCTATTAACACAAAAGGGCTATCCATTAAAAATTTTATGTAACTTATGTTCAAAATATCCTAGTAAATTATACAGTATATGCAAATAAAAATATGTAAAACAAGAAAAATCACAGTGGTTTTAATTTGGGGGAGCAGGTATGAAGAAGCTGTTTCAGAAAGTCAGGAAGTGAGAATTTTACTCTGATAAAAGAAGAGACAAAGGCACAGGCTTCTGGTTAATAAGGAAGCTTTAGACAGAGGAGCCTCCATCTGAGGAATAAACAGAAGTCTACCAGCTTTTGCGATCAGGTAGGAGAAACTCCAGGGCAGCTGGTCTCTCTCAAAACAATGCAACTACCAGGTTTCCGTTCTGATCTTTTTTTAAGGTAGGGGAGCAGAATACTTAAATGGAATTACACTTGGGCTAAAGTTGCTGGTCTCTTTCTCAAGTCAGAAATAGTGCAGCAGTGGAGCTCCAAGGACTCAGGCGTGACACACAATCCTCCACAACCCCGAATGCTTCCTCCCAGAGACAAACCGAAGTCTTGAGTGTTGAAAAATGGTGCTCTCCTGGAGCCAATTCGGACTTCCCTCAAACTTCGACAGAGACGCACACAAAATATAGCTTGTACCAGAACAAATGTTAGAACCCACCCATGGTAGGCCGCCCTCCACCTTGGTGCACTGTTAGGCCCAGCCGGGACTCCCCTGGGTGCCCACCTGCATGATGTTCTCCTTCGCCCCTCGCGTGCTGGCGTCTTCCAGCCCCTGGCGACGGACTCCTGATTCACACCGAAGTCTCCTTCCAGGCGGAGGCCAGCCAGGCCTAGCGCTTTCCACCGCCCAAGGGGAGGGGGAGGGGAGAACAACGGCCTCCTATGCCTGTGCGCTGGGTGCAGCTCTGTTGCCAGGCAACGTGGAGGCGTGGCCTGGGGGTTGTTGTGGGTACAGATGCACCAGGTCCGCCGCTTGTATCCTAAGTGGGGCCTCACCTGTTGACAGTCTAGAACTGGCGCTCACATTCTTCCCACCCTTCTTTCCACCACCACCAAATCAGCAAGTGGTTTCTGAGCCTCTGGCACCCTTCAACCCCGAGTCCTGTCTTCATGGAGAAATTACAAAATTTTGGGGAGACATCACTCCTGAGGAGGGTTTCCTACATTTGGATGGATTTTAGGGGATCCCTAGCCCACAGCCCCCAATGGTACATAATTTTGTGTATGTGTACATTTGTTGGTTGGAGGGGGGAGGGATTGGGGGTTTAGGACCAGAGCTTTCATCAGCTTCTCAAATGGCTCTCCACCCCCATCTTAAAAACCCACTGCCCTAGAAGACAGGAGCTCTGTCTGGCTTTAGGTAGGAAACCTAGACAGTCGGGTTCCTTGGTGGTTACGTTAGGAAAGGATGTTTACTGGGAGCTGCTAGGAACATGAGGAAAACATTTGATATTATCACCAAATAAGGTTATATACATGGTCACAGAGATACACTGATAGGATTTGGAAAAGAAGAAAAAATGTTTTTAGTGACACAATTTTAATTTCCGACGCTGCACTTACTTTGAGATAAATTGAACACTACCAGTTGGTAGAAAAAGCTAATCCCCTGATATGTTTGTAGCAATCAGACATCTCTTCTACGGTAGACAAATCAGAACTTGCTTCTTGGACTGTTTGGATGGATCATGGACAAATTCTCCAACTAGTGTAGCTTTAGTTGCTAGTCACATTCTAAGATAGTTAGCTACTGGACACTATGGTATTTATAAGAGCTGGTGATTTTGTCACTGATGAAATCCGAATAGGATGAACTAAAATATAGCTCATTAAATCTCAACTCTCTTCTGAGTGCCTTTAATAAAAATAAAAAAAGAGCACGTGTGTCAGTACACACTGAACAACACAGGGGTTAGAAGGACCCCCACACAGTCAAATCCCCCAAACTTAACTGCTAATACCCTACTGTTGACCAGAAGCCTTACTAATAACATAGTCAATGAGCACATATGTTGTATGTTATATGTATTCTATGCTGTTTTCTTACCATAAAGTAAGCTAGAGAGAAGAAAATGTTATTAACAAAATAATAAGAGGAAACAGTGGTGCCTGGGTTGCTCAGTCAGTTGAGCGTTCCTTTGACTCTTGATTTCAGCTCAGGTCATGGTCTTGGTTCCTGGGATGAGCCCAGCAAAGGGCTCAGCAGGAAGTCTGCTTCTCCCTCTGCCCCTCTCCTTCCTTGTGTGTGTGCGCTATCTCTCTCAAATAAATAAAATATTTTTTAAAAAAATAAGAGGAAATACATTTACAGTACTGTACTGTATTTTTTGAAAAAAGTCTATGTACACGTGGATCTTGCAGTTTAAACCCGTGTTGTTCAAGGATCAACAGTACTGTCGTAAGCTGCAAGGATCTAAGGAACATCATTATTTAGAGCTTTATTACATAAGAAAAAACATTTTAAGATGCTTTTAAAATTGTCAACAAATTAAACATTTATAATCTCAACCAACTTTTATTGAGAATGTTTACAACACAGGGATTCTCAAACATGGTAAGTTTAGCAAGAATTGTTTCTGAGAAGAAAACAAAATGTCAACATTTTGCATTCCCTGGGGCTGCTTCTGTGGAAAATGGTTGGTATCCTGTATAAAAAGAAAAATTAAATTAGAGTCAAGTATAAGTGAGTATGTGAAGGTGTGTATGTAATGTTAGTATATAGACATTTCTATAAATATTTCTTCATATATGATAAAATTGACATAAGAGAGATTTCTCAGCTATTCTTAAGTCTGTATATTTTTAGCTATTAATATCTCTCTGATAGAACACTTCTATATGTTTGAATTTTCCAAAATTGTATAGTATTTAACTATATAAAAGTGGTTTCCTAAAGTTCATTGATGTCAATAAGATATACGAATAAAATATTTCAAAAGTTGCAGTTACTCCTCATGTATTTATTTCCTTTTGTTTTGCAATTAAATCACCCTATTTTATGTCTAACCATTTTCTAAATAAATATAAGTCCTCAGATGAGAAAAACAAAGAAAAAATCATTATTGAAATGTTTTCCTATTGACAAAATAAAATGAAATCTTTTAGTCCGTGTAAGCCCTAATCTTGAAAAAAATCCAAATAAATCTATTTTCCTCAGGGACAAGTTTTTACGACATTAACCAAATCACAGATTAAATTCCATTTCACATTTGTGAGCACTCTACTGCTTAGTTTGGTGTTACAAGTACAGACATTTTTTTCCACTTAGTATTAAACTATTTTTTGTTCACATTTTATAAATGTCTCTACATTTGTAATATTATAAAAGATAGCTTCTTTTCCATTATCCTTTTGTTCTTAGTTCCTTAAAAAAAGAAAAAAATTCAGAATATATTTGCTCATATTTCTGATGTGAACAGGCCTTTGCTGAAACAGGAATTAATGCCAAATATAGCCTGAAAATTTAAGTTCCTAATTATGTCCCATGAGCACATTAAATTTTTTCTTCACTTTTTCAATATATTTGTCTTTTTTCTTTCTTTCTTATCTGAGTTGGCTAATGTATAAGAACTATATTAAATAAAAGGTGACGGAGTATTCTTGTTTTGTTCCTAACATTAACAGAAATTCTCCAAAGTGTTTTACTATCAAGACTGCTACTGACTTTGAGACCATTATATAAATAATGTTAATAAAGATTCATCTCTTTCTATAAGATGTTCTTTTAAAACATCTGACACGGATGTGGAGTTTTGAGATGAACAAGTAATTTTTCTTCTAATAATGAAAATATTTTAATAGACCTCCTAATGTTGAACCACCCTGAGTTGTTGGAACAAAGTTCACTTCTGTGGAGTTATATAATTTTAAAAATATACTGCTGGATACAATTTACTTTACATTTTCTTTACATTTTGCTGATACAATGCATTGATACAATTCACTTCTGTGGAGTTATATAATTTTAAAAATATACTGCTGGATACAATTTACTTTACATTTTCTTTACATTTTGCATTGATATTTATAAATAGGATTGACTTACAGTTTCTTTTTTTATATTACTTTTATAAGGTTTTGGTATTAGTATTTGCTGGCTTTATAAAAAAATATTTTGAGATTTTCTTCCATCTCTGAGCTATGAAAATTCAAAATCTATTGGTCTAGTACTTTTGAGGGGGGAGTTTCTAGATAATGCTTTCAATTTTTTCCCCATGGCCATTAGTCTGTTCAGAGGGTTTTTTTTCTTTCTTCTGCCATCAATTTTGGTAGTACCTACTTTCCCAGACAATCCTCCATTTTATTCATGTTTTCAAACTGATAGGCACAGAGATTTGCAAAGTACTGACTTATGATTTCCATTTCTTCTATATATGTTTTAATTTCCTTACTTTCATTTGTATGTTTGTATATTTATGGATTCTCTCTCTTTTTTTTTTTTCCTCGATTAGGGTAGGTNGACTTATGATTTCCATTTCTTCTCTATATGTTTTAATTTCCTTACTTTCATTTGTATGTTTGTATATTTATGGATTCTCTCTCTTTTTTTTTTTCCTCGATTAGGGTAGGCTGATTAGGTTAGTTCATTTTATTTTTTGCAAACAATTGGATTTTGCTTTACCAATTCTTCTATTTTACTATTTTACAATTTATTAATTTCATTTTTCATTTTATAATTTCCTCCCTTTTGCTCTCCTGAGGTTCACCTTGTTCTTTTTTAACTTTTTGAACTAAATCCTTAATTCACTCATTCTTTCTTGCTTGGTAGCATTTAAAGCCTTGATTTTCCACTGAATATGGCTTTGGCAGAGGCCCATAAGTTTTAACATGCAGTGTTTTTATTATCTCTTTATTTTCTAGATATTGTATGATTTTTGGTATTATCTTCATTAGTTAGAAATAGTGTATTTTGGGTGCCTGGGTGGCTCAGTCGTTAAGCGTCTGCCTTTGGCTCAGGTCATGATCCCAGGGCTCTGGGATCAAGCCCTGCATGGGGCTCCATGCCCAGGGGGAAGCCTGCTTCTCCCTCTCCCACTCCGCCTGCTTGTGTTCCCTCTCTTGCTGTATCTCCTCTGTCAAATAAATAAAATCTTTAAAAAAGAAAAGAAATACTGCATTTTGATTTTTGTTTCTATGAGAAAATACTAAGAATTTTGGTATTATCTTCATTAGTTAGAAATAGTGTATTTTGGGTGCCTGGGTGGCTCAGTCGTTAAGCGTCTGCCTTTGGCTCAGGTCATGATCCCAGGGCTCTGGGATCAAGCCCTGCATGGGGCTCCATGCCCAGGGGGAAGCCTGCTTCTCCCTCTCCCACTCCGCCTGCTTGTGTTCCCTCTCTTGCTGTATCTCCTCTGTCAAATAAATAAAATCTTTAAAAAAGAAAAGAAATACTGCATTTTGATTTTTGTTTCTATGAGAAAATACTAAGAATTTTAACATTCTTAAGCGAACTTTGTATTTAAGTGTTGAGATAGTGATATGAAAAAATATTTGCAAAAATATGTTAAGTATAGAATATGCATTTAAGATTACATGAAGTTAATAGAACATACTTTTATTTGTGTGGTATAAATTTATCAATCTGCATTTGGGTTTAATTTCAAAATTCACAGGCTAATAAGCTACTAGGATTAACATATTTATTAACTATGTAGGGCCACCCATATATCTACTCTATCTCCAGCCTTGATGTGGAAACTCTGTGGGTCCCAAAGTAAAAGTCACACTCTCATTTCTTTCCACATTTTCTTAGATCTCTAGAAGTGGTAAATCACAGCTTTTATAAAGAATATTTGAATACAGGTCACTTGGAAGACAGAAATGCATTCAATCTGTGAGTTCTGGCCCATTATTGTGGAGGTTAACACAATAATTATTACCAGAATAAGAACACAATCCCTGATATATTACTTGCACAATAAATGATAAGGTAAATGTCTACAAAACCAATGAGGACTATTGTGGCATAGTCTGAAGAACACACGACATGGGCAAAGAAAATCTGGCCCTAAAATGCTGACATTTTCCCTCATATAAAGCCCCCACTGCCCCATAACGGTGAATGGATATAGAACATTAATGTACACATGCAATCAAGTAATAGAAATATACTGAGCATAGTTTAATTTGTGAATATCTGAAAATGACAGAAATTTTCAAACTGGGTTGAATTGGGAAATACATACCATTTTAAATGTAACCTTCTGACCTTCTTCCATTGCGTGGCTAGAATACAAGAAATAAGAAATAAATCAGTGTAACTAAGGAGTGAAGTTAACTTTCATACAAAGCAACCTAATGATTTCGGTGGGAGTTCTTATTTCTCCTTTTACCTAGTTTTGCTCTTCTTTCCATCCATTCTCCAATTTGTTGTTAGAATTAGTTTCCAAAATGCAAATCTTACTGTATGGCTCTTTTTAGCCTAACAATAAAGTTGAAATTCCTTACTTAACTATTTCACTGGCTAATTCCTGTTGATTCTTCAAATTCAGCCCTTAAAGCCTTCTCTGTACCTCTTCCACTCTCTGGCTTGGTTAAATGCCTTTCTTTTAGAAACCACAGCGCCTGGATTGAAGGTGCATTTAACATAGTATTTTGTATTTGTTTATTTGTCAGTTTTCAGTATTAGGCTGTAGACTCTTAGAGCATAAGAATGGAATCCTATCTATCCGTATGCTTCTAGTCTTTGCAACATTGCCCAGCACCCAGGAGAAATTTTTTAAAGTTGCTAAATGAATGAATAAAAAATCTCTGGTAATGTAGTCAGGATACAAACATTATAGAAAGTAAAGCTGCTTAGAAAGAAACTCATAGGGGCGCTTGGCTGGCTCAGATGGTTAAGCATCCGCCTCCCGCTCAGGTCATGATCTCCGGGTCCTGGGACTGAGTCCCACCCTGTGGCTCCCAGCTCAGTGGGGAGTCTGCTTCTGCCTCTCCCCCTGCTTGTGCACTCTCTAGCTCTCTCTCTTTCTCTCAAATGAATAAATAAAATCTTAAAAAAAAGAATGAAACTCATATTTTGTACACAATTTGGACATACAAAATACTAAATGCAATTACAAAGTTTTGTCTACTTACAGCCTCTAGAATAGTTGATTCTTTCACTTTTAAAAACTTATGAAAATAGTCATAACTCTTCCAGTCTCCTGAATCAAATATTTAGTAAATGATTCCTTGGAACTTAAGGAGTAATGCATTTTGAAGACATTTATTATTTCCTGCACATGAAATTTTATAGAACTAAACTGTTTAATAGGTGAATGTCACTTGGGGTATTTACAAACATGAGGAGTGGATTAGAGAAAAGATCAGAGACACCACAATATTAAAACAATACGGTGGGGGAAGAAGTGAATCTCAGACTATAGCACCTAATGTCAAATATCTATAAACAAACTTAAAAACTTAATGTAAATACATGCACAGTCAGGGTATTTTTCAATTTTAATGTTGAGTGATTTTTTTAAAAATATGGTATTTGCATACCCGGAACAAAAACTGTCTTCGAACTTGGCTTGCAATAGGACTTTGGAATTCTTCCTGGAAGAGAAAATGAGGGCATTACAAATCAACAGGAAAAATAAGTGCAAATTCTTAGTGAAGCTCCAAGTTATTTTTAACTACCATAATTAAACTCAAGGACTTGAGTACATCATTCCTATCAATAAATAATCCTTTTCACCTAGCAATATCACCAGAATGTTGTATTTTAAAATAATTCCCTAGGAGCAGCTGGCTGACTCAGGCGGTGGAGCGTGCAACTCTTGATCGCGGGTCATGAGTTTGAGTCCCATGTTGGGGATAGAGCCCACTTAAAAATTTTTTTATAGTAAAATAATTTCCTTATCAACATAACAGCTTCTAGGAAGTTTGTCAGTTGTGTGTATATTCATCAGTAAGTGGAATGAGAAATGGCAATTCGTAGATAATTACCTGTACTTAAAAATCTCCTCTCAGCATTTTGTTACAATGAAATAGTTTCCTTAAAATACATATTGTATGTGCTAACACAGAAACAGGAAAGAATATAAAATAGAATCATGTCAGAGCTAAAATATACTGTATTTATATAGGAACTGAAATTGAAATTGAGGGACAACTTTGGTAAACTATATTTATTCAAGGAGACTTGAGTAGATTTTCCAAATATAGTCATATTCACAGAAATGATCATGAAAAAAATACCAAATAAGAACAAACTAATTTTTCATAATGGGTATATTTTGAAGTGCTTTTCTTAAAACATTTCATTTTAAACAATGGAAAAGAGGGGCGCCTGGGTGGCTCAGTCATTAAGCGTCTGCCTTCAGCTCAGGGTGTGATCCCAGAGTACTGGGATCGAGCCCCACATCAGGCTCCTCCGCTATGAGCCTGCTTCTTCCTCTCCCACTCCCCCTGCTTGTGTTCCCTCTCTTGCTGGCTGTCTCTCTCTGTCAAATAAATAAATAAATAAAATCTTTAAAAAAAAATAAACAATGGAAAAGATTTAATGTTTTATGTTTCCATAAAATAGGTTCTTATGGTTTCCTATTTTCAACAACTACTTCTTATAGTAAGTATCAAGATGGCAATCACCATGAAATTTGGCATCAAGGCCTTTTGAAATTATTACATAATGTAAGTATAATCAAATTTTTAAATTCTAAGAAATGGCTCTGGCATCTATTAAAATTCTGAAATCCCATATTAATTTGGGGTGCCTGGTTGGCTCAGTCGGAAGAGCATATGACTTATCTCAGGGTCATGAGTTCGAGCCTCACATTGGGTGTAGAGATAACATAAATAAATAAACTTTTAAAAAAACTTTGAAATCCTTGCTTTACAAGAAATATATCTTAAATTCTCAATATTTTGTACCTAATTCTCATCCTGACTATAAACTCCCCAAATTACTTAATATTTTAAAATGTACACATAAAAACTATGTATTTATACGCTTATATTAGAAAAGTATGTATGTTATATTAAACAGAAAAAAAGGCAGGGAAAAATGTTACATAAATAGTGTCAAATTTTAAAACTTTCAAGTCCAAACAGACAGGTGTTTTTAGTCTTATTACTGGAGAAAGAATTTGGGAAGTAGAGATAAAAAAAGATGTGGGGATGGAAGTGAAGATGTCTAGCAAAGAACATTTAAGAAAAGTGTTGAAAGCGCTAAGATCTGAAACTCATTTTCTTTAGGAACCCAAAACATTTCACCCTCAAAAATCTGTTTTAAAAATTAGGTGACTTAGGCCCAGCAAAGCTAACACTCTACTGTAATTTTTTTCTGTTCATGTCTTACATTCTTTTCTTTCATCGGTTCCTTTGAAACTTGGCTTGTTGCAAAATACTTTTAGGAGTTATTTGTCCAACAGGATAGACTGCTAAGTCAGAGGTTACATATTCAGCTAGTTTTCTGGAAATATAGTCTCACTCAAGGTGGAACATTCAGACAAAGTACCAAACTGGCCGCAACATGAGTGTTTAGCTCTGGTAAACAATGACACTGAAGTGATAGAGTAAACTAATAATTTGTTGGTGTGTTTTAAGAAACTGCATCTGTAAATTGAAATCTTACACTATTCATCAGTCAAGCAAAGTCTTCGGAAAGTAAAAGTTAATTCAAAAAAGCATATATTACTTCTAGGAAGTTTATTGACAACAAATTCGATTTCCTTTTTTCATACTGGAAATCCTAAAATTTTGAGAGGTTATTACGGTCCCTCTTACATTTCTTTCTTTCTTTCTTTCTTTTTTTTTTTAGATTATTTATTTATTTGACAAGAGAGAGACAGCCAGTGAAAGAGGGAACACAAGCAGGGGGAGTGGGAGAGGAAGAAGCAGGCTCCCAACCAAGGAGCCTGACGTGGGGCTTGATCCCAGAACGCCGGGATCACGCCCTGAGCCTAAGGCAGATGCTTAACGACTGAGCCACCCAGGCGCCCCCCCTCTTACATTTCTTATTCAAGTTGGCAGCAGATATTGTCTTTCCTGATGGAAGCTTAGTTTAAGAATGTGAAGAACTTAGGAAGGAAATAGTGACCATAAAAATGAATTTTGAGGAATTTATTTGCCTAAACTGTATGCATTTTTAAAAAGTATTTGAAGACCGTTTGTTGGTAGTATTTTGAGAATAAAATTAACATGGTACTTAAATTAAGGGAAAATCTAACAATAAAATAATAGAAGTATGTGGGGCTCCTGGCTGGCTCAGTCAGTGGAGTGTGCAACTCTTGATCTCAGGGTTGTAAGTTGGAGCCCCATGTTGGGTTGTAGAGATTACTTAAAATCTTTTAAAGAAATAATAGAAGTATCCAAGATTAGACAATAAAAAGACAGCATAGTGAAAAAAAAATATTTGCCTAGACTAGAAGTCAGAAAACTCTGCTGTAATCTCTAATCTCACTTACTAGTATGATTTGGGGAAACACCTTTATTCTGAGCTGTTTCTCTTTTAGTAAACTGGGGGATAACAATACTTGTCCTTCATCTTTTCTCCTGTTCCTACCTAAGGACTAGGCATGTTGCTGTGTCCTTTCCTTAAACCAAGAATAGGTTTCCTCACTGGGGGGGGTCACGGCCCTTGGAAGGGAATGTAACCCCAGCCTCCCTCGTTGCCTTCAGCTTGAATGCAAGGGGAAGTCCTATGGGGCGGGGGAACCATTCTCTTCTTGCTGAGTGAAAACACTTCTGCAAACAGATGCTCTTCCAGAGGGTGTTTATGTCGGGCTTATCCTGAAAAAGAGTGTCTTATAAATCACCACAACTGGGAATTAACGGCCCCACGAAGAGTGGCAGAGCAAGCATGCAGTTTGTGTTACATACGTCCAGTCTGAATCTCTTCATTCTTCTCTCATGCAGTTGAGGCACAAGCTGCAGTAAGGGATGCACGACAGACGACTGAGAGACACGAACACACACACGTGATGAGCACAGAAGCTTCTCGGCATTGGGCATAAAGACGGTTTCCTATCTGTTTGGTTTTGGTTTTGGTTTTACCCACCCTACTTGCTCCAGATAAAAAAGATCAAGAAAGATGTTACGTAATGTAGCCCTTTGAGAGCACTTCAAAGAACGTGGAGACTAAGCCAAGAGATTGAATAAAATGTGGTGGCTCAACGCTAGGATCCTTGTCATTACTCTGAAGAAACAGTTTTCTAGGGCCTCAGCTCCATCACCAGCTGCCAGCAAATAAGTCATCCGCCCATGTCTCTGAGAGGCAAAAAGCTGTCTGCTTCCAGACTTACGCAAAATGGTTTGGACAGATGAAACCAACTCTGTGAGAATCAGTTCTCCACTATGAAAATGTCTGTCTGGAAGATTATTCTGGACACACGTCTGGGAATCTCCTTCACAAAATATATATTATATTTAAAACTGAACATATGGGACAAGACAACAGGGGACACAAAAAGTGACAGATGCGTCATTGATCGTGAACAATGTGACTAAGATACATTTTCTCAAAATGTAAAGGTGTCAAGTGGAAGAAAATGAAAGTACATTTGAGACGTGTGGCTACCTGATACAGTTTCATTTCAAAGGCATGGCTTGAATTGAACCTTCTCACAAATATTAAATTCATTTATTGAATGGATTACTTTAAGCCCTATGTAATGGTTATTTGTTAACTAATTCAACCTAACATTCAACTCCTCATACATAAGAATATTCAATATGACGAACATTAAAAACTGAGTTTATATTGTAGTTACCTTTTCACAGGTACACATATGTTTAAAATACACTATGCTCCTCATTCCCTAAGTTGGTCCATGGGAGTGAGTCACAAGCATAGAGGGAACATTATAGTCGAATAATTACTAAGCATTCCCGATTGAAACACCAGAATAGCATTTAAAAAATCCATTCATATAAAGAGAAAAACTACCATGAAAACCACACAATTTAGGAGTGAACTGAATTCACGTTACTGGTATCTGGCTAATCTTAGTAAATTCTCACATTAAAAGCCTAATTACAAATACAGAGAGCTGAGGAATAGAAGTGGATAGTTCTAGCTATATTTAATGACATTTTTGGCAATCATTTTTAAAACTAATTCTTAAAATGACTTTGGTTAAATCTGTTTTTTTCTTGTACTAATTGATATCTAAAACAATATGCTTTACTCATTTGTGCTTTTTTTTTTTGTCATCTAGAACGTAAATTTCATACCAGGAGGGATTTCTTTTTTAATTTTCTATTTTATTTACTGCTGTATTTCTAGTACCTAGACTTGTGCTTAGCACATAATAGATAGTAAATAATTGTTGAATGAATGAATAAGTAAACTTAATGTACATGTAGTTATTAAGATATAAAATAAATTAAATGTGTAATAAATATTGAATTCCATTTGTTTATCCACATATAAACTTTTAAAGGAAAAAACATGAATTCTGATCTAGCTCTATTAAGATAAACTGCAAAACAGATTTAAAAAAAATACCAGTGGTAACTAATAAGAAGTAATTCTACAACTTACCACAACATTTGAATTGCCCAACTTCCGTGTCTTCGAATAATGAAATAAGAACTGTTAAAAAAAAAAAAAAAGTAGTGAGATTTACTATAGATGGTTACCGGTTTCTTTTATTATTTTTTAGCACATGTATTTATGGAAATCACCTTACCCTTTTGGTATTATCTTTTTCATCTGTTTCCTGTTGAAAAAAGAGAAATAAATATCATATTATATATAACATATTATAAAATTATAATATATAATATATAAAATATTATATTATGTTATTGTAGTATATTTTATATTCATATACTATAATATATGTAGTATAAAGTTTACATTATAAAATTAATTATAATTTTTAAAAATATGTGACACATATGTTATATGTAAAGTATAAGAATGAAATTGGTTAAGCATATATTGCTCTAAAAATAAATCGCAAACTAAATAAATACTGTTTATAAGTAAATAATAAAATCGGAAGCATCCTCATAGTTCAATGGGAAATTATGATATGATCACACGATAGACTACTGAGAGAAAACGGCTATAAGGAATCACATCAAAATCCTGTAGCTGTTCCCACTAAATAATAAGATTATGAGTTATTTTTTTTTTCCATAAACTTTTCTATATTCCTCTCTCCCTCCAAAAGTCTATTTCATTAAGAATGAGTCATAGCATTCCTTTTTGTTGTTCTTTTTTGCTCTCGTTTGCTTTTAATACAAAAATAATCTCATGGGTAAACACCACTGNAAAAAAACCATAGAAACACAATTCAAAAGAATAAGTAGATATGCAATTTCTACTACCAAAATAATCAATTTTTTTTTTATTTTTTTTTAAAAGTTTTTTTTTTTAATTTTTATTTATTCGACAGAGATAGAGACAGCCAGCGAGAGAGGGAACACATGCAGGGGGAGTGGGAGAGGAAGAAGCAGGCTCATAGCAGAGGAGCCTGATGTGGGGCTCGATCCCATAACGCCGGGATCACGCCCTGAGCCGAAGGCCAGATGCTTAACCGCTGTGCCACCCAGGCGCCCCTCATTTCTTTCATCTTAGTAAGAAAAAAAGTCAATTAAGTGTTTTGGAAAATAACACCACTAAAAACACTAAAAACAATACAGTTGTAAACACTTATTTTAGTTTCAGAAACATTTATGCTTTTAAAATATCAAGATTTCTTTGAATTATTGTATGTGAAAGGTGTAAGTCAGAATGCACCAATGATCATAGTTAGATAGAATTGTTAATGAAAAATGTAATTCTAAATCTGTGGCTCTTATCCTTAATAAAGTAGTTTTAAAATAAGTTCATCTATAGGATACAGAATACAGTCTGAGGCACAGTGCATTATGCTATTTTTCAAGTTCTTACTTATCCTCATTCCAGGACAAAAAGTTCTCCTAGAAGAATCAAATAATTTTAATAAGAAACCAAGACATCACACTAAGAACATAATTTTCTTCTCTTTTCTTTTCTTTTCTTTTTTCTTTTCTTTCTTTCTTTCTTTCTTTCTTTCTTTCTTTCTTTCTTTCTTATTTATTTATGAGAGAAAGAGAGTGTGAGGAGGGGACAGGAGGGGCAGAGGGAGAGAGAGAATCTTAAGCAAGCTCCACACCCAGCGAGGAGCCCAATGTAGGGCTCAATCTCACAACCCTGAGATCATGACCAAAGCTGAAATCAAGAGTCCGATGCTTAACCGACTGAGCCACCCAGGTGTCTCAGTAAGAATATAATTTTCAAACTGATGTTGACAGTATAGTTTGCCTTTTTCATATTCTCTCTAACAAAGTACAATGTTTTAACCTCTAAGTTGAGACACATCTGTTCTCCAATTGTAGTATAAGTTAGGAAGAGAAAAAGAGCCAAAATGACCCCAAATTTCTCTCATCAGAACTAAAATACATCTTATGAGGGGAGCATATGATTTTCCAATTAGATGATTGTAAACTCCATTATTATTGACGCCAAATTCTCAGACATCTGAGAAGCTGAAGTATTTGTTTCTTATCCAAAATCAACTTAGGCTCTTTTAGCTCTTCAAGAAATGCTTCCTAAATTGGGCATGTTTTCTTCCAGAAGGAATTCCAAGGTATCACTGAGCAATTTTTTGCCTATAAATAAAACACTATTTCAACCTTACCTGGGGCTTTGGTGGAATCCCCATAATTGTGATGCAAAGCTCCTCCAATGCATTGGATGCCTAATGAAGATAAGAAGATACATAGGACAAGCTTTTGCTTTCACAACACTGACGTGGAAGATAGAACTGCCGAATGTTAGGAGCACAAGGATATTTCAAATACCCAGAATAGAATCCTTCTTGTGTCCCATTAAAACTCTGTAGGAATCCATTGGTTTCTCTCATGACAAAAACTTGGCTCCTGAAAGTAAAACCTTCCTTGTGACCAGAGGGGAGAATGTTATATGCTGGACATATGCGTGGATTAAGGCTTCCGCTGTGGTCCAGATACATAGTTCTCAGTACTTGCTCAGGGCCCATGAAATTCTACGACTGAGAGAAACCAGAACAGGGCCAAAAGAGGGATTATTCTTTCCAGCTTGTAGCAGAGTTTGAATCTACATGCCAAAGATGTGAGCCTCGCAGAATATTACTCATTATTGGCTAATTTGAAAATCCTGCCGTGGCTCACAAACAATGGGAGTTGGAGGGGAGGAAGCCGCACACGGTGCACCTAACCTGGGTTACCACCCTTCCAGGCTGCTGACTGCACACCCCAGGATCAGGTTTTTCAAAGCATCTGAGCACAGAAGTAGGGCAGGGCTCCCTGTGGTTAGGAGCCAGCTGGGTGTGGTGAGAAGTAACACAAATGGACAAGCAGGGGCGAAACCTGCTTTGCACAGAATTGAGCACACTAGCACCATGAACAATTGATTCCTTAATAAATGCATAGAAGTACAGAGGAGCGGGAACAGTGCTGAGGGTGGGGGGTGATAGCATTAGTCGTTAAAAACATGGGCTGTAGAGCGGAGCCGCGTGCAACTCAGAAGCAGCGCAAGTTCCAGTTCTGCTCTTCGGCTGTGCCACCCTGGGCTGGTTACCTAACCTCTCCAAACTTCGGTGTCTTCAGCTGCAAGTTGGCGATGACAACATCGCCTCGGAGAGTTCTTGGAAGGATTAAGTTTAGGTAGAGCTCTTAGCACAGTGCCAGGTACATAGCAATTAGTTGACAATAATAGCATTAAAGAATGTGTGGCCTGTAAAGCTGGGTTTACAACGGCAGTGACTCTTAATTTAGAAGACATGCCATACAGGATTGTTTGGAAGAGCAGAATGTGTTTACAGGGTGGGTTGTAGCTAGGGATCCAGACAGAGACCCAAACTGGCTTCTCTGAGCATTCCCCCAGAGCATCAGAAGTCCGCTTTGTTCTCGTCCATTTGTGTGCACCGGCTTCTCTGAGCATCCCCCCAGCACATCAGAGGTCCGCTTTGTTCTCGTCCATTTGTGTGCCTGCCATGCAGATTGTGGGGATATATAGGAATAATATGAAAGGGCTCCTATTTATAAGTGTTTCAATAATTCGCATACTGTCCTTAAAACACGACTGTGATATCTTTCGTGTGTGAAGGAAGCAGCCAGTAGTTGGTCCAGTGTGGATCTCAGCCGTCTACATTCCTGTATTTCCTTGGCACTGACTGTTAAGCCTATGGCTGTGGGGTTGGATGAGAGAAAGAGTAACACTGATATACTCCCTCCCACTTTTTCCCATCAGGGCTGGGTACATAGGTCACCGCATAAAAATCTGGAAACAAATTCCTGAAACCTCCTTTTATGGCCCATCTAGAAATGCTGTAAAATACAAAACAATAAGAAGAAAATATCTAGTGATGTCATGTGTCTCTTAACACACAGAATAAATTCAGTGTCTCCTGAGAACACAGCTTTGAAGCCGGACGAGGCTTGGCAACAAGACTGAAGTTTGACGGAAAAAGTTTCAAAACATGTTGCATTTTCTCCGGCCACTCTTCTCATGAAGTCATTATTCTCTGAACTACAACTATTCTTTAAGGATTTTTCTTATACTAAGTTTTTAATATTTTCTTTTTTATTTGTGGACCTTAAAGATCCTTTCTTTCCTCTTTGGTAAAAATGTTTTGAACGTGAGTGTTTCATATGTGAATGTTTGGATAATCACATAAATAATAAAATTATAGTTAATGTGAAAAGTAATGATTTTTAAAAGTTGTATCAGTAAATGTAAACGATTCCATAGTAAATTTACCAAAGCTCTCCTCAAAAAGTGCACAGTCGCCAAATCCAGTAAAAGCTTCGTCTGGCTTCATGGTGTCTAGATGAGTGCTTTAAATTCATCCTTTTAGTACTGAAGAAATGAAATGATTCTGAGGGTGTTCGTGAATTTTAAATACAACGCAGAAGTTCATACGCTGGCTACCATCCTTCCTGTTACACAGCCATCGGTGTTCGTCCAGCAACTTGAGATACAAATCATAAATGTCATCTATTGTGATCCTGGTCTCGCTTTTCCATTTCATGCCACGAGCTCCGCGCACGAGGCAGGAGGAATATAGCCCTGCACAAGGCTGCTTCTGCACCTGGGTCGTGATGACACTCTGGAAGGACGACGTGACCTTGTCACAGCATGGCACCTTAGCCAGACCACATAGGGGTTACGCCCCAGGCACACCGCTGACTGGTCTGAATGAGGCCCTCCTCTCCACCCAGGAAACTAGTGATACTGATGCTGAAAGATACTAGTTACTGACGCTAACTCTCTGCCACAGTCGCACTAGAAAGCAGCAGCAGCAGCACCCGGTCGAGATGGTGGAGAGAGGGCATGCTTATGTTCAACGCCTCACGCTTCCACGTACAGGAAGAGCTAGACCAACACTCCTCACTTCCCAGCCCTCTCTGAACTCTTTCCTGTGGGAAGAGGAGGGAGTCACCTGATCGATGACTGGGAGGAGGAAACCAGGCAGGCTCCGTTCATCTCTTTCCTCCTTTGGAGCCAGCTTTGTGGCTGGCTACTCTCGCTGGGGCTTTCTCTGCCCTGGGCCGGGACACCTGACTGGCCGGGAGGCCTCGAGTCACTGTCTAAGCCCAGTTTAAATTCTGAGAGTAGCAAACACGCTTGGTGTCAGATCTAAGGCCACATTCATAAACTGCCTTTTCAGTTACAGTGATATTTTGATCTCTGTAAGTCTGACTCCGTGTTTCTCCCTCTATGGGTTTCAAACTCAATTGAGGGAGAGGATATTGGCCTCCAAATGCAACAACGGATACATTAATTTTAATCTAACACAGAATTTGATTTTGAAATTAGCATTTTCATTTCCAAAGTATGTGCATATTATCTGCAAATCTATTTCACTTAGAGAGAAAGGCCCCAGCATGACCTTACAACATAAACTCAGGGCACTGATTATTACCTGCCGATGATGTAATAATTTCTACCGTGTTGACATGTTTTAATGAGTCCATAAAGTTATGACGGGTCCAAAGGGAGAAATGGAGTGACACCTACTTATGTCACTACAAAACACCTCCAATCGGAATTACCTGAGGCTGAGAATCAAGGGACAGCAAGGCCGAACAAGCGTCATCTATCTGTAGAAAATAAAAATGCCAGTTACATCTTGGAAATAGAAAGAACGGCCTCAAGATTAAGGAGCATCCTGTTATCATGTGGTTCTTTATGACATAAATCTGATCACATCATCTAAATGAACAAGATAATAGCATAAGTGTTAAATGATAAATAGCACACAGAAGAAACTCCACACAACAGCAGTCTGCCCATTCTCTAGCAAGGAGCCAGCGTTAGGAAAGGGTTCTAGTTCAGTGAAGGTTTACTGGGGGATCAGTAAAGGTTTTGCCACACTCTTCACATTTGAAAGTTTTCTCTCCAGTTCAGCTTGTCATCCTTCTGTTTAGACGTGACCACTGCCTAAAGACTTTCTCAGATTGACTACATCTCTATGGGTTTTTCCAGCAGGAATTCTCTGGTGCTCAACAAGACTGGAGGACTGCTTTAAAGCTTTCCCCACATTCATTAACTTTATAAGGATTCTCTCCATATTGGATACCCTGATGTATAATAAGGTCTGACCTTTGCACATTTATTACATTTATAATGGTTCTCTGGAAAGTGACTCCTCAGATGTTTATAGCATTTGAGCCTTGCTTAAACTTTTTCTCAGATTCACTGCATTGATCTATTCTCTTTCCATTATAAAGGCTCTGGTAGGGTTTTAAAAATTTTATTTAAATTCAATTTAATTAACATAAACTGTATTATTAGTTTCAGAGGTAGAATGCAGTGATTCATCAGTTGCATATAACATGCAGTGCTCATCACATCACGTGCCCTCCTTAATGCCCATCACCCAATTACCCCATCCCTTACCACCTCCCCTCCAGCAACCTTCGGCTTGTTCCCTAGAGTTCAGAGTCTCTTAGGTTTGCCTCCCTCTCTGTTTTCCTCTTATTTTTCCTTCCCTCCCCCTATGGGCTCTGGTAGTTTTGTATGTTTGACTCCTCTGTGAAGGCCTTTCTCATTTCACTGCACAGGTGAAGTTCTTCCCGATGACTGATACTCTGATACTTATCAGGCACTGATGGATTGTTAAGCATCGTCCCAAGTTTAACAAGTTCATAGATTTCTGAATTCTGTGCTGTTCAGTAAGGCTTGAGTGCCAGTTAAAGAATGTGGCAAGACTTTAAACAATGCTAATCCCTGACTCGATATCAGAGCATTTATAGTGGAGAGAAATTTTACAAATATGAAGAATTTGGAAGCCCTTTATAATCAGGGCTGAAACCTTATTCAGTATCATAGAATTCATAGAGAAGCCTTATTAATGTAAAGAATGTGGTAAAATCTTTAAGGACTTCTCAACTCTCATTCATCGTCACAGAGTTCATACTGAGGAGAAACCTTACAAATAGAATACGGCAGGCCTCTTCTGGAACTCACAACTTACCAAAACAGATCTCATAGAGGAGGGAAACCAGAACATGTACAGAAAGTGGCAAAGCCTTTAACTGAAATTCAGTCATTACTCAGGATCCCCAAAGTCACACTAGATTCAAACCCTACAAATGTAAAAAAAAAAAAAAAAAAAAAAAAAAAAAAAAAAAAAAAAAAAAAAAAAAAGTCCTCTGTTTTAAAAAATACACCTTAGAAAACACCAGGGAGTGCATAAAGAAAAATAACTTTACAGGTAGAAAAATTGAGAAAAGTATTTCATGGAACATCAAATGTCAATAAATGTCACAGTCAACAGAAGTAAGTCAGTCACTCTTTTCAGAAGTTACTTCAGGTCAGAGTATTTATCACAGGGATATGAGTTAAATGCCTAGGTATTTACTAGTATGCTTCAAAAGATAAAGGGGATGGATTTTTGGACAGGTATAATTAAGTACAACATGCTTTTTTATACTGACCCTATTTGATAAATTTTAATGTATTTCTACTCTCCAATCATTTCATGAAATACCTGTATTCCTAGTGGGTGTGTGAAATCATGTGAATGATTGTGCTGCATCAAAGATAATATGATGCCCTTCTTCATTCCTGGGATTCGTGCATATCTAATTTTCTTTTGAAGATTAACAACAATATAATACATGATATATGATGAAAATCTAAATGGAGATACTGTTTGTGGCTGACTTAAAACACTGGTGTATGTTACCATGATATAGATGTTTAGGAAATCTCCTGTTTTGTATTACTAAGGAATGTTTTGAATTTTATAAATAAAATGTGATATCAGATGATCTTGATGAAAAAGAAGGTGGCAATACAACAAAATATTGTTGTATTTTTGTAATGGCCATAGTTAGAAGTAAGGAATATTAGCTGTTGTGGTTGAAATAAAGAAATCTTTACAGATTAAAAAAAAAGGTTTATTGAACTACAGTTGACAGCCGTTTGCAGCCTTTATCCTAAAGAGAAAAACTGAAAGACTTTAAACTGCAGTGTAAGAGATTTATATATATATATATTAGATTTTATTTATTTATTTGACAGAGATAGAGACAGCCAGCGAGAGAGGGAACACAAGCAGGGGGAGTGGGAGAGGAAGAAGCAGGCTCATAGCAGAGGAGCCTGATGTGGGGCTCGATCCCATAATGCCGGGATCACACCCTGAGCCGAAGGCAGATGCTTAACCGCCGTGCCACCCAGGCGCCCCGAGATTTATATTAATCATTAAAAAACTGTGTTGTGAAGTTAAGCCCTAAAGCTGGATGTCTGGAGTAGTTTATGGCATTTATTTCTTTGATGGCCTTTTAAAATGGGACTGGGAAAAATAGTACTGATTTCTTGTCTGTCTGGGATGATTTGAGTCCTGTTTATGGCCTAACATCTCAGAATTCTTTGTTGATCAGCTTAATTTAGTTTCCATTTTTATACTATACCGAAGAGGGGATAATCATACTCTTTGGTCATAATTCCTGATGTTCCTTATTGCTTCCAAGATGAACTTGTACTATAACATATGATTCTCCAATTTAGAGAATAATGAAGGGATACAATATTACAGAAAACTTTCTTTCCTTTTTATCTTTACAGAGCCTGTCATGTTCTTCATATGTCACAAATTATTTAGAAAATTTTTTTTTATTCCTCTCATCTCTTGTACCCACCCTCCAGCTCCTCTTCCATGCCATACAAATTCGGAATCATGACCACAAAGGGACACACACACACACACACACACACGGGGATAAACTTCTTAAGGGCAGGGGTTATATGCCATATCTGACTTGCCCAGAATAAGCGCTCAATCAATATTCTTTAATTAAATTGCACTGAACTTGTGGAGAGAAAATAAAAAGAGAAGTCAACCGAGAGGAGAAAGGCAAAAAGACGCCTTTCTAAAGATTCGAAATGTGACCGGTGCTTTAATATATCACCTCCAAAAGTGACTTCGTTTGCATCAGTAGGGTCGGAGTGGCTGGTTCCTCTGTGACGCTGTCGCGGTCCGGTCCGTAGGTACCCAGGTACCCGAGGATACCACATGCTCAAAGGCAAAGCTGCCCACCTGCAGACCAGGCTGCCCCCCAGGTGAGGTGGCCACGACCAAGAACCGCCAACCCTCGAGCCTAAGGGCTAACTAATCAGGCATCAACATTGAATAAAAATATCAGAATAAGAAAAAACACCAATTAATCAAATTAGGAGATAATTGCAAAGCTCTTCAGTCTTTGTTCTCTTTTCTTTAAAGGGCGCAGCAATGCTGCTCACCCACTTTCCATTCGGATAAGCATTTGTTCATTTTACTCAGCTTGTGGCCCTAATGGTTTTAAGTGCCACTAATTGCTTTTGTGAACTCTGTGGAGTCTGTTGAAGAATCTGTTTGAAAAGGTTAGGTCTCTGTATAAGGTTTGAAAAGGATGTGTTTCTAGTGTCTGAATAGCTCAGTCATTTTTTAAAACCTCCAGCAAAAAAGTACATGTTTTAGCGTCTTGATTTCTTTAAATCTTTTTCTGTAAAAGAATTTATAGTGTTTTACAACTCTAGTTTTTTCCCCAGCTTTATCATCTAAAATATTTTTTCAAAGGATTTTCACAGAAATAGAGATAATTTCAAGCTAAAATAAAAGTTTGTATATTACACATTAATGTCTATTGTCTAAATTACTCATTTTGTTTATATACCTCTAGTGTGTATTTTGATACACCAAGGCAGAGAACCTTGTAATAGACTTTATGAATTCCTATGCTATTAGGGGTTGTGTAGTACTTGGCACTTAACTATCCATCTTATCTCTTCCTTTATGTATTTTGTTAGAGGTGGCTTAGGTATACAGAATATTCTCCTCAGCTCCTAGTTCATGATCATTATTGAGCTCTCTTTATTTGTTCTTTATTTATTTTATTTTTTTGGTAAGATTTTATTTATTTATTTGACAGGGAGAGACAGCCAGCGAGAGAGGGAACACAAGCAGGGGGAGTGGGAGAGGAAGAAGCAGGCTCTCAGTGGAGGAGCCTGATGTGGGGCTCAATCCCAGAACGCTGGAATCACGCCCTGAGCCAAAGGCAGACGCTTAACGACTGCGCCACCCAGGCGCCCCTATTTTTTCTTTTATATTTCAATTTCCTACTCCTATCCCATCCTTCCATGGGCAACTCTTCTAACGTATTTGAAGTGTATTCTTCATTTATTTATGTTCTTGTAAAATTTGTATTGTTATTCAGTGTGCATGTATGGTATTTTCTTACCTTTTTTTCACATAACACTATAGTTTGAGATCTATCCATGTTACTGGAGACATCTAGTATGTTGCTCCTGACTGCTATAGAATACTCTATAATGTGCACCTACCCTATGTTTGTTGCCTACCCACTCCCCAGTGATAGACAGCTGGGTTTCCTCCAATTCCACTACAAGCAAAGCTGTAATCAACCTCCTTGTATCTGTCCCCCACTTCGGGATCTGTAGGAGGACATCTTTGGGCTACATGCCCAGGAGAGGGAATGCTAGATCATGGGGCTCTCTCAGTTGCTTTCCAGATAGCTCCACCAGTTACACACTCTTCACCAGCAATGCATGAGGCTTGTACATCCCACATCCTTGCTAACACTTGCCATTATCTAGATTCCAATTTTTTGCCAGTCTAATGAGTAGATAGTGACACTTTGTTATTGTCTTGATTTTCATTTCATTATTACTAATGAATCTGAGCATCTCATTAGATGCTTGTTGGGCTTTAGGTTTCTTCTTTGTAAACTCTCTGTTCTATCTTTTGACTACGTTTGCTTTGGATCCCTATCTTTATCCAATTGGTTTGATGGAGTATCTTAGAGATTTTAGAAATTAATCCTTTGTCAGCTTTAGACATAGCCAACACCTTTCAAAGGCTCTTATTTTTTAAATGTAGTCCTTTAGAAAGAAATCTTCACTTTTAATGTAATTCAATCCATCATCTTTTTGGCTNGCCTGGGTGGCACAGTGGTTAAGCGTCTGCCTTTGACTCAGGGTGTGATCCCGGCGTTATGGGATCGAGCCTCACATCAGGCTTCTCCGCTATGAGCCTGCTTCTTCCTCTCCCACTCCCCCTGCTTGTGTTCCCTCTCTCGCTGGCTCTCTCTATCTCTGTCAAATAAATAAATAAAATCTTTAAAAAAAAAAGAATAATTGGCATACAATATATTAATTTCAAGTGCAAAAATAGTGATTTGTTATTTATATACATTACAAAATGGTGAATGGGGTGTCAGCTTTATTTTTCTCCATACAGCAAGCCAGTTTCTCAACCTTCACTTGCCAAACAATCTGTGCTTTTCCCTCTGATTTTTAATGTTACTTTTATTGTAAGTTGTGCATTTCGGCCATAGTTTGGGTTCTCCCAGAAACAGACCTTGAAATAGTGATGTGGATATGAGTAGATTATTAGGGAGATGATTGGTAGAATAGTGAAAAGACAAGCATGGAAGAGAAGGAAGCCAGTATATGTTATCAAGCAGATTACCACCATGCGTAACTGGGCTCAGTCTGTCTGGGGATCTCTAGGAACCAATGCAGAATACATCTGTTATCCCAACTGAGGGAAGAGGCAGCTGAGCTATTTATCCACCAACTCCCTTGGGTCACCAACTGAGGGGTGTTCTCAGTGGTGGGAGCATTTACTCTCAGGTCCTTCTAGTCCAACTACACCCCACACGGGGCTTGAACTCATGACCCTGAGATCAAGAGTTGCATGCTCTACTGACTGAGACAGCCAGATGCCCCCACATTTTGACTTCTAATGTTTTTATGTCATTTAATTCTAACTATTTTGTAATTTCCTCTTTAGTGTGGGGTTATTTACCAAAATGTCACTTATTTTCCAAACAGAAGGGATACTGAAATTATACTTTTGTTGTTAATTTCTAATTTTATTGCATTATGATTGGCAAACATTTAAAAGGGTTCCTTTTTAACTTATGGAAATTTTCTTTGTGTCCTAACCAGGGGTCTCTTTTTGTTTAATGTTCCAATTATACTCAAAAAGAATGTGTATACTATTTAGTGTAGGTTTTAAAAAATATTTCTAATAGATCAAATTTATTAATTGTATGGTTAAGTCTTTGCTATATCTACTGATTTGGTATTTGATTTAACTATCAGTTTTGAGAGAGATATATTAAAAACTCTAAGGGGCGCCTGGGTGGCACAGCGGTTAAGCTTCTGCCTTCTGCTCAGGGCGTGATCCCAGCGTTATGGGATCGAGCCCCACATCAGGCTCCTCCGCTATGAGCCTGCTTCTTCTTCTCCCACTCCCCCTGCTTGTGTTCTCTCTCTCGCTGGCTGTCTCTATCTCTGTTGAATAAATAAATAAAATCTTTAAAAAAAATAAAAAAATAAAAAATAAAAAAAATAAAAACTAACTACAGGGGGGCCTGGGTGGCACAGCGGTTAAGCGTCTGCCTTCGGCTCAGGGCGTGATCCCAGCGTTATGGGATCGAGCCCCACATCAGGCTCCTCCGCTATGAGCCTGCTTCTTCTTCTCCCACTCCCCCTGCTTGTGTTCTCTCTCTCGCTGGCTGTCTCTATCTCTGTTGAATAAATAAATAAAATCTTTAAAAAAAATAAAAAAATAAAAAATAAAAAAAATAAAAACTAACTACAGGGGGGCCTGGGTGGCACAGCGGTTAAGCATCTGCCTTCGGCTCAGGGCGTGATCCCAGCGTTATGGGATCGAGCCCCACATCAGGCTCCTCTGCTATAAGCCTGCTTCTTCCTCTCCCACTCCCCCTGCTTGTGTTCCCTCTCTCGCTGGCTGTCTCTGTCTCTGTCAAATAAATATATAAAATCTTTAAAAAAGAAAAAAAAAACTCTAACTACAAATGTTCACTTATCTATTTTTCCCTGAAGTTTTATCAGTTACTAAGTAAATTTTGAGTTTTTAAAAATACATATTAATAATGGTTGTGTCTTTTGTCCTGTTGTTCTTTTATCAGCATAAAACACTGAGCATAATTTAAGATCTGAGCATACTGAGATACTGAGCATAATTTAACAAAAGCATAAAATAAGGTTCCTCTTTGCTGTGATGGTTTATTTATTTGAATTCTGTTTTATCAGATATTAAGACTGCTACTCCAATTTTTTTGCAATTCATATTTGCTTGGTCTGTCCTTTTCCATACATTTTGCTTAGCCTTTTTTTCTTTTTTGACTTTTATAGACAACCTATTGTTTGATCTTTAAAAAAAAAAATTTCAATCTGAGAATCTCTGTCCTTAGGTGGTATTTCTGGTACATTCACATTATTGTAATTACTCTATTATTAGGGCTTATTTCTGCCATCTTACTTTACCATTTACTACAATTGTTTTGTTTCTTTTTGTCTTTCCTTCTTTCATTTCAAGAATAATAATTCTGAATATTATGGTATCAGAATGTTAGTAAAATCTTAGTTGTCCCAAAACTCAACTATCTTATTTCATTTGCTAATTTCAAAGTAGGTGAAGTTTCCACCAGTTTGTATAAGGACAATGCTTTACCTCATTCCACAGCTGTAGTTCTTGGTCAGGCTGTAATCCTTGAGATAATACAGGAGCACCTAAAAATAAAGTTATACTTAATGTTATTTTTATAGCATTTCTTCTAAAGTTAAAAATTTATATATAATTCAGTTCTGGATGACATTTTTCATTACACTGTACATCATTACCCTCCTATTCAACTAGATATTTCAGCATTTGACTTAGTATAAGGAAACATAATTATTAAATAAACCTTAATAACATTTCAAAGACATTACTGTAAGAATGAATTTCTTTTCGTCTATACAAAAACATGTACGTGAATGTGCATAGCTGCATTTTCATAAGAGCCCCAGAGTGGAAACCATCCAAATGTCTGTTATCTGAGAATAGATAAACAAACTGTGGTGAGTGCCCATAATGGAATACTATTTGGCAATAAATAGGAATGAAGTGATATACCCTGCATCAAAGGGAATATCAGACATATTATGCTAAATCAAATAAGCCAGATGAAAAAGACCAAGTATCATATGATTCCATTCATATGGTACGTCCAGAAAAGGCAAATCTATAATAATAGAAGGATTGGTGGCTTCGTAGAGCTGGGTTAGGAACGGAGACTGACTACAAATGGACATAACAGATTTTGGGGGGGGGTCATGGAAAATTGTATTATTGTGATAGCTGCACAGTTCTTGAAGTCTACTTAAAACCCACTGAGTTGGGGCATCTGGATGGCTCAGTTGGTTAAGTGTTCCATTCTTGGTTTCTGCTCAGGTATTGACCTCTGGGTCCTGGCATCAAGCCCCACGTCAGGCTCTGCACTGAGTGTGGAGATTGCTGGAGATGACCTCTCTCTCCCTCTCCCTCTGTTCCTCTGCCTGCTGTTGTGCTGTCACTTTCTAAAATAAATGAATAAAATCTTTTAAAAAACCCCACTAAGTTGTATATAAAGTATATTTCAATAAAGGTCTTTTTTAAAAAAGAATGACTTGTTAGACCCTTAATTATTATTGAAGTAAAATGTTAACTAGCTTACATCCTCTAAAATAATAATTTCTCCATAGATTCAATTTTCTAATTCATGCTATATAAGTTACCTCAGTAAAAACACTGAGATAATATTTATTAATATTAAATGTAAATACTACTTATTTTCCTATATATATACATTTATCTTTAATAAAATCAAGAAAACATCCTGTAGTAAGAGACTAAATTTTCCTAAGATTTCAAATGTAGCAAAATTAAATACTTAACAGAACAGGCTTAAAGAAAAGAGCTTTTTAAAAATAATAAGATAGCACCTACCAACACCGATTGAACATTTACTTGATGTCAGTCACTATTCTGAGCATTTAAAATATATCTTTTCACCAGAGTTTTTAAAAAAGATTTTCTTTATTTATTTGAGAGAGACAGCATGAGAGAGAGCGAGAGGGAGAGTGGGAGCACGGAGCATGAGCAGGGGTGGGGGGGTGGCAGAGGGAGAGGCAGACTCCCTGCTGAGCAGGGAGCCCAATGTGGGGCTGGATCCCAGGACCCTGGGACCATAACCCAAGCCTAAGGCAGACGCTTAACAAACTGAGCCACCCAGGTGCCCCTTAATCAGACTTTTGAAGTAGCTATTATCTTTTTCCCACTTTAAGATGAGGAAACTGAAGGAAGGATGGATGAAGTAATTTGTCTCAGGTCACCAAAATAGACACATAACAGAGACTGATTTCAAATTAGTTCTGGCAGACTCCAAATCCTGACAGATTTTTTCCCCTAATTCTGCCACTTTTCAGCCAAGTCTTGCCTTAAGTTCACACAAATTTATACTATTATTTAAGTTCTAATAATATTAACAGTTATTAGCTACATTTTCTGTGGTACCAAGCATTAAAAATAACTTACAGGACTCAATGCAGTCTGTAATAGAGCTTTGATTTATCTCAGAACCTAATTGAATCTCCTTTCATAGGACAGCTGTTCAAGGTGGGTAAACATCTCAATTACGTATTTCTCACCATAGCAACATACGAACATACATCTCAAAGTTTCTGTTGCCTGGTGGACAGTACCCTGAGCTGATTCTGTTTTCAAGAAGGGATTAAAGCAGTGCTTCTCAACTTTTCATACAAAACACCTGGTGATCTTACTGAATGAGATTCTAATTCAGTCAGTCAGGGTAACCCCAAGAGTCTGCATTTTTAGCAAGCTCCCTGGTGATACTAATGCTGCTGGACCATGGGTAATGCTGAATATCCAGGGGGATAGAGCATTGCATTGTAGAAAGAAATGGAGGATGCCTCTTTACTCAACAGAACGAAGCAGCTCCAACAAGCATTTTGGGTCTAAGCTTCTCTTTAACAAGTCTGACTATTTTCAAAAGGGGGATATGAATGTCTTCATGAAAACAGTCTGAAAGGCCATAGGGGGGTGGGGGATTGAGATAGGCTGGTGATGGGTATTAAGGAGGGCACATATTGCATGGAGCATTGGGTGTTATACGCAAATAATGAATCAGCACACTATATCAAAAACTAAGGATATACTGTATGGTGACTAACATAACATAATAAAAAATTATTTTAAAAATTAAAAAAAAAAGAAAGAATATTAAAAAAAAAGAAAGGCCATTGCCCCACCATTCCTCACAACTTGGATGCGCGTCTTGTCTACAGTTACTAAAACTGAATAATAGGAAGGTGAAAGAAGAGGAACGGAGGGCAAGAGCAGGATTTGACTGCAAAGAACAGAATGAGAGCCAAGTACTGATGCAAAGGGAAAACGCAAAGATTTCCACTCTGGATTCAGTCTTCCCCGGCACGTACTTCTGACTTCTCCACTCACTCTACCACTGTTCCATGTGACAGGGTGTTCCTGTGAAAAGAATACAATTTTATATTCTTTCTACACCTGCCTGTCTCCCACCCTCCGGTACAAGTGGAAGCTCCTACCTCCACACTGTCTCCCAGCAACTGTGAGCTTGCCTGGACCACACAGAAATTGCCATTATATTTAACTTAGTCCGAAGCACTTATATAATCAAAAAGGGGCACTTTGTGGCTCTTACACAACACATGTAAATATAGTTCCAAGGTAAAAAGGTTAGAGGAGCCAACATTTTTAAATATTTGTAATTTTAGAAACCCACCAGTATCTTAGTACCAAACCCAAACCTTAGGGGGAATTATTTTTCTCTCCTTTGTGTAACCGTTAACGAAAGTTGATGTGCTTCTCCACCTCCCCCCACCAAGATACCCTAGATGTGGGCTTTATATTGTCAAATATAGATACTAGATACTTTCTCAAATAATAGTCCGAGATACTGCCCTTATCTTCTAGATCATGAAAGCTGCCCTGTTTTTGATCAGTTTTGAGGTACTTATACTTACGTACTATCTAGTAAAGTAAAACCTTTAGCCTTATTTTTACAGTCTAACTAATGTAAATAATACAGATAGACAACTTTTGCATCTGTAAATACACCATCTGTAAGAGAAATAAAAGCTGACCTTTTTATTGGGGTATAACTGACATACAACATTGTATTAGTTTCAGGGGTACAACATAACCATCCTAAATTTGTATATATCGTGAAATGATCACCACAATAAGTCTAGTTAACATCCATCATCATACATAGTTACGGATTTTTTTTTCTTGTGATGATAACTTTTAAGATTTACTCTTAGCAGCTTTCAAATATGCCATATAGTCACCCTGCTGTACATTACGCGCCCATGGCTTATCTATTTTATAACTGGAAGTTTGTACGTTTTGAGTCCCTTCACCCATTTCACACACCCCCACCTCCCACCTCTGTGAACCACCCATCTGTTCTCTGTATCCTCAGGCTTGGTTTGATTTTGGTTTGTTGGGTTTTTTTGTTTTGTTTTCATTTTTTTAGATTCCACATATAAGTCAGATCATACAGTATTTATCTTTCTCTGAAAAACAGACCTGATTAAACGTGGTGCTCATTTTCTCTTCTTGTTGCTAGCACTTCACTAATGTAGGGTTTGAAAGGGAGAAATTGCTACTGCTGACTGAATTTTAATAATTACTCTATGGTTAGGGGTCTGAGTAGGAAAAAACCCTTCTTCATTTAGTCTTGGGCACTCTGATCACGTACCATCACAAACCAAATCAAGGTTTGTTGCTGTTATCCAAAATGTGTCCTTTTTTAGGAAATTTCCTTCTTTATTTTAAAAATGTTCTCCAAAGAGTAAACTGTTTCATGCACCAAACCTGTAGAGGCTCTTCATCTTCTCATTGCTGTTGCACGCTTGGCTAACTCGTTTTCCCAAGGATGCTCCACTTACTGACACTTTATTTCCCTCTAGCTTTGTGACATTTGTTTTGTTGTTTTTTTAGGTACATCCAGTTGCATCTTGCATAATAATTAATCTTGGTAGATTATCTCCCAGGTTGGTTATATACGTCATGCTTCCCCTCCCATGCCATTTGTAGGGACTCCAGACCAGGGAAGATCACACTATATGTCCTCCCTCTCCCCTCCCCCCCACATCTTTAGAGAGATAAGATTAGTTGTTTTTGTTTTTGTTTTTGTTTTTTTAATATCAAGAGCAGGTCTAAAGGGGAAAAAGATACAAAATGGTAGTCTAGGGGGTCTCTGTGAGGTGAAAAAACATCTTGTCCCTTTGCTTGAGAAATACTGGGGATATTTATGAGATGATTGGTCAGCCAGCAGATACGCTCTTTTTCGAAATAAAATCCAAGACTTGTCTTTTTTGGAAAGCAGCCTTCCACAGTTTCTGCTTAATCACCAGCAGCCTGAAAATTCCCCCCGCCTCCCAAAAAAGCAGTTATCTCCAGCTGATGCAAATATCACTGTAAGCACATAACATGTAACATGCATGGCAAATACATTTGCTTTACAAAGAAAAAGACACTTTAAAAACTCTAATTATCTGCTTCCTTAATAAGATAGATAAGACTGCCATCCTAATTCTACCAATAGCAAATTTAAAACATAAATAAAACAAATAAAACAAAAATAAAACAAAGTAAATAACGTTACTTTGCATAAGTTATGCTATATAATTGCTGGCTGTGTGATGGAGGTTTAGGTCTAGCTTCTGACTGCTTAGATTCCATAGCCACATGACCTCGTTTTTTAAGCTGGAGTGCCCCTCCTTGCCCCCTTCTCCAACGTCCCCAGGAAAGGGGAAAAAGTCACAACAATGAAAGGACAGCAATAAAAATAAATACATTGGACAAGAAGACTAGCTTCAGTTTCTCCACTTCTAATTGAGGGCTGGCCTGCATGCTCTGAAAGGTCCCTGCAGTTGGGGTTTCAAGTCTCCAGTGTTCTGAACAATGATGAGATGGCCTGCCCACCTTTGCCTCACTGACAGGAGAGCAGAGGGAAGCTAAGAGAAGCTGCTGTAGAGTTAGAAAATTCGTGGTCTTAGCAGGATAGTGGCTGGCCCTGGAGAGGACTCTGGGTCAGAGGTGGGAGGTAAAGGATGGATCCCTCAAGGTCCCTAGAAACATAACCTTTAGGGAATAGGGAAGTGATCTCCCCATTGGAACATGCTGGGCTTGCCTCTACCTTGTCTTCGAAGCATCAGACAGCCCTCCCTGACCTCGCTTTTGTTTTTCCCACTTCTTTTCTCTAAACCACGCACAAGAAACAATAAAATAAATACATTGTTATTTTAGATTCACATCTGCCTTCACTGTCTTTAGCTGTAGCAGGGACTGAAAGCCCCGCTTGCGCACTTGCTTCTCCAACGTTATGATTAAAAAAAAAAAAAAGTCTCCATTCTTTTTCCTGATCTGGTTCATCAAAACCTAAAAGGCACAGAGCCCACCCATGCCCTCTTCTAAACGGCTAGAATGGAGCCTGTCAGGGTTATCTAGACGGAATAGGAGCTCACTCACTGAAGATGTGCCCTCTCCAAGTTTACCTGGCATCAGCAGGTGAAATACCAAACTCTGTTTTTACTTCAGCCATCAATCCCTCTGGTAATTGCAATGAAAGGGAACGCATTTTAACTTTCACTATGTTAATTTATTAAAGTTTTCACGGACTGCGGGCCAGGGACATCCCGAGTGTGAGGGAGACCTACAAGTTTTCTCCAACCGCAGGCTGCCCAGGGCCTGGGGATTTCGGCCGGGCAGGGACTGCGCTCCAGCCCGGCCACTAGCACCTGCGCCGCTCGCTGCCCGTGCGCGGCGACGCGTGCCGGTTGTCAAAGGCGAGAAGCTGGGAAGCCCCACAGCAGGAGGGGAAGGAGAGAACCAGAAGCCAACCGAAGAGGAGAGAAAGGAGGGAAGAGAGCGCGGCAGGTGGCCAGGGGAAAGGACCAAGGAGCTGCGGACGCGGGGCGGGACGGTGGCACGGGAGCCCGGGGGGCGGGCGGGGCCCGCTTACCTAGGCAGGTGCCCGCGCAGCAGGCGAGTAGCAGCAGCAGCAGGGGCCGGGACGCGGCGGCCACCTGTCCGGGGGCCGGTGCGGGGCGGCGGTTGGCTGCTCTCGGCATCTCGGCGCTGGCGGGAGGCTCGGGGCTCAGAGTCTGTGCTGCGCCGACCAGCACTCCACGCGGGGGCCTGGCAGTGTCTCTGTGTCTCGGGCGCGCTGCTCGCGGGGCTCCGCACGCCGCCAACTTTTAAATCTCGCGGACACGTGGGCTGGGGCGGTGCGGTCTCCACGCGCGTCACCTCGCAGCCCACCGCCCCCGGCCTCCGTCGCGTCACTCGCGACCCGCTGCCTACCCCCGGCCCCCCACCCGCAGCGGGATCCGCCCCCGGCCATAGTTGTGACTCAGGGCACCGCGCATTTTCTCTCTGCCCGCCCTCAGGGCTTTGGGATGAGCATGGAAATAAAACACTGCACGTCCATTGGCTTCTTGGCAAGGATTTGATTGGGAGCCGGAGGAGGATGGCAAACCAGGAGGCTGAGAGAGGCTGGGATGGGGGGGGGGCGGGTTAAGCTTGGTGGTGGCGACGCTCTCTCATTTCTCACGTCTGCCAGGGATGCCCCTTCTTCACCCTCTCGGGAAGCCTTCTGTGCCCACCAACTGTGCATGCCTCTACCTTTGTAGAAGCGCCTCTGTCCTGCTCACGACTCGTTCATCCCCAGCTCCCAGCACCAGCCCAGTGCATATCAGCAGTGGTGATGTTGGTGTGCCCCAAATTACTGCAAGGTCTGAGATCATTTAGTAAAATGCAGTTATCTGTTGAAGAAGGTCGAGGAGAAAGGATTGCTGAGATTTGACCACACGTACAAACTTTCCAATAGTCTGGAAGGTCTTTGGCTGTCCTATGGATTTCCAAGTCCAAGGTTACTCCTTTTTCTATGCATTTCTCCTGCTGTCACTCCCTAGCTGTTGCCTTCTGTTTTCTAGGGTGATCGGAGCTCTGCTATCCCCCTCCATACTTTTCTTTACTTCCTAAGTGGAAATGTCCAGGAAGCAGTCTCTTCCAGAAATACTGGCTGATACTGTTTTAATTTCCTTCTACAGAAAGAGGGAAGACTGATTTCATCTGACCTCCTTTCGAAAGGAACACAGAGGAAAGGGTAGAAAGGACGTACATTAATATTTCTTAAGGGACATCTTCCCATGCTATTTAATTTAACATTCATGGCATCCCAGGGATATAAAAGTATTATGACTCTCATTTGATGATGCTTGGAGATATTAAACTGTTTGCCTAAGGACATCAGCCTGTGAGGAGGCCCCTCTGTGAAGACGGTTCTTCTCTAAGTTGGGGATTTTAATGTATTAGACATGCACCGTGCAATCCACTTTCGGCAAAGCATGGCCTTAGAGACTAGGACATTTAGTAGCAGGAGGAAATTCCTGCTGTCTTACAAGGCAGGTTGGGATAGTGCTCTGGCAGAAGTGGAGTGAGGCAGGCGTGTAATTCTGACAGGTAATGTGAAACAAAAAATAATAATGACTAGCTTTTTTCAGTTCTTTATATTCAGGCAGCATGTGAGCAAGGCCGGATTAGAGTCATGGTTCAGAATCAAGGACGGATGAGGACAGATTTGATTCAAGATTCCTTATGCTTTGATTTATTCCCAAAGTAGTCAACAGGTAGTGCAAAGGCTGTCAGCGGGTGGAGGTGGCTCTGATTCCCCACTGCCTTCCTTGGGTTTGCTGGAGGTGCACTGAAAGATGTCTGCCTCAGCAGCCTTGGGGGTTGAGATGTCAGTGAGAACAGAGAGCCTGAAAATAGTGGCCTCAATGCTTTTTAGCAAAAGAAACAACTCATGTATTGCAAGTGCTTCTCTGCATGAACCTGGCAGCTCGGAATGTCCTTGTACATGCCCTTGGTGCACGTGTGCAAGGGTTTTCAGGAGTATAGACTTAGAAGTAGAGGTATCATGGGAGAAAATCTGGTTAAATTCTACTTTAAATTATTTTCCAGTGTGTTATACCAATTTACACTCACCGGCAGTGCATGAAATGTCCTTGCAAAAAGCTTTGCCAGCCTGGTGGGTGTGGCATCTCATTATGGATTCAATTTACAATTTCCAGCATTAATGAGGGTGAGTGTCTTTTCACAAATGTATTGGCCATAATTGTTTTCTCTTCAGTGAAATACCCATTTGTTTCTTGTCCCCATTGGGACGTGGCCCGAAGATCACTCTGGCTTCAATGGTGAACAGGTTCTTGAGCACCATAGTAGATGCAGGTAGGGTGACGAGGTGGGAGGACATTGCAGAAGTCCATACCAGAGCCATAAAAAAGGGATGAAGGACTGATACTTGCTACAACCTAGATGAGCCTTGAAAATGTTTTGTTAAGTCAAAGAAGCTAGTCACAAAAGGCTACATATTGTATGAGGCAGCTCCACAGAGACAGAAAATAGATGAGTGGTTTCCAGGGGCTCGGAGAGACAGGAGTGGTGGCTAATAAGTAAGGGGGTTTTCTTTCAGGGTGATGAAAATGTTCTGGAATTTGACAATGGTGATGGCTGCACAATCTTGTAAATACTAAAAACCACTGAATTCCATACCTTAAGAAGATAAATTTTATGATAGGTAAATTATACCTCAATTTTCAAAGAGGAAAGAAGTCTAGGTCAGATATGATGATGGTGACCTGTTGGAGTAGATGGTGGCAGTCTTTGCTAAAAATTTAGCATAGGGAAATTTTACCTGTTTTTGGCATGAAATATACAAAATTTGCTATTTAATTCCTGGATGTTCTTGGCAACTATGAGATCCTCCTCTCTCACTTGGTGAAGACATTCACCTAAGTCATGTTTGCATCAATGACTATGCTATAGTCGCTAGCTTTGATTTTTTTTCAGGTCAGGAAATACTTCATTACACCCAGATGGAGAACCTTGTCTTTATGGTCACTTTGATAAAACTGTTAACTATGAATATTGTCATTATCTAAAACATGGGAAGTGGATACTATTTGTGAAATAATGATAACTTGAATGCTTTATACAATGTTCATTCATTCAGTGAGCATTTATTAAGCCAGTGTCAACTGTAAGAGTTATAGACTCACAAAATGCTGAAAAGTCTGTGTCCCGTTTTGTCTTTCTAAGACCACCTACCATCCATTTCTTTACTTCCTGTTACTTACTGCCAAGCTCATGTAGGATAAAACCTTTTAGAAATACCAACCTAATATCAAGTAAATAAATAGGGGAACCTGGATGGCTCATTCGGTTAGGCATTCAACTCTTTATCTCCGCACAGGTCTCCATCTCAGGGTCATGAGTTCGGGCCCTGCATTGGGCTCCACACTGGGCGTAGAGTCCACTTTAAAAAAAAGGGAAAAGAAAAACGTAAATAAATAGTTCACTCAAAAAAAATTTTTAATTAATAAATAAAACAGCCAATGACTCCAAAGACCCAATTTGGCCTATGGTCTCCAAGTAGGGTTCAGGGTAGAAGCTAGTTGTAAAGCTACAGAGCTGAGGCTCAACAGGAGATGGTCATTTGCGGCAGGAAAATGACCAAGTGATTGTGGATTTATTTGGTTCAGAAGATGGGTATTTATTATTTAGTGACAAGGATACCTTTCAGCTCTCTCCACAAACATCTTTGGCATCTGGATGAAATTCCCATTTTATAACTGAGTTTGCCTTCTCTTTGAGCACTAATATTGGCATAAGTTCTATAGTAACTCCAATAATCCTAATTATTCCTTTTCCCATCTCTCTCTTCAAACTATGTAGATATCAACCTCTCTGCTTCCAGGAAAATCTCTTGACTCAGAAGGACTTTTGGATGAACCACACTGTACTGAGAAATCACCCCAGGAAAAACTCCTCTAGAAGACAACAGAAGAACAATGAATACAAAAAAATGGAGGACCAGAGACCAAACATCTACACTTCTTGAGACTTTCTGATGTAGGATAATTAACTGCCTTGATAATGACACAGCAGCCACNAACCTCTCTGCTTCCAGGAAAATCTCTTGACTCAGAAGGACTTTTGGATGAACCACACTGTACTGAGAAATCACCCCAGGAAAAACTCCTCTAGAAGACAACAGAAGAACAATGAATACAAAAAAATGGAGGACCAGAGACCAAATACATCTACACTTCTTGAGACTTTCTGATGTAGGATAATTAACTGCCTTGATAATGACACAGCAGCCATATAATTGTAAGAAATACAACATCTTTTACAAGAAAAAGCTTTTTAAAATTTTTCTCTAATTACTTGATAAAATTGATTTAATTTAATTTAATGTTTTGATAAAATTAATTTTAAACAGTTTCAGAAATAATAAGCAACATTATCATAAGTCCTTCTCCTTAATGGTGTTTTCCAAAGCACATGGTGACTGATATGGACTTATGACCAGTAAAAAATTTGTATGTCCAAGAGACATTCTTGCTAATGTTTTGGGGTTTTATTGTTTTTTAATTTTTTTTTTTTTTGTTTTTTGCAAAAGGAGCTAGGTTTCATCTCTTCAGCGTCCTGAAGTCAGGAGGCACTGTGGGTAGAAATATTGTCTATGAATTCTCCCAGCACAGTCCAGGGAATGTTAACATGCAGACTGAAAGCAGCACAGGTTTATCTCAAAGCCTTTAGAGATAAATTCCTTTTGAGAAAAGTAATAAGAGAATTTTTTAAAAGGCAAAAGTCAATAACTTTTTGCAGTTACATCAATGCCCACAGGGCTAGACTTTTCATACGATAGATGTTCTGAGGGTAAAGCCATTACAGAGAAGCAGCACTGTTACTGTTAATTTGAAACATGATGACAAAAAAAAATTCAGTCAGTGGAAGGCAGAATCTCTTCTTTGTTCCTTAAATTGCAATTAAAATATTAATACATACTAATGAAAGATTTATTAGATTTTCTTGACATATTTATGAATCACATCAGGGCAAAGCTGGCAGAAAAACAAACACTTCCAGACATATGAGGTTTTATAAAAACAGAACCTACAATTAAATGATAACTATAAAAATAAAAGGGCAAATAAAGTAAATTTTATTATTTCTACACAGTGAACTGTAAAACCATTTTTAATCACTAGATGGTTTTCAATCCATCTAAAATGCATTAAAACATTATTATATTTTCTAAAGATACCTGGTACTTAAAAAATACATAATTTCCTTACATAGACATGTTCAAGTAAAAAATCTTATTGCGTTTGGCCAAAGGTAATTGGAAGAAATAAAGAGTAGAAAATGGTATAATTTGATCTTTCTAAAAAATGTTAAAATAATCAAAAGAGACGTGGAGTAAATTTCTGAATATAAAAACTAGTGATATTTCAGTTAGTCTCATAAAAGGAGTAATCACTACTCATTTTATCTCTAGTGTCTCAAATAATTTGAGCTCTGATTTTTTAAGTGGACCATGCAGATATGAAATGCTGCAAGTGGTATATATATGTATGTCATACTGCTCTAAATCAAATACTAGTTGATATCATTTTAAGAAATTTCTGAAAAGGATAAAATTAGCCAATGCCATATCTTTGTTCATTTGTTATCAAATACCTTTCTTACAAAAATGAATCACAGGTCCTTTCCCTATGTTTTCACCCATTGGTAGGATTTCAGATCTAAGCTGCTTTCAATCTGACTGAGTTTCAACCCCAATTTAAGAGTTTTTAAACAGCTTAAGGGAAAAAGCAGAAATAGACTAGATAATATATTTACTTCTTAGAGAAAACTGCAAACTAAAGTGAAGGCGATCACTGCCTTAACTGAGTGGTTTCTAAGCAGGTCACCCTGGTCTTCTCTGTCATGACGTCTATGTTTAATGTCTATGGGTTCAACTGCCAACAGTTGATTTGTGGCAATTGTCATTGGTCAATCAAAATCAACCTGAACTTCTTTTTCTCACCCTTCTATTTCCTCGTACTTTCATTCTCTTAAAAATATATCAAGGAATTACCTCTAACTCCTGACCTATCCCCCCACATCATTAATTCTTTACTGGACAAAGCATTGGAGGCAGATAAGATGCTGCCTAATTGATGATGTCTTCCTTCTCTGATCACTTGATAATAAATAGCACTCTTCTTTCTCTCAGCACTTTCTACCTCCTTGACACAGCTTGACCTTTCCTCCTTGGCACTTACTACCATACTACCACCTGGTAGACCATACTAGATAACTGTCAATGTAGTTGCTGTTTTGCTTATGATCTGTCTCCCATTATGGGAGGGGGACTCCAAGTCAGGATTTTAATCTCCTTTATCATTTTAAAAACACTTATTTTAGGGGCATCTGGGTGGCTTAGTTGGTTAAGCATCCAACTCTCGATCTCAATTCAGGTCTTGATCTCAGGATCATGAGTTTAAGCCCCCATGTTGGGCATGGAGCCTACTTTAAAAAAAATGCTTATTTTATGTTCACTTTTATATTGTTCTATTGTCTCTAGTTCTTGGTGTTGTTAAGAGTGCTTGGCACATACTGGGCACTAAATATATATATATATATAATGAATATAATACATATTATATTCATATATAATCATATATAACTATATATTCATTTATGTATTATTATATATTATATATGAATATATGTCATTCATTTATATTCATTCATATATCAATATAATTCATATACATATGAAAGAATTTAAGTATTTATATATGAATAAGGAAAATAATCTAATTTATTAAACTTTTATTTATAATATTATACAATCTTTAGGCATATATCTACTCTATAAATGGTGATACACCTTTAAATCATAGGGGAATAATGAAGAGATCTTTCACTGTCTAAAGCATTGCTTAGAATCTTCCTGGGTTCTATTTCCTATTCTGTTCTACTCAGTTTGGGACACTTTAGAACCTGAAATTTTATTTTAAAAAGTCAATAAACATATGGTAGAAAATAAAAATAAATGTGGAAATCTTGTTTGGAACTGGGATTATCTAACCAGAAGAGCAAGAATTCTTGGAGGCAGCAAGACCTGAGGATTGACAACCAGAGCAGTGGAGCTGGCCAAACTGGCTTTGAGTCATGGCAACACCACCTGCTAGCTGGAAGACCTGGGATGATAACTGACCTTTGAAAGGTCCAGTTTTATTATTCATAAGAGTGTATAATTTTTATATAAGTTTTATATGTACTCGTATGTGTGTAGTTTATGCAACTTTATCAAATGCATACATTCTTTTTTTTAAGATTTTATTTATTTATTTGGCAGAGACAGACTGTCAGCGAGAGAGGGAACACAGGCAGGGGGGGGAAGAAGCAGGCTCATAGCGGAGGAGCCTGAGGTGGGGCTCAATCCCAGAACGCCTGGATCACGCCCTGAGCCGAAGGCAGACGCTCAACGACTGAGCCACCCAGGCGCCCCCCCATCCTCATTCTTAATCCTAGCAATCATCTATTCTTCCNGTTTATGCAACTTTATCAAATGCATACATTCTTTTTTTTAAGATTTTATTTATTTATTTGGCAGAGACAGACTGTCAGCGAGAGAGGGAACACAGGCAGGGGGGGGAAGAAGCAGGCTCATAGCGGAGGAGCCTGAGGTGGGGCTCAATCCCAGAACGCCTGGATCACGCCCTGAGCCGAAGGCAGACGCTCAACGACTGAGCCACCCAGGCGCCCCCCCATCCTCATTCTTAATCCTAGCAATCATCTATTCTTCCTCTATATTATTTTGTTATTTTAAACAAGTTATATAAATGGAATCATATAGTATGTTACCTTTGGAGAATGGTTTTTTTAAAAAAACTCAATAATTCCCTTGAGATCCTTCCAAGTAGTATCATTAGTTTGTTCCTTTTATTATAGTATATTTAGCCATTCAACTGTTTAAGGACATCCAGTTTTTGGTTATTATGAATAAAGCTGCTATAACATTTGTGTACAAGTTTTTGTGTTGACATAACTTTTCATTCCTCTGGGATAAATGCCCAGGAATGCAGTTGCTGGGTCATATGGTAAGTGCTTATTTAATTTTTGTGAGATTGGCAAACTATTTTCTGGAATGGCTGTACCATATTACTTTCCCACCAGCAGTGGATGATATAGTTTCTCTGTATCCTTTCTAGCATTTGGTGTTATCATTGTGTTTTGTTTTAGCTATAGTGATATCTTCTTGTGGTTTTAATGTGCACTTCCCTAAGAGCTATTGATGTTGGGCATCTTTTCATTTGCCTATTTGCCATCTGTATGTCCTCTTCGATGACATGTGTGGTCATGCCTTTTGCCCATTTTCTATTTTTTTTTTTAACTGTCGGGTTTTAAGTGTTCTTTATATATTCTAGATACAGGGTCTATGTTGAATATATGATTCACAGATATTTTCTTTCAGTCTGTAGCCTGCCTTTCAGCCTCTTCACAAGGTCCTTAAGAGAAAAAGTTTTAATCTTTAAAAAAATTTTTAAAATAAACTCTGTGCCACAGGTGGGTCTCCAGCTCACAGCCGCAAGATCAACAGTTGCATGCTCTACTGACTATGCCAGCCACAAAAGTTTTAATTTTGATGAGGTCCAATTTATCACATTTTCCCTTTTATGGAACATGCTTTTGGTGTCACATCTGAAGGAAAGTTTTTCACCTACTTTAGGTTCTGAATGTTTTCTCCCACTTTTTTTCCTAAAGGTTTTGTAGTTTTATATTTTATATTTAAGTCTGTGATTAATTTTAAGTTAAATTTTACATAAGGTATAAGGTTTAAGTCAAGATTTTGTCCAATCTTGACGGGTGGATGTCCACTTGCTCCTGCACCATCTTTTGAAAAGGCTCTCATAAACTTTTTTTTTCTCAATATTTAAAAAGATTTTATTTATTTATTTGAGATGGAGAGAGTAGAGAGAGTGATCATGAGCTTGGGAGGGGGGAGACAGAAGGAGAGGGAGAAGCAGGCTCCCGGCTGAGCATAGTGCAATATGGGGCTTGGTCCCAGGACTCTGGGATCATGACCTGAGCTGAAGGCAGATGCTTAACTGACTGAGCCACCCAGGCACCCAGCTCTCATAAACTTATAAAAAACATTAAGTTACCTATGGTTGTGTTTCATCCTTTTGGTATTTTCAAAGCTATTTAGAAAGTAGGGTAACCACTTTTATTCAAAAATCACTTTCGGATAATCTTGTTTGTGTTGATTTGATTTTACTGTAGCCTCTGAAAGTCATTTTTGTTGACGGATCAATTGCATCTCATTACATCTCAGGAAAAGGAACAGCAGCGGCCCAGTCCCTCCCCTACTCCCCCGCCCCACAAGAGCAGGAAAGCTATGACCTTTTCCAAACCAGGAAAAATTGCTGCTTGTAAAAGTAATACCCAAACCTCAAGGTTCCCATCATTTAACATAGTTTCTTCTTTCTCAGCAAAACCTGGCATTTACATGGGAGTTAATGAGATTGCAGAAAGATCAATGCTTCAAGTGCTACATGGAAACTATTTTCAAAAAGCCCATGTGTGGAGTAAGTCAGCTTACAACAAGAGATCAAAACATATGCTGGGATATAACTTCATTTTCAAGAAAACATACTCAGTTGAGAACCTGAAAATGTCAAAGGAAAGACCTGTACATTCCTTCTGTTAACTGGAAAACTACTGGAAAGTGAATATGGGCCTGTGTATGGAATAATTCCGTATCTTTTCCCCTGAAACTCACACAAAGACCTTTGCAACCCTCAGAAACATTTCAGCAGGTTTGTGTACACCCTAGAGAAAGAAATCAATCCATCAGAAGACAGGTGATTGTGCGTAATGCTGCTGCACACATGGGTATCCTTTTCCTAATTACCTCTCAGTGACGACCATGATAAAGTAGTATCAGATAGTATGCTTGGGGCTTCAGAATTCAATATGGTTGCATTACTAAGATTTATAGCTACAGATTTGACCATTTCCTCAGAAATATATGCCTGTGGAAGAAATAATAATAGTAATAATAATAAATACTGTATTTTACATATATCATTTCACAGAAGAAGAGGCAGTTGCATAATAAGATAAAAAGAAATACACCAAAATGGTAATTATGGTTGTTTTTGTTTTATTTTCTCTCATTTTCATATACTGCACAATGCGGTTAAATTACTTTTCTAATTAGAAATGCATGTATATATTATAAGATCATCAAGTTATATACATTGAACACTTTGAATTTTATTATATATAATTTCTCAAAAAGGTACTAAAAATAGAGCAAACGAAATGTATGTGCAAAACACACTACTAACAAATCAATTTTGTTAAATTTCTTTTTCTTTTTAAGATTTTATTTTTAAGTAATCTCTACACCCAATGTGGGCTTGAACTTACAACCCTGAGATCAAGAGTCACATGCTCTAGCCAGGCACCCCTTGCTATTTTTCTTGAGAGAAAAAAAAAAAAAAGGTAAGAGACATACCAATTAAGGGCAATGTGTGGAATTTGTTTAGATACTAATTTAAACAAATCACATATATAGAAATAAACAGGGGATTCAAAACTGGATATTTGGTAGTATTAAGGAATTATTGTTATACTTTTAATGAATATATAATTTGCATACAACAAAACGCACAGATTTTTTTTTTAAAGATTTTATTTATTTATTTGACTGAGACAGAGACAGCCAGCGAGAGAGGGAACACAAGCAGGGGGAGTGGGAGAGGAAGAAAGCAGGCTCATAGCGGAGGAGCCTGACGTGGGGCTCGATCCCGGAACGCCGGGATCACGCCCTGAGCCGAAGGCAGACGTTTAACCGCTGTGCCACCCAGGCGCCCCAAAACACACAGATCTTAAGTGCTCAGTATGTCAAGTTTTAACAATTGTATCCCCTTTAACAGTTTGAGTATCAACCACCCAAAACGAGATGTAGAAGATTGTCATCACCCCAGAAAGTTCCCTTCTGCTTCCAGTCAATAGTCCCCCACTCTTACCTCAGGACAACCAATTTCTGGCTCCTAACACCATTGACTAAGTTTACCTATTCTTTAACTTCATATAAAAGGAATAATACATGAATATACTTTTCTACACCTGGCCTCTTTCACATATCATTACATTCACCCATTCCGAGTGTACAGTGGAATGACTTTTAGTAAATTTTCTCAGATGAGCAATTATATAATCTAGTTTTAGAATATTTTCAGCATCTCAATAAGATTCTTCGTGTTCGTTTTTGAGTAATTTCCAAACCCACACCCAAGCCAGGCAACTACTAATCTATTTTCTGTTTTCACACATTTGCCTTTTCTGGAAAATCCGTGTAAATGGAATCCTACAATATGTGGCCCTTTGTGTCTGGTTTCTTTCACTTAGCACAGTATTTTTGAGTTTCATTAATATTGTAGCATAGATCTGTACCTCATTCCCTTTTATTGGCTAAATAATATTCCATTATGTGGACATATTTTATTTTGTTTATCTATTTTTTTTCAATCCATTGATTTGTTGATGGGCATTTTGAGTTGTTTCTGTTTTTTGACTAGCATGAAAAATGCTGCTATGAATACTCATATGTAAGTATTTGTTTTCACATATGTTTTCATTTATCTTGGGTAGAGAAGTAGAAGATGAATTCCTGGCTCATATGGTCCATTTATGTTTCACTTTTTAAGAAACAAACTATTTTCCAAAGTGGTTCCATAATTTTACATTCCCACCAGCAATGTATGAGGGTGTCCGTTTCTTCATAACCTTGCCAACATTTGTTATTGTCTTTTTGATTACAGCCATTCTAGTGGGCACTTTTATTATCCCAGGAGCATGGAAAACTACTTAAAGACATTGTAATCAAATTTTATTAAATCATTAGCATTATTTTCTATCTCTTAAGGAGATTAAATAACTTGCCCAGATAATAGATGAATAAATGAGAAAGAAATATTATTTTTGGGTATAGACTTCTAATGTATTATTTTTGTTCTCATCTGTTAGAAATTAGTTTTTATATTTATTAGTGACACCACAACTGCCAACTATTAGCATTCTTATCTACAACGGTTGCCATTTTTAAAAATCACAGTAAGGACACTCCAGAAAGGACATCATCGAGACCCAGTCTCACAAAATAACTGATCTTTTTTATTACGTCAGAAGATAGTCCAGAGAAAATAGTTCGTTCTTAATATCATCTCTCAGAATTATTAACATTCTCTTGGGACAGAGAAGGGTCCTATTGCCTGTCAGTAGCTTTGATAGCTAGACTTTCATTTCCAGGAACGCATAGTACTCATTTAAAACTTATAAAGATATCAAGTGGATAATGTCTCTTTTCTTCCCAAGGCTTGATTGATTATTTAATTCTGTGACTTTCTACTTTGTGAGGATATGATTTTGTGAGAGTCATTTTAATTCCCTAAGTCTGAAATAGAATTGAAGTATTACTTTTTTGTTATTAATTACAAAATCTTGAAATTCATTTGACTCATTTTTGAATCTTATATACCAAAAATGACACACTCCAGGCACCCTGAATATTTAACTTTATTCTGTGCAACTCTAGATTTATGAACTGTACTTAAGCCCAGCTAAATTGTAAGTGATTATGGTAAATGCAAATGGCTCTAGACAGTCCCCAAATCCTATATCTCCTTAAATGGAGGATTCTTAAACATCACAAAAATACCTGAAATTACATACTTGTCATGCATTATTTTAAAAATAACAACCTCAGTGAAATGTCTATTTTCAGATGCCTTTTTTGTACAAGAAATACAAGTAACTTAAAAGTGAAAATTTAAGTTTTTGAAAGTTTGTTTTATGACTAAGCTTTCTGCGAATTTAAGTATTTAAATTTCCCTTGTTTTGGTAGGCATTATCTAAAAATTATTTACTATTTTTCCTCAATCTCTTGGGGGAAATTTTAAGTTCAAATTATTGAATTACTTCATGTAAATGACTGTTCTTTTCAATACTTTCCATACTTTTTTTTTTTTTTCAAGTAGAGACCTTCAAAAGTACTTTCTTTTCATGGCATCAAAAGTCCCAGCTGGGGCATCTGGGTGGCTCAGTTGGCTAAGCGTCTGACTCTTGATTTCAGCTCAGGTCATGATCTCAGGGTCATGAGATCGAGCCCCACGTTGGGCTGTGTGTGTGGAGCCTGCTTAAGATATTCTCTCCCTGCCCCCACCCCCTGCTCATATGTACTCTCTCTCTCTCAAAATAAAATAAAATAAAACATTTTTAAAAAGTCGTACTTAAGCCTCATATTTTATTTTCATATTTGGATGTTTCTCATGGATATGTCATGCCCAAGGCACCATCCAGTTACATATAAAGAATAAAGCATGTCTCCACATAAATGATTTAAGAGTTGTTGTATGTGAGGTAGTGAAAAAACCAACAACAGTAATTTTTGTTCCAAGTGCTTTTTTGAATATTCATTTTTTATTAACTCTAGATTGTCTCACTGCTTGTAAGTGGCAACAGATTAGCTAGTGGATAAGCAACTGGGTTCACTAAAAACAGATTGAATTCTGTGAGGGAGTTATCAAGCAAGATTCACAAGTTTGTAGTTTTATAAGATCTCAAGATACATCCTGTGGAATGTCGAAGGTTCACAGAGTTACTATGCACATGTTATAGATGAGAAAAATGAAGTTCAGGGAAGGTAAGCAATTTTCTCAAGATGGTTCAAACCAGGTCTGTCTAACAAAAAAAACCTATTTCCTTTCTGCCGTATGTGGGGCTTTAAGCATTGACACTGAGCAAACATTCTGGGCGCAGGNGCAGAGGAGCCTGATGTGGGGCTCGATCCCACAACGCTGGGATCACGCCCTGAGCCTAAGGCAGACGCTTAACCGCTGTGCCACCCAGGCGCCCCAATATTTGCCCTTTTTAATCCAAGCTTGAGCTATAAAATGAAAATAATGGAAGAGTCCACAAACTCATAACTGCAATTTTAAAATCCAAGAAGCCCCAAGCTAGGTTTCATAACTCATTTGGCAGTGAAACCTGACATAAGCTAAATTAATTTGGTAGCAAAACTTGGCCTGAAATGTAAAGACTACTCATAGCCATTTATGTATATCATTTATACCATTTAGTGTGAATTTCCAACATTTTGTAGCATAAATATTTATTTGTTCTTTCCAGGATTCTTTCCCAGACCAAATGGCAGTTGTTCTGTAATACACTGTAAATATATGGTATTACTTGTCAAAAGTCTAAAAAATTTTGAACCGACACACATCTAACTCCAAGGACTTTAGACAAGGAATTATAGACCCGAATAATTAATAATAATAATAATAATAATAACAATGATAGTAAAGGTTAAGTTCTATAGATTTATCTCACTTCATGGGTTTTTTAAAAAAGATTTTGGGGCGCCTGGGTGGCACAGCGGTTAAGTGTCTGCCTTCAGCTCAGGGCGTGATCCCGGCGTTATGGGATCGAGCCCCACATCAGGCTCTTCTGCTATGAGCCTGCTTCTTCCTCTCCCACTCCCCCTGCTTGTGTTCCCTCTCTCGCTGGCTGTCTCTATCTCTGTCAAATAAATAAATAAAATCTTTAAAAAAAAAAAAGATTTTATTTATTTATTTATTTATTTTTTAAGTAATCTCTACACCCATCATGGGGCTCAAACTTTCAACCCTGAGATCAAGGGTTGCATGCTCTACTGACTAAGCCAGCCGGGACCCCTCACCTTATGTTTTTTACAAAATGATTATATATATAAGATTATATATAATTATATATAGCATTTGTCATCATAATGTGAATATGTCCTAACTTTTCTAAATAGGTTTGCCCTGATTATCTATTTAGAAGGAAGGAAAAACATGACTAAACTCTTGACTTCATGATGTTTTTTGGATAAATGTATATCTGACATCAAACTGAGTTTTAACTTCTTAAATAGGAAATTAGTTCAAACAGAAATAGAGAATGCTGTTTTATTTATATATGGGTGTATGTGTCTGTGTTTCTTCTTTCTGAGCTTTTCTTAAATCTAAGGCTCTCTGGTGATTTGATTTAAACAGGGATAGCATTAAAATTAATTGTGTTGTCTTAATATAATTAGACTACTGTAATAGATTAGAGCCTTAGTGACCAGTGTTATGAAACAGGATTCCAGCAGATACTAAGAAAATGACAGTATAATTCTCATACAAGCATAAAAAGTGTTTCTTTGTCTCATAGATTATGGATGATCAGTTGTACATATTTAATCAAGATATTTCTTTACTCTCAAGAAAATTTTAAATTTCAATCAGATTTTCAAATATTTGCTGTTTTCCAGATCAGTAGTTTTCAATCTCCTTTTTCCGCCTCAGAACACATTGAGAATACAGCGTATTCTCTTCAGTAACAGCAGTTCGCAAAATAAATTGTTTATATAACCAGCAACCATTTCCATGCATGGGGTCCAGCAGAACCAGACAGTGTATCAGTTTGAGTTTTAATAATCATCCAACACATTTTATATATTTCCTTTTCAATGTTCTGGATGCTTACTTTCTACAGCTTGCACTTTGCTGGCCTAGGTTGCAGGCCGAGGGTGAAGGGAATCTAGAATGGACAACAGAAGAGGTAGGTCATAAATATCAGCTGTAGCCTTGAGACCACTGGCCGCAGTAGTGACTAGTTTGTTCCATTAACCTTCCCAAACTGAATCTTTTATAAAGATTGTGGCCAGCCACTATCTTGAGGGCTCTGGACTGGACTTAAGGCAGGGCAACAAGTGGATCTTGTGGTAAAAGGGGTGGACTGTAATAAACAGTTCAAATGCCCAGCCTCACATGCTTTCAGCCGTCTTTTGCTCCAGCCATTACCATGGCAACCAGCTTTGCACAGCTCTGACAACACCCTGCCTAGGCTCTGCCAACTACTTCCTGCTTCCTACTGTGGAGTCTCTTTGATGCCTCAGGGTGGGACATACTCAGGAATTTATAATCTAACTAATCAAAATTTAAAGGAGCCAATATCCTTCTGAAAAAAAATAAATCATTGATGGGGAGCAGGGTGGATAAATGCTCCCGCCAAGCTTTAGGAAGACAATTCTGAGAGATATTTTATAGCTCCTCGGAATGTCCCAGGAACATCAAGCCATAGGCGTTTACGATGATGATCGATGCAATAACACATACTTTATGTCCTTCTCTCTCTTCTGCTTTCTGGATCACCTCCTAAATAAACTTCCTCATGGGGAGATCCAGGATTAGTCTTGCCTGTTCCATGTTTTATCAATGGTTCCTAAGACCACACTCAGGCTTGGTGATTTGTAAGAAAGACTCAACAGAACTCAGAAAAACTGTTATCCCATGGTTATTGTTATTACAGTGAGAGGATAGAGATTAAAATCAGCAAATGAGAGAGGTGCATGGGATGAAGTCCAGGAGAAATCAGGCACAAGTTTTCAGGTGTTTCTTCCTAATGGAGTTGCATGGGGATGCATTTCATTCTCTACGCAATGATATATGACAACACGTGAAGTATTACCAGCCAGAGAAACTCACTCGAGCCTCAGTATCCAGGATTATTATTGTAAGTCAGTCATGTAGGCTTGCAGTGCTCACATGACAAACCTTAACTACTCAGACTGCAGCTCCCCAGAGGTCAAACTGATACAACATGGTCCAGGGCCTCAGGCATACAAAAACATGCTTACCAGGGCAGGATATTCTAAAGGCTCAGAGATTATGATCTAGGAGCTAGCCCAGGGCCAGTCCTATAAAGATAGGCTTTCTTTGGAATGTACAGGGTTCGAACAACCCAGACCTGCTGAGTTAACACTTTACTGCACACCTGTAGGTTTTATTTCCCTAACTAGAGCACCAGAGCATAAGGTCCTCAAAGAAAAGGATCGTATATAGATTTTATATATCTATATCTATGTGTATATATATATATATATATATATATATATATATATATATATAT
>NC_048228.1:67642732-67648783 GCF_002007445.2 Ailuropoda melanoleuca | reverse complement strand
CTGGTGATGGGTAGTAAGGAGGGCACGTATTGCATGGTGCACTGGGTGTTATACGCAACTAATGAAGCATTCGAACTTTACATCGGAATCCGGGGATGTACTGTATGGTGACTAACATAATATAATAAAAAATCATTAAAAAAATAAAAAATAAAATGGTTTGACATCCATATTGACTGCATGCAGTATTATTCACCTCCACAAAAAGCTCAAGGGTTCCCACTCTTGTTGACTCCCTACTCCAAGTCTGGATCAGGAGGGCAAGGTTATTTTATCACAACACTAAGGGAGAATTTCATTGTTAATGTAGAGGGATGGAAAGTCCAAACTTTCCCAGAATCATCTCCTTTTGACTCTTTCTTTTTGGCTCTCTTCCACCCATGAACCCCAAACCAATTAAATTAGAACATCTGGAGGTGGGGACAAGGATCCCAGGTGATTGTAATGTGCCATTGGGACTAAGAAACACTGATGTAGAGAGTCAAGATTCGGGTGGGGGCCTAGGCAGGCAGGGGCAGAAGAATCCTTTTGACTTACTTAGATGTAACAAGTTACAGCCTAATACTCACTCAAAATGTGGTCCATGGGCCAGCAGCATTGACTTCACCTGAGTGCTTGTTAGAAATGCAGAATCTCGGGCCCTACCCAGCTATCTCAGGCCCTACTCAGAATCTGCATTTTAACAAGATGTTTGGGTGACTTATTTGTATATTTTCAGAAGCAGTGACCTAGGCAATAGGATTTCTCCTTGTACTCTCAGGCTCCTTGTTAGGGTTAAAGCCCAAATCTCTGGCTGATAAGTGTTTCTTGGCCTGGCACATTTCTTTCTTATAGATGATTAAGGAAGGATCGAATCAGGTTCCTGTCATTTTCATTTCACTCAGTCTATCATCTTTACTTATTTGGAGCTGGTAAAGAGAAGAATGGAAAGATGCCAGAATCCACCAATGACACCAATTTATATAATAAGAAGATATGTTAACAGTGGCTTTTCACTATACTCAAGTTTGTTTTCTTACAAAGTAGAGATAATAAGGTTTCAGAGAATTGGCTAAAAAATCTTCTGTGAATTTTAATGAATGGAATTTAGGAAAAGAGAGGTCAGTAATTAATATCCCATGGTCCTTACACTTGGGCACTAAGCTATTAAATAGTAGTCTCATGCCGGACCTAGACCTGTCCTAAAAGGAGTTACAGACAGATCTGCTTATCTCAGCTTCTTCCAACTGACCCGCCTTGTCTCTGGACCATTTGGCCAGGAGCAGCCTTTAAAGTCGGACATGAGGTTTTAAGAGAATGGCTTACAAACCTCAAATTATGATGCTAATGAATCTTTTTTGAACACTTACTATGTGCTACGCACTGTTCTAAGAGCTTTTTTTTTTTTCATTTCATTTTTTAAAGTAAGCTTCATGCCCAGCATAGCCCAATGCAGGGCTTGAACTCCTGACCCTGAGAGCAAGACCTGAGCCGAGATCAAGAGTCAGATGCTTAACCAACTGAGCCATCCAGGCACCCCATAAGAGTTTTAAAAGTATTAACTTATTTAATCCTCACAACTGTTTGAGATACTATTATTATTCCTTTTATAAAGGTGGGAAAACTGAGGTACAGAGAGGTTATATGAATGGTAAAGGCAGGGTTCAACCCAAGGTGGTCTGATATCTTCTACATGAAACAGTAGACCTCACTGCATAGAGAATCAATATGGGAAAGGAAAAGAGACCATCTGACTTTCTCTCTCGCCCATCTGGGGAGGATTTGTAAGTTCTACAATTAGATGGGAGAAAAAATACTCTTTAGTATATATTTTGCCTCCCAATGCAAGGCCTTTAAAACTTTAATGTGCATACAAATGAGTCAGGGATCTTGTTAAAATGCAGATTTGGACTCGAAGATCTAGAATAGAGCCCAAGATTCTGACTTTCTAACAAACTCCCAAGTAATACCGATGCTACTGGTCCAGAATCCACACTTTGAGTAGCAAGGCCATAGGATGCATAAATATTTTTTTAATGCATAAACTCAGGCTCACCTCTTGTTAAACAGATTTTGTAAGAAGCATTTCACTCCAGAGGCCTGTGAAGCTGCTCCTATCTAATTGTTCATAGGATTTAGAAATGCTCTCCATATGGGCAGAAGGAGAGTCAGATGGTTCCTGATGCTGTGTGGTGATAATTGGAATTTTTTTCATTCTTGTAATTTAGTATCACTGATATGTTTAGGATGGAGGTATTCCAAAGTACGTTTCTTACCTCACTGATGATAATAGTTGCTAATAGTATTTCCTTAGTTGGTACCTAACCTGCTTAATGTTTCAGATTTTACGTAAAATAATGAACATATTAACCAAATGGGTAGTAAAGAACAGTAATTTAATTTAATTTAACTGTAGACACAAGTAAATTTTATTTTTCTCTGTTATAAGGAAAACAAATGTTAACAATATTTTATAACATTATTTTGAAAAGATGCTGAAGTTTGGATTTAAAAAACAGAACAATAACATGTAGACTAAATACCATTTGTTGCCTACATGGCACAAGAAAGCACAAGTTGCAAAATAACGTCCTTCTTAAATTTAAAAGTTAGGTGAACATCAAAGGTATTTTTGTAATCTGATGTTTTATTAAAAAAAAAAAANCTCTGTTATAAGGAAAACAAATGTTAACAATATTTTATAACATTATTTTGAAAAGATGCTGAAGTTTGGATTTAAAAAACAGAACAATAACATGTAGACTAAATACCATTTGTTGCCTACATGGCACAAGAAAGCACAAGTTGCAAAATAACGTCCTTCTTAAATTTAAAAGTTAGGTGAACATCAAAGGTATTTTTGTAATCTGATGTTTTATTAAAAAAAAAAAGAAAGCGTGCCTGGGTGGCTCAGTTTGTTAAGCATCTGACTCTTGATTTCAGCTCAGGTCATGATCTCAGGGTCATGCGATCGAGCCCCTACCTGGGCTCTGTGCTGGGTATGGAGCCTGCTTAAGTTTCTCTCTCTCCCTCTTCTGCCACTCCTCCTCCCCCTGCCCCACTGCTCGTGCTCTCTCTCTCTAAAAAAAGAAAAAAAGAAAAGTGAACAGGTTTCACATCAGCATATATAATATGATCTCAATAATACACAAATACACACACACACAAAAGAAAGAGACAAGGATATGTACTGAGATTATCAATAGTTATATACAGGCAGTAGGGTTATGGATTATGGATTTCCATAATGTAATTTGTAGAAATTTTTTTCTACAATGAACATATAATCAAGGAAAAATATTAAATTTAATTAAAAAAATAATGAGATCTATATTCTTTTTATTTTAGTAAGCCAAGAAAAATATGTACATTCTGGTCAATTAAGACTGACTTAGTTAACATTAGCAAATCAATAGTAGAGTTTTTTTCCCCCAAAAATAACTCATTTGTCATCAAGCTAAAGATTTTTAAACTGCTCTTAGCAAACTTGCAGCACCTCAAAATTATTTTTAAATTCCACAGTTAACTCTGTGCTGCCATATTCTGCTTTTATTATGAAGCTTAAAAATTCCCTAACACCTTAAAATTCCCTGAGGAGGAGGGGAATGTATCAGTGTAGACACAAACTATTAGCTGATTAACTTATTTACTCTCCAATAGAGAGGTATGAACATGATATAGAAAATACTTATGGCTGGGATGCCTGGGTGGCTCAGTTGGTTAAGCATCTGCCTTTGGCTCAGGTCATGATCCCAGGGTTCTGGGAAATGCTCTCCATATGGGCAGAAGGAGAGTCAGATGGTCCCACATTGGGCTCCCTGCTCAGCTGGGAGTCTGCTTCTCCCTCTGCCTGCTGCTCCCCCTGCTTTGTCCTCTCTCTCTCTCTGACAAATAAATAAATAAAATCTTAAAAAAAAAAAAAGAAAATGCTTATGATCAATTTTCTTAGTTGTGAGAGTAAGGATTTTGAAGCCGATATAAAATGAACACTTTCTACATACTTATGGAAATAAGTATTGGTCCATTTATTTTTTTTAATTAAAATATTTAGCCCACTTATTTAATGTAATTACTGAATATTTGTGGGGTTTTTTTTTTTGTTTGTTTTGTTTTTTGGAGTTTACACTCTTTTTTCCTTCAAATTTTTATTTAAATTCTAGTTAGTTAACAGATAGTACAATATCGGTTTCAGGAGTAGAATTTATGCGATTCATCACTTATATATAACTCCCAATGTTCATCATAACAAGTGCTCTCTGTAATACCCATACAGGTGCTAAACATTTAGAATGGATTAAATGAAGATTCTACTTTGTTCCAACTCTTTTTTTTTCCTTTGGGAAAAGCCTAGATTGATATGAAAAGGTAGTCATGGGTTCTTGATCTCTTTTCAATATTTAAATATTCCCAGTGGAAACTCCATAGGTCAAAGTCCATTTGTAGAGACGGAATCCACTCTAGCTAGATTAAGTGAGACGAGATATTTTACAGGGTATTTAATGGCTCATGGAATTGTTGGGAGGGCTGAAATAATAGGCTTCAGAATCATTCTGGGCCATCTCCTGAAGGCACTTCTCAAGAACTGGGCTGTCAAGGAAGCTGCTGCCCCTGACACAATCAGGGAGCTGCCTGTTGAATTGGGCAGCTTGATCCATGCTTCTCTAGTACAGTACACACCAGCCAGTGGCTACCAGAACACCCCGCCTCTTTCCCTACTTATTTCCATTCCAATTCAAGTCTCTTTGAAAGTGCATCTGTATGGCAGAATCCAACTCACACCCAAATCTTCAGATGCAAGGAATATTTAGGAACATAGGTCTTAACTTCTGAGCCTCTTCAGGATGGGAAGACACACTAAAAAGATGTCAGAATGGATGGTGAGTTAGCCAATTGGGCTCCATTACAGAATGTATATAGTCACCGACGATTGGGTTATACATAGTAATGAGACATCAAGTATATTTGCTTTTGATTATAATTGCATCAATTCTGTCTCTTTCATTTTAGATTTCTTTCCTCTGATCCATTAGGCAATCATTTCAATTTCATTTTCCTTGTATCTAAATTCTTGGGGATCCCTTACTATAATTCTTATGAACCAACAATTATTATCTCTCAGTAGAAGCAGTTTGTTTGGTAATCAAAATCTTTCAAAACATGGAATCTATGTGGAGGAAGGAGGATACAATAATAAAAGTTTTCCTTGATCTAAATTAAGGAACCATTGGTATAAACACACCCAATAAAATGGATAAATGGCCCAATTTATGGTAAACAGTTTTCTCCCATTGTTTTTAGGAAACCAGAAAATGGCCCACCAGTTCCATATGAACATGAAATTTCTCCTTCTTCTTCCTTCTTCTTCTTCTTCTTTTAGGAGAAAGAGCTGGGGAGAGGGGCAGAGGAAGAGGGAGAGAGAGAATCTTAAGCAGGCTACATACTGATGAAGAGCCCGATGGGGGGCTCATTGCAGGGCTCAATCTCACAATCTGGTGATCATGATCTGAGCCAAAATCAAGAATCAGTTGCTTAACCGACTATACTGGCCAGGTGCCCGATGAACATGAAATTTCTTAAGATTCAAGTTCATCATGTTAATTGAGAAAGTTGGGTTCCACCTCTTCTACTCTCCTCAGGGTGGAAGATTTAGTGAAAAGGACAAAATAAGGAAGGATACATACAAGCAAGCAACATGGTCATGCAATGCTTTTCCATGAAAGTTAAAATTAGTTCAACTTATAATTACATAAAAACCAAATCACAGTACAGTGCACCTCTCTTTTTGAAAACCTCATTTGTTTCTAGAAATCTGAAAGCCAAGCTCTAATCCAAAATTATCATGGGTACCTAGAGCCCACATTCATAATTACAACTCTCAAATTTCCTAAGATCTGGGTAAGAAGCTTAATAACTTGTCTCTCCATAGTCTTCATTGTCTCTCAAGATGTCATGCCTGATTCCGGGGCACCTGGGTGGCTCAGTCGTTAAGCATCTGCCTTCAGCTCAGGGTGTGATCCCAGAGTCCTGGGATCAAGCCCTGCATTGGGTTCCCTGCTCTGCTGGGAGCCTGCT
>NC_048228.1:67641910-67642478 GCF_002007445.2 Ailuropoda melanoleuca | reverse complement strand
AGAGAGGTATGAACATGATATAGAAAATACTTATGGCTGGGATGCCTGGGTGGCTCAGTTGGTTAAGCATCTGCCTTTGGCTCAGGTCATGATCCCAGGGTTCTGGGAAATGCTCTCCATATGGGCAGAAGGAGAGTCAGATGGTCCCACATTGGGCTCCCTGCTCAGCTGGGAGTCTGCTTCTCCCTCTGCCTGCTGCTCCCCCTGCTTTGTCCTCTCTCTCTCTCTGACAAATAAATAAATAAAATCTTAAAAAAAAAAAAAGAAAATGCTTATGATCAATTTTCTTAGTTGTGAGAGTAAGGATTTTGAAGCCGATATAAAATGAACACTTTCTACATACTTATGGAAATAAGTATTGGTCCATTTATTTTTTTTAATTAAAATATTTAGCCCACTTATTTAATGTAATTACTGAATATTTGTGGGGTTTTTTTTTGTTTGTTTTGTTTTTTGGAGTTTACACTCTTTTTTCCTTCAAATTTTTATTTAAATTCTAGTTAGTTAACAGATAGTACAATATCGGTTTCAGGAGTAGAATTTATGCGATTCATCACTTATATATAAC
>NC_048228.1:67638117-67641885 GCF_002007445.2 Ailuropoda melanoleuca | reverse complement strand
ATGAACCAACAATTATTATCTCTCAGTAGAAGCAGTTTGTTTGGTAATCAAAATCTTTCAAAACATGGAATCTATGTGGAGGAAGGAGGATACAATAATAAAAGTTTTCCTTGATCTAAATTAAGGAACCATTGGTATAAACACACCCAATAAAATGGATAAATGGCCCAATTTATGGTAAACAGTTTTCTCCCATTGTTTTTAGGAAACCAGAAAATGGCCCACCAGTTCCATATGAACATGAAATTTCTCCTTCTTCTTCCTTCTTCTTCTTCTTCTTTTAGGAGAAAGAGCTGGGGAGAGGGGCAGAGGAAGAGGGAGAGAGAGAATCTTAAGCAGGCTACATACTGATGAAGAGCCCGATGGGGGGCTCATTGCAGGGCTCAATCTCACAATCTGGTGATCATGATCTGAGCCAAAATCAAGAATCAGTTGCTTAACCGACTATACTGGCCAGGTGCCCGATGAACATGAAATTTCTTAAGATTCAAGTTCATCATGTTAATTGAGAAAGTTGGGTTCCACCTCTTCTACTCTCCTCAGGGTGGAAGATTTAGTGAAAAGGACAAAATAAGGAAGGATACATACAAGCAAGCAACATGGTCATGCAATGCTTTTCCATGAAAGTTAAAATTAGTTCAACTTATAATTACATAAAAACCAAATCACAGTACAGTGCACCTCTCTTTTTGAAAACCTCATTTGTTTCTAGAAATCTGAAAGCCAAGCTCTAATCCAAAATTATCATGGGTACCTAGAGCCCACATTCATAATTACAACTCTCAAATTTCCTAAGATCTGGGTAAGAAGCTTAATAACTTGTCTCTCCATAGTCTTCATTGTCTCTCAAGATGTCATGCCTGATTCCGGGGCACCTGGGTGGCTCAGTCGTTAAGCATCTGCCTTCAGCTCAGGGTGTGATCCCAGAGTCCTGGGATCAAGCCCTGCATTGGGTTCCCTGCTCTGCTGGGAGCCTGCTTCCTCCTCTTCCACTCCCCCTGCTTGTGTTCCCTCTCTCTCTGTCAAATGAATAAATAAAATCTTTAAAAAAAAAGATGTCATGCCTGATTCATTTGAGATATTTAGAACTATAACTTAAGCTTCAGAAATAAGGTCCTTCCAGAAGGAAACTCTCTGCAGCCCTCTTCACAATCAAAGCCATGTGAATCTTCTCTGTGGGCTGGGCCACTTACTAGTTGCTCACTGGAGGCTCTACAGACAGCTCCATAGACAGTAGAGCAGAAGCTCCTTGAAATCAAACACAGACAGACACTGCTCCAGGTTCTGATCCTGGAATTCACTTCCAATTTCATGCTTCCTTTATCTCCTAGATTCCAAGACCTAGAACACTGCTTAGGTGCCTTGGCTGTTGAAAAACTTATTCTAACTCTTTCAGCACCTCCACTAATGGACAGCTCTCCAAAGGCCCTGGTCTAGCAGGTATGCCACTTTTCCAGTGGAGAAAAATTCTTAGAACTGTATAAGAAAAGTAAGGCTACGNTTCCCTCTCTCGCTGGCTGTCTCTATCTCTGTCAAATAAATAAATAAAACCTTTAAAAAAAAAAAAAGAAAAGTAAGGCTACACGACATTGCACCATATCATTCTCCCACCTGTTCTTTAAGTGGGCCATGTGCCTACCAAGGATACTGTTCACTAATGTCTGAACTCACATGTAGGAGAACTTAGCAAAGCCATGGATTCCCCTTAATATGAGCTCTTCTGAGAGCAGAGGGGCACATATAATAATAACAATAGCATTTACTAATCACCTGCTACCTGCTATGTACCAGGCACTGTTCTAAGAGTTTTACACAAGTAAACTTATTTATGAAACTACCCTGCTAGACAGCCACATACAATATTGTCATTGAAATAATATCTCCATCGTATAGATGAGGAATCTGAAGGAAAAATGACTTAATAATTTTATATGTAAAATACCTAGAACTGTGCCAAGCACAGAGTAGAATCAATAAAGGTTAGTTATTTTTATTACACAATTAGCAAGTGGCAAGCCTGAGATTCAAACAAAAGCACTCCACATGTTTAACCGCTTACCTTCTACTGTCCCATCTATGTAAACAGAGCACCAAGAACAGTCTTAAGGCCCATAGTTACTCCACAGATATCTGGAAGTAGGATTTTCTAATGCAAAGATCTGATCTTAGTGCTCCTTTGCTTCATAACCTTTGACGTCTCACTATCACTTTCAGAAAGAGGCTGACTCCCCTTAGCATGACATTTGAGGACTCTCACTATCTCATCTCACTCACTGTTGCCCAAACACCCTGTGCTCAAGCCCACTGTTCCCTTCACCATGGCAGTTCTCCCAGCTTGTTCAAATCTCTCCCTCTCTCTCTTTCTGTTCATGCTCTTCCTTTTGAAATGCTCTTTTCCAACTTCCCTATCTAATGTTACCCCATCAATAAAACTTTCTCTGAAACCCCTCCTCCAGTCCCAATTCCATCCTGCTGAACTGTTGATTCATCTCTATTCTCCCACAGCAGGTTTCTCATACCTCCCTTACAGCACTAGCTGTAACTGTATTAAAGTCTCATAGTTTATATGTCAACCTCTCCCAGTGGGTTGGGTGCTCCTTGAAGGAGGACCACAAGCAATGATTGTTTGAAGAGTATGCATAAAACAATTATTATTATTTACCAGGCACTATGTTCATTATAGTTCATCAGCTGTGACTTACGAATATTAATTTGGTCCTACAGCTAGGGAGTTCCCTTTTCTCCATTATATCATGCTTCAGTTTAGGCTCAGAAGCAAGCCCTGAGACAATGATTCAAGTGAAAGTAGTTTATATGTAAAGTGCAGGAAGCACTAGTAGGGGATGAGGAAGTGAAACAGGAAAGGAAGGAAGCAATAAAAGGTATGTTATCAAGCTATCTATCATTGTGGGCAACTGGAGCTTAGTGCTGCTAGGAACATGGGGAAATGGTGTAATATACACCTCAAAGTTGTCCACTCTGGAGGAAGTGTTATGTTGAGTATTTGTACACCATGTCCTATCAGTCCTTGGTTGAGGGAGCTCAGGTATTTTCATTCCCCATTCCTTCCTCCCAGCCTGCCCCTTTGTATCTGGAGCGAGCGCTCAAAGAGGTGGAGATACCAGGTGCTGGAAGTAGGCTAGGGCATGCTGAAGTGGCAAAAGGAGCAATGTGGGCAAGGCACTGACAGAATGATAGCACGTGCTGCAATCAAATGCAGGAATTTCACTCTGAAATTCCCCAGGGTTGTACAAGGGGAACATGAGTTAGTATTTTGGAAGGTTTTAAGTCATTCTCACTTGATAGTGAAGTTTCTTAACTCCTAGAACAGAACACAAATTCCCTGTCAATGGAGCTAGAGAACATAGGTAGTTGGAAGCCTGAAAGTAATATGAGACTGAACCAGCGGATAGAATCTAATATAAATTGGTACTGGTATTATGTTTGCATTATAAATGAGGTTATAACTTCAAGGAATAGGTGAATATCCACAATAAATCCAGAAATTTTAAAAAAGGTTTTAGTTAAAGACCACAAATTGCAATGGAGAGCATGGCCTTTACCCATAGATATAAGCCAAATAAACATAAAGACATTTAAAGATCAAGTTAATAAAGGAGTTAGCAGATAGGATCTGGGAGAGTACATTCCAAAGGAGAAAAGTATTAAGAACTTTTTTTTTTAAAAGATTTTATTTATTTATTTGACAGAGACAGGCAGCGAGAGAGGGAACACAAGCAGGGGGAGTGGGAGAGGAAGAAGCAGGCT
>NC_048228.1:67612157-67637962 GCF_002007445.2 Ailuropoda melanoleuca | reverse complement strand
ATTTATTTGACAGAGACAGCCAGCGAGAGAGGGAACACAAGCAGGGGGAGTGGGAGAGGAAAAAGCAGGCTTCCAGCANGAGGAAGAAGCAGGCTTCCAGCGGAGGAACCTGATGTGGGGCTCGATCCCATAACTCCGGGATCACACCCTAAGCGAAGGCAGACACTTAACGACTGCGCTACCCAGGCGCCCCAAAAGTATTAAGAACTTGAATAGCCATCTGACACAGTGCTGGTGGTTTAAGGATCTCTTCTGGGTTTTGATAAGGGAGTTTTATGAAGAACAAACCAATATAGGAGCAAAATATAAATGGCTGGAATCTATAATAACAGCTTAGGGGGAAAAGTAGCGCTATGTTATTTTTGTAATGTTCCCCAGCAGTGTTCTTACAGGTATTTTACTAAGCAAAATCCAAGTTTTAAAAATAACTTCTTCCATGGAGCTGTCTGATTTACTCTGTTCAGAGCATGCCGTGTCTGTGCAGACAGTACAGTATAGGCAGGCAGAGGGGGTAAAAAACTGAGTTGATTGAAAATATCAACACATATGGAAAAGGTAGCCAAATTAANTTTTGATAAGGGAGTTTTATGAAGAACAAACCAATATAGGAGCAAAATATAAATGGCTGGAATCTATAATAATAGCTTAGAGGGAAAAGTAGCGCTATGTNGCAAAATATAAATGGCTGGAATCTATAATAACAGCTTAGGGGGAAAAGTAGCGCTATGCTATTTTTGTAATGTTCCCCAGCAGTGTTCTTACAGGTATTTTACTAAGCAAAATCCAAGTTTTAAAAATAACTTCTTCCATGGAGCTGTCTGATTTACTCTGTTCAGAGCATGCCGTGTCTGTGCAGACAGTACAGTATAGGCAGGCAGAGGGGGTAAAAAACTGAGTTGATTGAAAATATCAACACATATGGAAAAGGTAGCCAAATTAAAAAAAAAAGAAAGAAGTCTAGCCCCCACACAGGATATGTGTGATATAAATATTTCACAAGAAAGAATGTTGCAGCAAGAGAAGGTGGTCTACATCAAAATATGAAAATGGGGATTGGAACAACTAAAGTTGGTAGTGTCCTTCTATCTAACATTGTCCAGGGGAACAAACACTGACCCCGAGGAAAGTAAATATGCTTACTAAAGGCAGTACCCTGCTCTGAGTCAGAAATGACTCATTTGGCTTCCTGATATATCTGGCCATAATATCAACCTCCCTTTGTTCTGATTTTGTGCTCACAAAGCAACCAACTGATTTGTATCCACACAGGCTTTAAGATATCTCGAAACCAGGAAGAGCTTCCTGGAGGACAGATGTGAACTTGTTGTTGTAAAAGAACAGCCCCCAGCATAAAATGATAATTTGGTGAGCATTGTGGCTAGTCTAAGTCAGATCACTTGAGTCAGCTGGCTTTTTTTGTAGGCTGGGAAAGTGAAGCTCCTGGGGCACAAAGCTAAGAACCAGACTTGGAAGGCTGGTGATTTCACTAAGGTAGGGCCGATCTATGAGGTCTTGCCTCACAGATTGGAAAACCAGCCAATCTACCCCAACCCCGGATGACCTCTGTACCTTCAAACTGGACAGTATTACCCACATTAGCAGTAAATGTGGAAAAACATATACAAAAGAAAACTTTCTCTAAACACAGAGGCAAAGAGGGCCAGTACAGTATGAAGAGCCCACACTTTGGAGGGAGGATACCAGGATACTCTGTACCTCTATCTTCACTGTAGAATGGAAATAATCATAGTATCTGCTCCTGCCAGGGCACCAGAACTTATACAGACAAATAAACACTGTCTTCCAAGGTCATCCTAAGAATCAATATATTCTTTCAAAAAAAAAAGTTACTGTTAAAAATATTTGGGGGGGGGCACCTGGGTGGCTCAGTCAGTTAAGCATCCAACTCTTTTGATTTCAACTCAAGTTTTGATCTCAGGGTTTTGAGTTCAAGCCCCACATTAGGCTTCACATTAGGCATGGAGCCTACTTAAAAACAACATAAACAAAACAAAACAAAACAAAACTTTTTTGGAACTTTACTTTGGGAATTTCCCTCAGAATTATTTTCCAGGCCACAAAACAAAACCTGTCTCACTTACCAGTATTCCACGTCAGTTTTGCAGCAAGAAATAAACTTTCTCTGTGTAGTCACCCACTTTGGCCAACATACTATGCTGTAAATGACAACTCTGTACACTTTATAATTGCAAAACAAATCTCCCCAACTCATGGCTCCTTTTCCACAGCCCATGACCATGGGTGGATTCTCTGAACTTCACTGCACCTGGCTTTAGCTCTATTATTTCTACACTGCCACAAACCCTAGAAAGAGTAGTTTGCATTTCTGCTTCTTTATTCCTCCTTAACTACTCACTATCTACAACCTGACTTCCAATTCCTCTACTAAATTCCTTTGTCAAAGTTCAACAATGGCCTTCTAAGAACTAAACCCAACAGCTTCTTCTCACACTTCATTCTGCATCTCTAGAGCATTTGAACCAATGAGCAGCCCATCCTGACACACATTTCTTGGTGTCTCTGCCAATCATTTCTTCTGATTCTCCTCCTGTTTCTCTGATTACACCTTGATCTGTTTTGGTTCTTTTTCCTTGAATGCATGCTTTCTCAGAGTTTTGTTTTGGGGTCTCTTTTCACTTTATACTCTTTTCCTGGGAATATTCAGTCATCCCATGGCTTAACATAGTTAAATCAGTCTCTGTAGCCCTAATTCCTCTGGGTTTGAGAGTCAACAGCTTGCAAGACATCTAAATGCAGCTGTCCTTAGACATTTCAAATACCATGTGTCAAAACCTAAACCTATTGTCTCATCTCTCTACCCAGTCCTTGGCCAGGGCTATCGGCTAGAACATCTAAATGTGGCCTCTTCATGTGATGACTCTTCTTCACAGCTTGGTGACTTGGTTTCAAGAGGGAGTGTCCAAAGAGGACCAGGTGGAAGTTGTATCCCTTTATGACCTAGGTTCGAAAGTCAGATAGAGTCACCTCTGGTATTCACAGGCCCACCCAAATTCTAAGGGAAGGGAACAAAGGGCCTACCTTTGGATGGGAAAAACATTACCGTCACATTCTAAGAAGAACACTGGGTATAAGTGATTGTGTCACAGCCATCTCCAAAAATGCTATTTGCCATATTACCTTTCTGTTCCTCCCACAGTGCTATACAGCTCTCAGGGATATAATTTACCTGGCAGGGTTTTGGGGAGCTACTCACACAAAACACATTTGTGTGGCTCAGGGCCTTCTCATCTCTCATCTGGATATTGTTCTCTATACTTTTGCTTTTTCATTTCTAATCCACCCTTTTTACCATTCTCAACTCAAAATTCTTCCTAAAAGCAAATCATCATCATAATTATAGCTAACTTTTATTGAATACTTACTGAGTATCAGACACTATGTTCAACTCCATATAAGCATTAACTCATATAATCTTTAGAGCAATGCTATAAGCTAGGCCCTATTATTGCTCCATTCCACAAATGTGGAATTGAAAGTTGAAAGTTAAAGTAACTTGTTTAAGAGCCTTCACCTAAAGATTGGTGGAGCTAGGGTTGTTACCAGAAAATATAACTTCAGGGCATAAAATCTTAGCACCTATACTGGCTACTCCAATTCCAATTATGTAATTTCTCTGATTAAAAAACTTCTTGGGGCACGTGGCTGGCTCAGTCAATGGAGCATGAGACTCTTGGTCTCTGATTTGAAAGTCTGAGCCCCACACTGGATGTAGAGATTACTTAAAAATAAAAAAATCTTTAAAAACAACTTCTCTAGATCCACATTGCCGTCATTAACATTTTTATGTTGATCCCTCCCTTCCCAGCCTAGTCATTCACCTTAGTTTTGTCCCTTTACCTTACAATCGGCTCATGCGTGACTTTTTCTTGTTCCTCAGGTATTCAGCTTAATGCCCTTTGATTTTGCTCATCCTTATGCCTCTTCCTAAAAGGTTATTATCCCATTTTTATGGCTTTTCAAGACCATTATAAGCCTCACCCTTACTATGAAGACTTTATTCATCCCCCAATCCCAACACTCTGACTTGTGCAAAGCAGGTGTTCAGTGGAAGTTTGTTAAACTGAAGAGTATTATATACATGCCTCTATATAGAAATTTTTTTTGCAAATAAACTAAAAAAGTATTTTGTGGACTTTTACTATCAGAAACTAGAGAACAGTAACTGCTTGGCACCAGAGCTGGGATCTGGATCTGATTCTTCTGTGGACGCACTCAATACCCTGCGCACTGGATCATTCAGATGTTGTGCCCATTTCATAGATGCAAACAAAAATAAATACATTCAATAAATTATAAAGTTTTGTATTATATAAAGTACAAGGGAATGAAGGAAATGATATTTTTGCTCTAGTAGGATCACTTCAGGAGAGCAAAGTAAAACAAATTTCAAGCAGAGGAAGAAGCAGGGGAGACAATATAATGGTGGGAATTTGCACAGGATGTCCAGGTAAATGACAGTGAGAAATATGGGGAAGGATGGATGTAGGCAAGTCTGGAGAAATGAGCTCAGCAGAATTTTAAAGGCCATTTTTTTTTAACTGTGTTAAGATGTACAGACTTCATTTGAAGGGCAATGAGAAGCCATCAAGAGTTTCAAGTGCATGATGCCATGGTAAGGTCTGCATTTTAGAAAGAGCTCTCTAATGTAGTGTGGGAGGTTGAATGGGAGAAGAATGAGCCAAGAGATAGGAATGGCTGCGCTGATTTAGGCAGTGGGTGTGGAGAAGAGATGGATGTGAGAGACAGTCTAACAGAACCTAGTAGCCTTATTATTCAGAGAGATTATGGTGACAAAATATGAGAGAAAAGGAACAGCATGCAGGAGTGTATGCATATTTGCCTACCCATGTACTCAGTTTGTTACTTATTCTTTAAGCATAGCACCCTGAGAAGCAGCAGATTATGAATTTTATCCAAATTGCTCATGTTTTGTGATTACTCATTATTTTAGACTAGTTCAGAATTTGTAATGAAGATAATTGCTGGATAAAATTTAACCTGGTCCCGGGGTGCCTGGGTGGCACAGTCGTTACGCGTCTGCCTTCGGCTCAGGGCGTGATCCCAGCGTTATGGGATGGAGCCCCACATCAGGCTCCTCTGCTATGNACTGGGTGGCACAGTCGTTACGCGTCTGCCTTCGGCTCAGGGCTTGATCCCAGCGTTATGGGATGGAGCCCCACATCAGGCTCCTCTGCTATGAGCCTGCTTCTTCCTCTCCCACTTCCCCTGCTTGTGTTCCCTCTCTCGCTGGCTGTCTCTATCTCTGTCGAATAAATAAATAAAATCTTTAAAAAAAAATTTAACCTGGTCCCATCTTTAAAAAAGAAAGGAAGGGAAGGAGGGAAAGAGATACATTTGCTAAGCAAATTAGTATTATAAATCAGACTGTAAGAAAAATTTCTTCTGAAAATAGCAGTTTTGAGCCATTCAAAATCCATGTAAATACAGAGAAATATGACACAGTTCACTTCCAGTCCACACAAGATCCACATTACTATGTCCCACCCTCTGTTCCTCACCCAAATATCTCTTCTGTGGTTGCAAAGAACAACTGGGAATAATCTTAGAGCTATTAAAAAAAATAGGGGCTGGAAGGAGAGAAAAAGAAGGAGCAGCAATAAGCAGTGACAGAGTGAGGAGCTGCCAACACCGCACTGAAGTCTGCAAAACCTTAAACTCTCTCTCCCTCACTATCTGGATCTTTAAAGTTTTCTTCATCATTTGGCCAGAAATTCTATCAATTAGCAGTTCCTTTGGGCTCACAAATATCTGTTAAAAAATCCAAATACTGCAGGGATTGTTGAAGTCAGGTTAGTCATCCTTGGATTATTTTGAAGGGTAGGCATTTAGGCTCACACCTTTTAACAGGGCAGAAGTAGAAAACAGTAGGACTGGAGAGGAGATGCATTAGAAAAAGGAGTAAGAGGCAAAAGACAGTTCAGAACTTTGTACTGATTGCTCAGATAAGAGAAAAAAAATAACCTTTCTCTCCCTCTTCACTTCAGCATCTCATTATTGTTCCTAGAACCAAAATTAGAATGAGGCCTCTTAGTATAAATTTGGGCACATTATAACTTAAGCATGCTGCCATAATCAAGAATTATGGATTTCATCTTAAATGCCACTTCTTAGACCCTTAATTTGGGGTCTCAGAAGGAAAAGAAAGAGAGAAAGGTGTAGAAAACTTATTTGAAGAAATAATAGCTGAAAACTTTCCTAACCTGGGGAAGCAAACAGACATCTGGGTTCAGAAAGCGTGAACCCAAGGAGGTCCACATCAAAACACATAATAATTAAAATGTTGAAGATAAGGGGTTCCTGGGTGGCTCAGCTGGGTAAGCAACCGACTCTTGGTTTTGGCTTGGGTGATAATGTCATGGGTCGTGGGATCAAGCCCTGCGTTGGGTTCCACACTCAGTGTGGAGTCTGTTTGAAGATTTTTCTCTCTCTCCCCCTACTCCCACTCGCATACACACATGCTCTCTCTCAAACAAATGAATCTTTAAAAAAATTTAAAAATTAAATGTTGAAAATTAAAGATAAGGAGAGAATCTTAAATGAAGTAAGAGAAAAGCAACTACCTTAAAGACTCCAAGAAAAAACTATTAGAACTAACAAATGAGGGGCACCTGGGTGGCTCGGCCGTTAAGCATCTGCCTTCGGCTCAGGTCATGATCCCAGGGTCCTGGGATCGAGCCCCGCATTGGGCTCCCTGCTCGGTGGGAAGCCTGCTTCTCCCTCTCACACTCCCCTTGCTTGTGTTCCCTCTCTTGCTGTCTCTCTCTGTCAAATAAATAAATAAAATCTTAAAAAAAAAAAGAACTAACAAATGGATTCAGTAAAGTCCCAGGACACAAAAGTAATATACAGAAATCTGCTGCATTTCTGTACACTAATAACAAAGTAGCAGAAAGAAAAACTAAGGGGCGCCTGGGTGGCACAGCGGTTGGGCGTCTGCCTTCGGCTCAGGGCGTGATCCCGGCGTTGTGGGATCGAGCCCCACATCAGGCTCCTCCACTATGAGCCTGCTTCTTCCTCTCCCACTCCCCCTGCTTGTGTTCCCTCTCTTGCTGGCTGTCTCTGTCTCTGTCAAATGAATAAATAAAATCTTTAAAAAAAAAAAAAGAAAAGAAAGAAAAACTAAGAAAACAATTCCATTTACAATTGCACCAAAGAGAATAAAATACCTAGGTATTCCTTAATACATAGGTATTAAACTTCACCAAGGAGATGAAAGACTTATACTCTGAACACTATAAAATATCAATGAAAGAATTGAAGAGAACACAAACAAATGAAAGATATTTTATGCTCATGTGTTGGAAGAATTAATATTGTCAAAATGTCTATACTACTCAAAGCAATCTACGGATTCAATGAATCTCTATCAAAATACCAATAGTAGTTTTTACAGAACTAGAACAAATAATCCTAAAATTTGTATGGAACCACAAAAGACCCTAAATAGCCAAAGAAATCTTGAGAAAAAAAGAACAAAGTAGGAGGTATCACAATCCCAGATCTGAAGACATATTGCAAAGCTATAGTAATCAAAATAGTATTATACTGGAAAAAATAGACATATATCAATGGAACAGCATAGCAAACCCAGAAATAAACCTACATTTATATGGTCAATTAATCTATGATAAAGGAGGAAGAATATCCAATGGGAAAAAGGCAGTCTTTTCAAAAAGTGGTGTTGGGAGAACTGGATAGTGACATACAAAATAATGAAACTGGATCACTTTCTTAAACCACACAAAAATGAACTCAAAATTAATAAAGACCTAAATGTGAGACCCGAACTACAAAGCTCTTAGGAGAAAACATAGGCAGTAATCTCTTGGACATCAACCTTAAACAACATTTTTCTAACTATGTTTCCTCAGGCAAGGGAAACAAAAGCAAAAATAAACTATTGGGACTATATCAAAATAAATTTTTCCACACAGTGAAGGAAACAATCAACAAACTTAAAAGGCAACCTACTGAATGAGAGAAGATATTCTCAAAATGATATGCCTCATAAGGGGTAATATAAAAATATACAAAGAATGTATACAACTCAACACACACACACACACGCACACACACACACACCAATCTGATTAAGAAAGAGGCAGAGGACCTGAATAGACATTTTTCTAGAGAAGACATACAGATGGCCAACAGACAAGTGAAAAGTGCTCAACATTACTCACCCCTAGGGAAACGCAAATCCAAACCACAATGAGAGATCACCTCATACCTGTCAGAATGACAAATATTAAAAAGACAAGAAATAACAAGTGTTGGTGAGAATGTGGAGAAAAGAAACCTCATGCACTGTTGGTAGGAATGTGAATTGGTGCAGCCATTGCGAAAAACAGTATGGAGGTTCCTCAAAAACCTAAAAATTGAATTACCATACAACCCAGTAATTCCAGGACTGGGTATTTATCCAAAGAAAATGAAAACACTAATTCAAAAACATATATGCATCCCTATTGTAGCATTGTATACAATAGCCAAGATATGAAGCAATCCAAGTGTCAAAATCTATAGATGAATGGATAAAGAAGATGCAATACACACACACACACACACACACACACACACACACACACACACACAGGGTGGAATATTATTCAGCCGTAAAAAAGAATGAGATCTTGCCATTTTCAACAACGTGGATGGATTTAGAGAATATAATGCTAAACAAAGTAAGTCAGGCAGAGAAAGACAAATGCCATCTGATTTCACTTATATATGGAATCTAAAAAAACAAAACGAATGAACAAACAAAACAAAAGCAGAATAACATAGAGAACAAACTGGTGTTTGCCAGAGGGGAGGGCGTTGGGAAGATGGGAGAAATAGGTGAAGGGGATTAAGAGGTACAACTTCCAGTTATAAAATAAATAAATCAGTAGGATGAAAAATACAGCATGGGGAGTATAATCAATATTGTTGTAATAATGTTGGAGAAAAAAAAAAGAAAATGCCAAACTGCAGACTAACATAATGAGGGATCCAAAATATAAGACCTATGAAATATGAAGATCATATGGATTAAATCTTTCATGAATTACTAAAATTAAGTGTGCATGTGGGCACACACATACGCAGGCACACACACATACCCCTTGGGTTCCCATACCCCTATAAATGTATTCCTTTTAATTCTATGGTGACAGACATTCAGGATTATTATTTGCTACTCTTACTTTTTGGTGATTATATTTTCCTTAAAAAAACAGATTATAAGTTTTCTTCAATGCAACAATATAGCATATAGCTAGTTCTAAATAGTTTCAGATTAGTTATAGTCTAACTAATAATATAATCACACAGAAATGGCAAATATATGAACTGCCTATTGACCTTAATTTCAGGTGGAATTACTATGGATTTGGTATAAGATAAATAATTTATCCCCATCATCATTATCACTAATATTGAACAAGTATATCAAGTTTGCCAGGAATTGTTCACTATCTCATTCAAACATCATCACTCCATGAAGAAGTATCTTACAACCACTTATCACAGATGCAATAATCAAGACCTAAGGACTGTAGCAGATGCTTGTGAAGGACCATGCTACATGCCCTAGTATGCTTGATTTCAGTGCATCTTGGATGTGGTTGCATGCATGTTGGCAAGGTCCCACATCAATTCTGAGCCTCAGCATTTCTCTGCTTTGCTGCCTCAGGAGTTTCTTTGAAGCCTTGAGAATCTCCTCAGCCACACAGCAATCTAGAAGGGGGGAGGGGTAGAGACAATGACCTTAGGGTCTATTCTCAACCAGTGGGGGCAGGAATCAGTAGGTAAATGCACCAGTATCCCCATCTTGTGATGAGACTGTTCTTATACAGGTCCTCAAAAGGTCCCCAGCACAAGTGAGTCTCATTTGCCCACAACAGCAACCAAACCATTAAAACATCTCTCTTTGGCTTTTCTCCCTTCCAAATCTCTATTTTCCCACCTTTGCTTCCTGGGATCACTTCTGAAGTAAATTATCTTCACCCAAGTTCTTGTTTCAGGCTCTGCTTTCAGGAGAACCCAAAATAAGGCAAGTTGATTAAGTAATTTGTCCTTAACCAAGCAGCAATTTGTAGATCCAGGAATGGAAGCTACATAGAAGTCTGTTTCTGATACCTAGGGTCTTAGAGCCATTCCCCTGCGTTAATATTGTATCTATAAAGCCATGAGAGAAAAAAGAGAGGGCGAATATCAAACACATTCTCCATTCTCTTTAAAAAATCGAATATGGTTTTGCCACTCCACATTAAACGTCGTGCTGAAAGGACAGCATAGCATGCACTTGGACCCCGACCTGGGGAAGCTACGGCCTAATGCCCACAAGTTCTGTGTTATGGCCACTAGTGAACAACATGAAGAGGCAGTTTACTAGGAGCACTGAGTCTAGTGATGACTATGTGATATTCACATTCATATCAGGGTCATAAATAAGAACCCATTCAGGCTGGAAGATAATACATAGTTGGAGTGGCCAGAGGATGAGAGGCAAATTTTAGACAGTATTTGCAAGTCTGACTCCATTACTAAATATATTGTGTAGTTTGGTACACATTATTGAACCCTTCTGAGCTGATTTCCTAATTTGTTAAATGAATACAGTACTTCTTATCCTATCTATTGCACAGGGCTGCTGGCAAGCCCAAGTGAGATACTGTACCTGAGAGTTCTTTGAATCACATAAAGCAGTTGGCAAATATAAACTACTATTACTAACACTTTGACACACCACCATCACCAATGTGTATGATTAGTTCTGCATTTGTTGCATGACAGGCACCATGGACAAACTTTTCAGGGGATGTGTCATATGTGCCCCATATGACCTTCTACGATATTCGTTACAATAGAGTGGAATTAAATGCAGAACATATCTGATTTTAAGCCTCCCAAAGAAATGGCATTTCACTAATAGGAGCTTCATGTTAGTGTAGTATGGCATTGAGAATAATGCCATGGCAACGTTTCAGCATACTGCATTCTTTTTCTTGAATGTATTCCAGGGTCAATATCACTTAGTCGGAGTTAGTTAATTGGTTAAAGACATGACTTAACTCCTCCAGACCACTGGGTACCAATTAGTGCTAATCTTGGTTGTAGTGAAGAACGGGCTGGAACCAACCTAAAGACATTTAATGAGATAAATGCAAAGTCCTGCTTTTAGAGACAAGGAATTTTAGAAAATGAACATTGGTTACCTCTCATTGTTTGGGAGAGCTCAATAAATAGCACTGTATCTGAACCAATTGAGAAATAGGACAGTGACATAAGGCAGTTAGGGATAGAACTATTATTTTCTTACTGTTGAAGTTGATGATGAAGAAACTGGCTTAAATCTGCAGGCAAGTGGGCCTCCCAATACAGAACCCCACTGGACTGCTGAGGCCTCTATGGGGACTCACACTCCTTGCAAAACTTTTAGCACAGGGGAGCAGACCAGGATGTATCCTTTCTGTGGGCTAGCTTGCTCCCAAAGGAAGAAGAGAGAGAAAGGCTTGACCTATAGGTGTCCACGTTCTCCTTCCAAACTCACCCATCCGATTAAGTCACTACTCTGGAGAGATTGACTGAGAAGGATGGAGACAGCCCAAGACTTGTTCAGGAATCAGGTTCATACCACACAGAATGATACATCAGGATTGGGGAAAGAAGTTCTCTCCCCTGTAAAGCAGAGAGGCCTGGAGAGAATATGTGACCTTTCCAGGATTATACAGCAAGTTGATGGCAGTGTCAGGGTTGAACCCCAGGGCTATTGTATTTATTTGTACTAAAAAATGGAGCAAAAACAGAATGAGAGAGACCCTCTGATTTATTAGCTTTGCACCTTGAAAGCGGGGTTGGGGTTGCTTGGTAAACTACAAACTTAATATGAAACGGTTGGTGATTCATGTGTCTCTGGAATAGTGTCCAGATCACAGAAACTAGTGTATCTGTTATTCTCCAAAACTTTCTGGACGATTGTACTCAACACCATGAGCCACATGTCATTAGGAAGATTGATAATATAGAAAAGACAGAAGAATGTGATCAGGATAGTAGGACACAGAGACAGACCTGCAGTTTGAAAGGGCTTCACTGAGAAAAGTGGATTTGTTTCTATAGAGCTCCAGAAGAGAGAGAGAACAAAGACTAGTGAAGCAAAGTCATATGGAGGCAGTTTTAAGGCAGTTTAGAGGGAAAAACCTTGTAACACACACACACACACACACACACACACACATCTAGCAGTGAGTGGGGTGCCAACTTGATCATGTCACCCCCTTATAAAAACCACTGGATGGTTTCCCAGTGCTCTTAGGATGAAGTCCAAGTTCCTTAGGAGAGTTTACAAGGCCCTTTGTGGCAGGCCCTCCTGTTGGTGCTCAGCCCCAGCTTGTCCCCACTCCCCCCTGACTCAGCTGGCTGCAGCTACACTGACCTTCTTTCAGTACCGGTGCACAATAAGGTCCTCCCCACCTCCCAGTCTTGAACATTCAGGTCCTTCTGCCTGGGTGGTCTTCCTTCTTTTCTATACCAAACCAACTGCCATTCATTGTTCAGGTCTCAGTTCTCCCATCTTCATGGAATCCTTTCTGACCTCCTGGAGGAGGCCACTTTGCCCTCTGTGCTCTCTCTCCATCTTAGCATTTTTTAAAAAAGATTTTATTTATTTATTCGACAGAGATAGAGACAGCCCAAGAGAGGGAACACAAGCAGGGGGAGTGGGAGAGGAAGAAGCAGGCTCATAGCAGAGGAGCCTGATGTGGGGGCTCGATCCCATAATGCCAGGATCACGCCCTGAGCCGAAGGCAGACGCTTAACCGCTGTGCCACCCAGGTGCCCCTCCATCTTAGCATTTATCTTTATTTTTCTCACTTGACCTTTTAATAAATGTGTTGGGTGCCTGGGTGGCTCAGTCGGTGAAGCATCTGCCTTTGGCTCAGGTCATGATCTCAGCGTTCTGGGATGGAGTCCCACATCTTATTCCCTGTTCAGCAGGGAGTCTGCTTCTCCTTCTTTCTTTGCCTCTCCCCCCTGCTCATGCTCTCTCTCTTTCTCTCTCAATTAAATAAATAAAATCTTTAAAAAAGTTTGTCTTCCCTACTCATCTATGAATTCCATGAGGGCAGGAAGCATATTTTCACTGTTAATATTCCAGAGCCCAGCACAGTGCCCAGCACAGATTTACTTAACATAGATCTACTTAGAGAGAAGGGAGAGGAGGTGAGAAGGAAGGAGAAAGGAAGAGACTCCCTGGAACCAGAAAGGTTCAAGCAGAAGGAAAATGGTTGAAAATATTCCTGCACTGAGTGGGAAGATGGACCGAAGTAAAGCTATTCAGCAGATATATGCTGGGCACGTTCAGTGTTCCAGATGCTAGATGCAGATGATACAAACTGAATCAATCCCTACTCTGATGTATAAGGAACCTTTAGATTCTAAGAGCTAGGTGATTAAATGAAGCAAATCCATTTATACATTAAGATGGAAAAAAGAAAGAAAAAATGAAAATGTATGGCATTCTGCACCAGGTTTCCATCCTAAACTACAGTCATATTTAATTTCATTAAATACATATAATTGACTTTGAATATTGGAATTACTTATTTCCGGCAAGCCATAGCTATAATTAACAGAGAACAGAGAGGGAGAATTAAGTTAATATCTTGTGGAAAACAACTGTGAGAACGAAAATAAAGAACCATTCCAGGGATTCAAACTAACCTTTCTTAGTAACCACTGAGTATACACTTAAAACGCAACTGAGTCTGTTTCCACGGAGTCCTTCCAAAGAGTTCAAATATGTAAGAACAGAGATGAGAAAAATTTCCAGGATGTTACCAGCAGTGAAAGTCCTTATACAGAATCCATTGCTTTTTTCTTTTTTTTAATTTAAGAGAGTGAGAGAGAGCATGAGAGGGGGGAAGGTCAGAGGGAGAAGCAGCACTCTGCTTAGCAGGGAGCCTGATGTGGGGCTTCATTCCAGGACCCTGGGATCATGACCTGAGCCGAAGGCAGATGCTTAACCAACTAACCCACCCAGGCGTCTCCCCCTAGAATCCATTGCTTTTTAAAAATGTCATCTTCGTGTTCTTCTGTTGAAAGAATGAAGTCAGAGTTGCAGCTCTTTCTGTGAGCAGGGGTAGGCAGTGTGGATCAGGAAGGTTGATGATGGCAGAGCTGGTTCTGGGCTTAGAGAGGAAAAACTGAACCCTTTGCTGATATTTCTTTGTGCAACTTGTCATTTTGTTCTTTACTTGCTGGCCTGTTCAGAGTTGCTTGGGACCCTCATGGAATTTTATGAAACACATATCTGCTCTTATCTACCCTGGAACAAGGTGCCCAGAGATGGCCTTGTAAGGATCAGCTTGAAGGAAACCAGTGCCACAATTCATGTCCTCTGTCCTTGGGATACTGAGCAGCCACTGCTTTCTCTGTCCACAGTGTCTTATTACCGACAGCATATACTCTTGTCCTCTTCTTGCATATCAGCAAGAGTTTCTCGTGCATGAGAAGAGTTGTGTTAGATTTAAGATAAGCAATACCAGACCAGACTAGTCCACACAACCACAATAAGTAAGAACATGGAGAGAGGCTGAAAAATCAGTTTGGGGAGGAGATACTGGAGCAAGATTTTGGAGAAGGTGGGAAGGGTGGAACACATGCATGTTCATCTGAACAGTCATTTTCAGACCGAGTTCAAGAGGTTCACTAAAAATACTCAGGGATCTCTAACTTGGAAACTATTCAAGTTTACGACCTCTCTCTTGTTTATGTTTGTTTCTTATCAAAGTAATAAAGTAAAATGATCATTCAAGAAAATTTTGCTGTTTGGCTCTCAGAATACAGCCACCATCACACAAATTTAAACTATACCAGCCTCATTGCATGGAAAATGTTTGGGTCCCCATTGATTAGGGCTTAAATTAATTAGCAGATTTAAGAATCACATTTATAAATATAATCTTATAAATGCCTACTTAATGAAATAAACCTGATATAAGTAAACAATTTATTATTCAGGCATAGCCAATGGGTAAAATGCCTAGACATAATTTGTGCCAAAGCTTGATACTAAAATAATGTGGAAAACTGGCTGTCAAATTAATGGTGCAGGAACATGAAGTCAACTTCTGTGGCCGTCAGAAGCGTAAGATTCGTTGTCTCATTTTACTATTTTTCAAACCAATTAAATGACCCGAATCTGAGAAAATATGACATATACTAGGCATTTGAGAGTGGTTAATTTGATTTGTATGTCTGTGTCTTTGTATTTTTTTTCTAACTTTGTATAAGGGAAAATTTCAAACATATACAAGAAAGAAGATATTATAATGAAACCTTATGTACCTATCACCCAGCTTCAAAATCTTGTTTTATCTACATCCCTACCCATTCCTCCTGCAAATTATTTTGAAGCAAAACTCCAATATCAATTTATTTCATCTATAATTTTAACTCTTACTACCAGTGTTTTCCTCCTGGGGTTGAATTATTTATGTCATCAAAGATACACAATAAGTACATTAGCAACAACTTTCTCAGTAAATATTTGTTAATAAAAATGAATGAATGAAAGGTTAATATTTGTTGAGTGCCTACTGTGTGCCAGGCCCTGGGCTGAGTGCCTTGTGTGCAGAAGCTCACTTAACCCTTGTAACAACCCTAACCCATAAATGTTATTATCTTCACATTTCAGATGAGAAAAACAAATGTAAGAAGATGAAGGCACTTCCCCTGAGAAAGATACAAATTAAATTAAAATGAAATAAAATTAAATCATGTTTTGAATATAGAATAAAAACAAAGCATGAATGACACTTGATATTTTACCTGGGTTTAATATGTAGGCCTTTGAGAATAAAAGTAAATGTGGCAAAACATAAAAATTGGTGAATCTGGGCGAAGATATATGGGGACTCATTATACTATTATTGCAACTTGACGTTTTAAATTATTTTCAAATAAAAAGTTAAAAATTTGAAGCGAGGCCATTTTTCCTAAACTAACAAAATTCAGTGAAGACTGTAACTGACATTTGGCATAATGGGCCAAGATTTCTCTTTTGGGCTCCCTCTGAAATGAGAACCTAAGTTAGACTTAGGTTTAGGTCAGTTTTCGGAGGGTCTTGGTTAGGGGGGAGGGTGNGGGCGCCTGGGTGGCACGGCGGTTAAGCGTCTGCCTTCAGCTCAGGGCGTGATCCTGGCGTTCTGGGATCGAGCCCCATATCAGGCTCCTCTGCTATGAGCCTGCTTCTTCCTCTCCCACTCCCCCTGCTTGTGTTCCCTCTCTCGCTGGCTGTGTCTATCTCTGTCGAATAAATCAATAAAATCTTTAAAAAAAAAAAAAAAGATTTCTCTTATTTGGGCTCCCTCTGAAATGAGAACCTAAGTTAGACTTAGGTTTAGGTCAGTTTTCGGAGGGTCTTGGTTAGGGGGGAGGGTGATCTCAGGAAGCAGAAAGAAGGGAATGAGGAGGGTGACACAGAAAAAGAAAATGACAACCCAGCGATGCATTACCTGTTGATTTCTCAGTTCTGCTGGACCTGTGGTAGCTAGCCTCTGAGAAGTCCCCCGTTGGTACCCACCTCTTTGTAGTTGTCCCTGTGTGTGTCTTCCCAGACTCTACCAGGGTTGATCTGAGTAACCAATAGCAAACAATGGAAGTGATGGTATGTCACTTCTGAGATTAGGTCATAAAAAAGACTATGGCTTCCATTTTGGGCACTGACCCACATTCTTTCAGACCACTTGCTCTGGGGGAAGCCATATGGTGAGGAGCCCCAGGAATGGGTCCATATGGCAAAGTGAAGCCTCCTGCCAACAGCACATGAGAGTGTTGGAAGTGAATCCTTCAGACCTGTGCCTCAGATGACTGCAGCCCTGGCTGACACATTGATTGCAGTCTTGTGAGAGACTGAGCCAGAACCACCCAGCTAAGCTGCTCCCTGATTCCTGACCTACAGAAACTGTGAAACAAGAAATATTTGTTATTTTAAACCAAGTTTAAGGCAGTTTGCCACATGGCAACAGGTAACTAATACAGGACTCTTTGACGAATACCTCAAAAACCTTCCACCAAAGATTGGGAGCTGAGGCATTTATCTGCAAAATCCCAGTCCCAGAGTGGGCACTGGAGGTGGGATGCTGTCAACATGCCAGAGCTAACAGCTGAAATCAGAGGTGGGCTAGAGTATGTGAGGTGGGGGTGCCAATTAGCATCTACCGAAGTGTCTTATGACAGTAATATTTTTAACTTTGCCAGGACAATATACACGTCTCATATTACAGGAAGCTCTCCTTCGGAACTTTTCCTAGGCAGAGCCTGGAATTTTTTAAAGATTTTTTTTTTTCTGATTAAAAAAGTCATCTGTTATTAAAATATTTTTGAAAATACAAGAATATGCAAAGAATAAAACTTTAAAACACCAAAAAAATACATCATTCATAGATGATCATTGTTAAAATAGTGTGCCATTTACTGTGGGGTAAAAATGCATATATATCTTTATTGAAAACATATTAGTCATGGTTTTATAGACTGCTTTTATCACTAACAAATACATTGAGAACAATTTCCAATGTGAAGTGATACCCTTTACTAATTAAATCTTAAATACACAATTCAATGAAAACAACAATATATCTTATCAAGTTTCAATTATGTTTTCCAGTATGAGGAAGTTACCAGTTGGAGCTTTGAGCAAGTTAGGGTGTGGCATCATTAATTTAAGCAAACATTAAATAAACCCCATGCCTTGACCCCTACCAAGGCACTCCTAAGTGCATATTGAAATACCTTCTAATTGTGTTTTTCAATCTCTTTTAAATTTTTTCATTAAAAATAAAAATGACCTGAGCTAGTGGGTCGGCTTCCTATCTTCATTTGCTGAGCCGAGAGCCTGGCCTTATACTCATTCCATACTTGTTTCTTGACCAGGTGCTCCCTAATGGTCACTTCTCTAAAACAGTTCTCCTGAATTCAGTGCTGGCTTTCACTAGAAACAAATTTTGGGAAATAAAAATGCATTCTACCCCACTAATCTAGAAAAGAAGAATATAAATACAGGGATGTTTAGTCGTTTAATTCACAAAGGAAATATATTTGAGGATCAAACATGATTTTAAAGGGTTAGAGTGCCCATCAATTCAAGGGTCTAATCAATCAACATAGATGTGGTGGGTTTATGACTGGTCTACCCAATCTGGGAACGAGGATGGCAAATGTGAAAGTCTTCTGGGTCCATCCAATCCTAACACCCCTCCTTACCAATATCTTAAGGGAATCTGCATAAGGACTATCTATAAAAGGTTTAGTTAAGAAAATATGAACTCTAAATGGGACAAACCATACACAACTCACATATAAGATAGGTAGTTAAATGACAATTTTCAAGCAGTATGGAATGTAAGTCTGGTGTTAACTGTCCTGTTAACAGAGGACATAGTGCTCTGTGCTTCTGTTCTGCTCCAAGTCCAGATCTTCCTCTTTTTCTACTGGGTCAGGTTCTATGCCTCTGACTTCTATTGTACACTTCTATATTCTGGGTGAGTCCATACATAACAGGGATAGAACTGTGAATAAGAAAATTTCTCATAGTAGACTTCATTCTAACTTCAATTATTCAGAATTTCTATCTCCCGCAAGGTTCATCAGGGTTATTTCTTTTGGTTTTGCAATTTGTGTTTTTCAAAATACTGCTATTGCCCAATACCAACGTATCAGACTTTAGAGCCTCTTAAATAGTGTCTGTAGCCTGGTAGGAGTGAATTAGAATCCTTTAAGATTTTAAAAGAAGTAAAGAGAATATTCTAGGTTGAATATGCCTGGAATGCAGTCCCTTATTATGTAAGTGGCTTTTCTTCTAGAGTTTTCCCTTTGTTCCAATACAAATTCTTCCATTGCAACTGCTTGCTCTAGAGGACAGAGGTCAACCTCATAGTGAACAGTTCTGCAGGTTGACTCTATATAGATTCTACAGGCAAGGCTCTGGTTATATGAGTTTCAAAACTTCCTTGAATGCTCTTACTTTATACTGTTTGAAAACTTCTATGGATCTCAAAAAGCAAGAAAAAAGCCTGAGACTTTTAAGGTTTCAGTTAACACAGGATAAATCCTGAGTATGTTTATAGCATGGAAAATGTCAAATGAAAAAAAAGATATTTACTCTTCACAAAAAAAAAAAAGAAGACAGTGAGACTAAATAAAATTCCAAGACAAATTAAAAATGTTTAATTCTATTTAAATTGCTTCAATAATTCTGAAACTAAAGGTTTGATTCCCCTGAGGTCATCCTCCTCTTTGGATTTCTACATTGTGAATACTGCTAAAAACTCCACCTTGTCTGTGAGCTCCTATGCGCTGACCACATGTACTAAGCATATGATTTTTCTAAGAATGATTCAGAAGCCCCTTTGGAAAAAGACATGCTCCCACCAAGCACAAATGAAGATGACACAAATTGTCCACTGTTTCTGGCAAGCCCCCAAATTATAAGAGAACCCAAGTCACTAAAACTAAAGGTATCTCTTTATCAATTAAACTAAGCAAGAGACAAGGAAAGTCAAATCAGAAATATGGATTTTGGATTAATTCTACTGTAGCAACAGAATTGCACATGGTTCTCCAGGAGTCAAATAAAACGGTAATCTAAACTCTGTTTACAGTACTCTAAAATCCACATAAAACTGAGAATCATATGTTCACAAGAAATCAGCCATACCACCAATTAAAACCTAACATATCCAAAGCAGATAATATATCTTTGTTAACTTTAAGGAATTCTTCTTAATGGCAAAATGGATGGTTATTACTTTTGGGAATAGTGGCACTTGAGCTAGAACTGGCAGGTCAGAATAGTTTTTGCTCAGGAGGGCAGATGATCTAAATTAATTCCCATGTATCTAGTAATCAAGATGTATGAGTCTTATTTACCACCCACACATGATTCTCATTCCTTAACACATGAGACAAATTTGTACACATTCCTCTTAAGTTATGGAACCCAGAACGAGACCATTTACTGTTAAACATCTGATCAACACTGAACTTGCACTTCCACACAGGAAAAGTAAACATCTGTAGTAAGTAGGAACCTGCAAATCAATTTGAGGAGCCAGCCCCCAGAAGCTAGGTGTCCCTAATGTCTCTGAAGGAAATGTCTGTGGAGGAAAAAATAGAAACTTTCAAAGTGCAAGTGTATGTCACTGTACAACAAACAGTTTGGTTAGTCTAATGTAGCCATTATTAATTGAAATTTCTTGGCCTTCTTCAACGATTTCAAATGATTAGAAAATATTTTTCTGATAAATATAGGTTTTGCCAAAAAGAAATTTTATAATAATTCTCTTCCTCAAGAAACACTACATTTTTCTGAAACATATATATGAATTTGTCCAGTGATGTTTTACAGTACCTGTGTCCATGATGGACCTTGTTCTTATTTATGTTTACCCACATCATCCCAGCTTATTTGTTTTTGTATTCTTATTTTTTGTCTCTTCATTGGTATCATTACCAGAGTAGGAGTTTTAGAATCAGATAGATAGATCTCACTTTCCATCCTGCAACTTACTACCTAAGGGACCCTGAGCCAAATCCTTAACTTCATGGAGCCCAGCATTTTTGTTGTTGTTTTTATTTTTTTTATTTTTTTATTTTTATTTTTTAAAGATTTTATTTATTTATTCGTCAGAGATAGAGACAGCCAGAGAGAGAGGGAACAGAAGCAGGGGGAGTGGGAGAGGAAGAAGCACTCATAGCAGAGGAGCCTGATGTGGGGCTCGATCCCATAACGCCGGGATCACGCCCTGAGCCGAAGGCAGATGCTTAACCGCTGTGCCACCCAGGCGCCCCTGTTGTTGTTTTTTCTTTTTTTTTTCTTTTTCTTTTTTTTTTTTTTTAAAGATTTTTAAATTTCTTTATTCAACAGAGATAGAGACAGCCAGCGAGAGAGGGAACACAAGCAGGGGGAATGGGAGAGGAAGAAGCAGGCTCATAGAGGAAGAGCCTGATGTGGGGCTCGATCCCATAACGCCAGGATCACGCCCTGAGCCGAAGGCAGACGCTTAACCGCTGTGCCACCCAGGCGCCCCTGTTGTTGTTTTTAATTTGTAAAATGGAGCAATAATTAACTTACAGGGTCATTGTAAGGATCAAATGAGAAAACATACATGAAACTTCTAATGGTTTCAAATGTCCTTGTCTTTGTTACTCAATGAATGGGAGATTTTCTGTTTGTATGAGGTAGCACAGACATCCTCAATCTAAAAATTAACAGTTGTCTAGACTATGAGGGAACATGTAAATATTCATTTGAAAATGACTGTTTTAATTACATATATGCAAACTAAAAATTAAATATAGTATATATTGGACTTCTAATAGCAGGGTCTGAGAAGACTGTAATTTAATCTTAAGCCTCATTCCTCCAGAGTTTACCAAAAACGGAGCCAGTATAAAAGCCAGAATGTGAGGCCAAATGAGTTTTGTTTCTGATTCTCTGCCTGAGCCCCATCCAGAAAGACACAGTATGGTGACAACATACAGAGGCCCTAATTTGTCATCTTTCACTGGTCACCACCTGAAGTTTTGGAAAAGACATTTCTTCTTTTGAAGCAAAGAGTGAAGGATAATCCATAAAAGTTACTGTCATGATAAGTATTTTATAAATATACATGCCTGATGAAAATGACCGGCAATCAGGAAATATTTATTTAGCATGTGTGAGAGACTGTAGGAAAGATGAATGAGATGTGATCTTTGCTTTGAAGAAACTTCAATCTGCTTTGGAAGACAAGACTTGCTCTTCAAATTGATCTCATCACATTCTGAAGAATACAATGATCTATTTTTTTTTAAATGAACTTAATTCATGTAAGGAGGGGATTGACATGTTTTGCCTACCTAATATGTGCAATGGGCATATACTATCTCACTTAATCTTCATAGCAGTGCTATGAAGTAGATACAATTCTTCTCATTTTGTAAGTAAGGAAACTAAGGCATACAGACAAGATGACTTGGATAAGGTCATATAACGAGGAAGTCTCAAGAAGCCAATACAGGCTGGGATGCGTAGGTGGTTCAGTCACTTAAGTGTCTGCTTTTGGCTCAGGTCATGATCCCAGGATCCTGGGATTGAGGTCCACATCAGTCTCCTTGTTCAGCGGGGAGCCTGCTTCTCCCTCTGCCGGCTGCTCCCCCTGCTTGTGTGCTCACGCACGCACTTGCATGCTCTCTCTCTCAAATAAATAAATAAATAAATAAACAAATAAAATCTTTAAAAAAATAACTTTAAAAATTTTTAAAAAGAAGCCAATACAGGCCAAAAACTCTGGGTCCAATGTCCATGCTATTTTCATTATCACTGGGATGGAAAATGGGAGAAAAATTGTGAGATCACTTTGAAAGAAAAAAGAATTTGCAAATGTTTATAACTGCTTGGATATGAATGATATTAATGACAAGACTTTATTAACAAAACTATATAGTGTCTTTACTGAATTTTAATGAAATGTTTCATAAATGAGACAAAGTAGGAGCATCAGAAAGCAGAAATCCAATTAAATATGTTGAAAGAATCAGTTTATTCACCTATTTAAAAAAACTCAATAATTGGAATAAATGTATTACTTTTCTTTTATACAGTGTTTTTAATGTTGGCATTTTATATTTTGGAGGCCACACTGGGGGGGGGGCTTTAGGCTAGAAGATGTGGATTTGATTTGTAGCCCCCAAATTACTGTGGTATGATCTTGGGCAGCACATTAATCACTTTCAAGCTTATATGTATATTATTATCTACTTACTTCATAGAGCCAGCTACTCACCTACCTATCCATTCATTAATTCAATTATTCATTCAATATACATTTATTGAACATTTACTTAGTACCAGTCACTGGACACACTTTACAGTTAAACTAGACTCAGCTTCCCCCTTCAGGAATCCCAAGGTCTAGAAGAGAGTCTGGCGGGAGTATAAAGGAATATAATAAACTGTGCTGGATCCTGTAAAGAATCTAGCCACATTGTGCAGAAAAGAGAAGTCACTTCTACTTGGTAAGAGATGGACTGGAAGGACGTCTCACTGGCACCGAGAGAGGCAGGACAGGCATCATGAAAGTGGTGACACTTGAGCTGAGTCTTGATAAAGTATGAGTAATTTTTCCCAGTGAATCTAGGTGTGATATTGGGAAGGGTGTTCCAGCCACAGGGAACCACATAAAGAAATACTCAAAGTTATGATATAGTGTGGTAGTCAGCAAACTACACGCAGTTTAATTCAGTTGAAATGTAGGGTGGGAGGACAATGCAACTAGAGATGGGGCTAGAGAGGATAATTTGCCATGCTGAGAGGTTTATTTTTGTTCTATGGATATTAGGAAATCTTTAGAAATCTACAAGTTAGAGTGAAATGATCAGATTTGCATTTGAGAAAGACTATGGCTATAAAGAATCAGTATGAAAATATTGTAAGCAAACATATGAAGACCTATTGTAAACTGCAGATCACTATATAAATAACCACTACATAAATATTTTACTTTATTATTAGTTCAATAAAAGTCATGATTTGCTATATTATATACCATGTGTGATTGATAAAACATGAATTCTATGTAACTATGTGTTTATTTAAATAGATAAACCTATGAAACAAAGTATTTTTCTTTAATCAGAAATGAATTTGTAATAAATAACTATGGAAACTTACAAGAATTCAACCTTGTTCTAGAACTCTTATCTCAACAAAACATGTTACTGGTGAAGGTCCCTAAAAAGAATAAATCAAAATATTGATGATCTTTGAAAATAACAAGTGTTGGTGAGGATATGGAGAAATTGGAACCCCTGGAGTGCCTGGGTGGCTCAGTCATTTGAGTGTCCGACTCTTGATTTCATCACAGGTCATGATCTTGAGGTCCTGGGATGGGGTCCCACATCGAGTTCTGCACTCAGCAGGGAGTCTGTTGGGATTCTTTCTCTCCCTCTCCTTCTGCCCCTCCCCTCTGCTCATTCTCTCTCTCTCCCCCTCTCTCTAAAATAAATGAATAAATCTTAAAAAAAAAAAAAAAAGGAATTGGAACCCTTGAGCAATGGCAGTAGGAATGTAAAATGGTGCAGCCACTATGTGAAACATTATGGCAATTCCTCAGAAAATTAAAAATATAATTAAAGTATGACCTAGCAATTTTACTTCTGGGTATACATCCAAAAACTTTGAAAGCAGGGTCTTGTAGAGATAGTTGTACACCCACATTCATGGGAACATTATTGACAATAGCCAAAAGGTAGAAGCAGTCAAAGTGTCCATTGATGGATGAAAAGATAAATAAAGTGTGGTGTATCCATGCAATGAACGATAAAAGGAAATTTTGACACATGCTACAATACGGATAAACCTTGAGGACATTATGTTAAATGAAATAAGGTAGTCACAAAAAGAGAAATACCTATGAATTCACTTATATGAGATATATAGAGAAATCAAATTCATAGAAACAGAAAGTAAAGCAGTGTTGCCAGGGGCTACAGGGAGGGAGAAATAGAGAGGTGTTGTTTAATGCGAATAGAACTTAAGTTTTACAAGATGAAAAAATTCTGGAGATTGGTTATACAACAATGTGAATATATTTATAACAACTATACACTTAAAAATGGATAAGATCGTAAGTTTTATCTTAAGCGTATTTACCACAATTAAAAAATATATTGATGATTGTTAATAGATTAAAAATGCATTAAAGAGATGTATGAATAATGATCACCATATAAATGAGTTAGTTTAAAAACATTTATAGTATGAAGAGTTTCTTCTTCTGTGTTTTTTGGTTGGGGGGAGGTAGTGGTTTATAGTTAAAGAAAATATTATATACTATATTGCCACTAGATGTTACATTAAACTAAACTAGTATGTACTTTTGGAACATTAAGAAGGGAATAAAATGATTTTATCTATTACCTTGAGTTAAACAGCAGCTTTAAATAAGCAGAAATACCACAAATTCTTCGTGCTTTCACAATCACTCAAAAATAAATTCAAGAACAGAAAATAAGGAGAAAGATATTCAAATGAAGTTATGTAAGGATTATATTACAAGCAAATCAGCCTATTACATAGGTCAAGCTCATTTCCTTTCAGTATAATAATGTAGGATTTGCCCTAATAAGTTGTGTAGTCTACCCTGTTTCTACACTTTGAGCAGGATAGTTAGAGAGGAACTATTTCCAACTTATCAGCATGATGGCTTCTAAACGTGACTGTGAATAAGAATCACCTAGAGATTCTGTGAGACTTGCAGGTCCCTGGGCACCATCTTCTTCCATCAGATTCTGATTCAGCAGGTCTGAGATGAGGCCAAGGAATTTGCATTTTAGCCACACTATAGATGATAGGAAAAGATTCTGATGCTTGAAATTCACAAACCATAATTTTAGATAAACTGCATTGCAACTGATTAATAAAAACAACCTATCCCACATGTAGCTTGAATGTCCAGATACAGCTGATAATTGGTCAATTTTATTATTTTTTTAATGATTTTTTATTATATTATGTTAGTCACCATACAGTACATCCCCGGCTTCCGATGTAAAGCTCGATGATTCATTAGTTGCGTATAACACCCAGTGCACCAAGCAATACGTGCCCTCCTTACTACCCATCACCGGTCTATCCCATTCCCCCACCCCCCTCCCCTCTGAGGCCCCCAGTTTGTTTCTCATAGTCCATAGTCTCTCATGTTTCATTCCCC
>NC_048228.1:67604764-67608270 GCF_002007445.2 Ailuropoda melanoleuca | reverse complement strand
GGGTTGTCCAGAGCCCAAATTATTGACTGGGACCCAGGCTGTGATCCCTTGTTTTACAGAGATCTTAGGGATGTGGGCTTCTTCTTTAAAGATTTTATTTATTTATTTGAGAGAGAGAGACAGACAGCAAGAAAGGGAACCCAAGCAGAGGAGTGGGAGAGGAAGAAGCAGGCTCCCAGCGGAGAAGCCCGATGAGGGACTCCTTTCCGGAACGCTAGGATCACGCCCTAATCTGAAGACAGGCACTTAATGACTGCGCCACCCAGGCGCCCCGGGTTGTGGGCTTCTTGATTTTTCAGCCTGCCTTCTGGGGGAGGGGCCTGCTGCACCGATACTCAGGCAACCCTGTTTGGGTAGAGTCTCCATGTTCCCTGCGAGGGGGGATGGTGATGGGCACGCTGTGAGCCGATATTTCCAGGCTTTTGTTCTCTGGCAGCTTTCCCTGGCGGTTTGCTGTGTCTCTTCTGAGAGTCAGAGCAGCAGTGGCCGAATCTCAGCCTCTGTCTCAGAACAGAGGGATCGCGGATCGTTCTCCACTGATGTTCTGGCCACTTTAACTCTGTTTCTGTTGGTGCTGCTCAACCCTGCAGCATCCCAGGATGTGCGCCCCAAACCCGGCGTCCCAGCCCTCACTTCCAGGGCCGGCACGTCACTGTCCTTTGTGTTTCTAACACCACCAGCCGCCAGCTGCCCCGCGCGTGCTCCCAGAGCTCCCGGTCTCAGTCTGCTGTCTCGCGGGTGCCGTCCGCGAGTCTGCCCACTCCCCCGTGCAGGTGGCCTGCCAGCCGCCAACCACCCCGCGCGCGCTCCCGGAGTTCCCGGTCTCAGTCTGTTTCTAGTGAGCACACTGGAATTCCTGAGTTCCGTGAGATGCTTGGTGGCATGCGTTCCCGGCTCATGGTCTCAGTCTGCTGTCTCGAGGGTGCGGGTCCGCGGTCCGCCCACTCCCCTGTAAGGTGGCTACCGCTTCCTGGCGCCCGGACATGGTGGCTCCCTCCCTTTCCGTTTATCTTCCGATATCTGCGCGGTTTCACGTCTCCTCACTTTGTACCTCAATACTCAGCACTGGAGATGTTCATTTGTAAAGATCCAGATGTATCTTCCTGCGTCTCAGGCTGATTCCGTGGATGTTCAGGCCTGGTCTGGTACCTATCCAGCTCGACTCAGGGGACCGGCTGAAAAAGGGGTCCCCTACTCCTCCACCATCTTAACTCCCCTCTCGATAATTGGTCAATTCTAATAGGAAGATTGTTCTTAACGTCAAAAGGAAAATCCCTATCTTTCGATGTTTATCCTCTAAGCAAGGTCTCCAACAAATTGACCATAAGTGGCAGGACAGAATTGAGGTCTAAGATGGCTGATTGTGACATGAACTTGAAGTGATTCCCAGCAGGCAGCAGATCAGCTCTTCCGGAAACTTCTCTACTCTCCCCAAACCCATAACAGATCTTTTAAAGGAATTTAAATTAGTTTGGGGATATATACTGGTGTCCTCTGAAATGACCAAAGGCAATGGAAGAAAGAAGGGAGACCAGTCAATGAATTTCAGAGCTATAAATTGATGCTTAGGGGTGTCTAACCTCTAAATTTACAGATGAGAAAACAGGTGGCAAAAGTAAACAAAAACATAAGAAACTTACCGAAAACCACAATAGTGGACTTTCCTGAATGCTACCTTAAATAATAGTCTCACACCTTTTAATTCCTTCTATAATGTTGGATTGCTCTCTTTCCATACGCAATTATTTGCAAGAAGCAAACCAATTCTATACATCTTTTCTATTGCCTCAATAGCAAAAGGAATTTTCACAGGGATCTGGCTATTTGGGATCTGGCAATCTGTCTTATAATAACATCATTTAAAAATTTTTATCTTGATGATCACAGCTTTGTAGTATACCTTGAAATCAGGCAACGTGATGCCCCCAGCTTTGTTTTTCTTTTTCAACATTTCCTTGGTGTTTTGGGGTTTTTTCTGGTTCCACACAAATTTTAGGATTGTTTGTTCCAGCACTTTGAAAAATGGCATTGGTATTTTGATTGGGATGGTGTGGAAAGTATAGATTGCTCTGGGTAGCATAGACATTTTAACTATGTTTATTCTTCCTATCCATCAGCATGGAATGTTTTTCCATCTTTTTGTGTATTCTTCAATGTCTTTCATCAGTATTCTGTAGTTTCTTGAGTATAGATCCTTTACCTCTTTGGTTAGGTTTATTCCAAGATATTTTATGGTTTTTGGTGCTATAGTAAATGGAATCGATTCCCTAATTTCTCTTTTTTCAGTCTCACTGTAGCGTATAGAAAGGCAACTGATTTCTGTGCAGTGATTTTGTATCCTGCCACATTACTGAATTGCTGTATGAGTAACGGCAAAAAAACAGACACATGGTAACGGCACTAAAACAGACACATAGATCAATGTAATAGAATAGAGAACCCAGAAATGGACCCTCAACTCTATGGTCAAGTAATCTTCGACAAAGCAGGAAAAAACATCCAATGGAAAAAAGACAGTCTCTTCAACAAATGGTGCTGGAAAAATTGGACAGCTATATACAGAAAAATGAAACTCGACCATTCTCTCACACCAGATACAAAGATAGACTCTAAATGGATGAGAGACCTCAATGTGAGACAGGAATCCATCAAAATCATAGAATAGAACATAGGCAGTAACCTTTTTGACATTGGCCATAGCAACCTCTTTCATGACATGTCTCCAAAGGCAAGGGAAACAAAGGCAAAAATGAACTTTTGGGATTTCATCAAGATAAAAAGCTTCTGCACAGGAAAGGAAACAGTCAAGGAAACAAAGAGGCAGCCCATGGAATGGGAGAAGATATTTGCAAATGACACCTCAGAAAAAGGGCTGGTATCCAAGATCTATAAAGAACTTCTCAAACTCAACACCCAAAAAACAAATAATCAAATCAAAAAATGGGCAGAAGATATGAACAGACGCTTTTCCAATGAAGACATACAAATGGCTAACAGACACATGAAAAAATGTTCAAAATCATTAGCCATTAGGGAAATTCAAAGCAAAACCACATTGAGATACCACCTTACACCAGTGAGAATGGCAAAAATTGACAAGGCAGGAAACAACAAATGTTGGGGAGAATGTGGAGAAAGGAGAACCCTCTTACACTGTTGGTGAGAATGTAATTTGGTACACTCACTTTGAAAAACAGTGTCGAGGTTCCTCAAAAAGTTGAAAATAGAGCTACCCTATGACTCAGCAATTGCACTACTAGGTATTTACCACAAAGATACAGATGTAGTGAAAAGAAGGCCATATGCACCCCAATGTTCATAATAGCAATGTGCACAATAGCCAAACTGTGGAAGGAGCTAAGATGCCCTTCAACAGACAAATGGTTAAAGAAGATGTGGTTCATATATACAATGTAATATTGCTCAGCCAGCAGAACGGATGATTACACAATATTTGCATCAACATGGATGGAACTGCAGGAGATTATGCTAAGTGAAATAAGTCA
>NC_048228.1:67581831-67604664 GCF_002007445.2 Ailuropoda melanoleuca | reverse complement strand
CAGCTGACTTCCCCACTCCGATACCTGGGAACTCTGCTGCACTCAGGCACCCCTGGTTTTCCTGTGACCCCAAGGATTCTGAGACCACACTGTCCCACCTAGGATTCTTCCCCACGTCTNCTGATTGCAGCTGACTTCCCCACTCCGATACCTGGGAACTCTGCTGCACTCAGGCACCCCTGGTTTTCCTGTGACCCCAAGGATTCTGAGACCACACTGTCCCACCTAGGATTCTTCCCCACGTCTCCACATGAACACCTTTCAGGCAGGGACATCCCTCACCAGACCAGACTTCTAAAAGTTCTGATTTTGTGCTCTGCAGCTCTATCACTTTCTGGTGTCGGTTTATGGAGGCTCCCTGTCACCACTTTTTATCTTCCCATATATCACCTGGCATTCACTTCTCTGCACCTCCTACCTTGCAGAAAGTGGTCGTCTTTCTGTTTGTAGAGTTGGCAGCAATTCTTTTCTTAGATCTCCAGTTGAGTTCACAGATGTTCAGAATGATTTGATAGCTGTCTAGCTGAATTCCTGGGACCAGACAAAACTAAGGTCTTCTACTCCTCTGCCATCTTGGACTATCCTCTCCTTGATCTTTTTGCTGATAAAGCATATCATTTGTTTTTAGTTGCTCCTAGATTTTTATACTGTATCAATCAGTGGCTGATTTGATAAATAACTCAATTGTAGCAATAGCTTAATAACAGTATGACAGACAGGAAGAAAAGAAGCAGCCATTTTATATAGTCAGTGAGGACCAGAAAATGAAATCTCTGCCCTTTATTGCAATTGAATAAGCAGGTCACAATGAAAATGGCATAAGTATCAATAAAATGAAAAATTAATTGATTCCTAGATTCAAAGCTGGGTGCTTCTTGGAAGCCACTTCATACCTTTTTGTGAAATCAAAACATAAATAAATGCATGTATACACATACGCATGTATATAACTATTTGTCTCTTTCATTTCACAATAATTCATTCAATCAATTCAACAAACATTTACTGAGTATCTACTAAGTGCTAGGCCCTAGTGTAAGTAACATAGGAGCTAGCAAGACATACCAGTTTTTTTGGCCTGTGAAGTTGATAACCCAGAAGGAGGAAGGCAGACAAAGGCAAGAAAGCAAACAGATATACAGGAAAATGTCAGAAAGTAGTAAGTTCTCTGAACTTTTGACAAAATCATGTGGAGGACTGGGTGGAAAGAGGTCATTTTGATGTGAGGGCTTCTCTGAAGAGGAGGTATGTGAGCCTGAGATGGGAAGAAAGAGAAAGGGCCTTCCAGTGTAAAGTGTGTGGGAAGAATATCCAGGCAGAGCAAACAGCAAGCACAGTGGTCAGCCCAGAAACAAGAATCAACTGGCCAATGAGCACGGGGAGTGGGCCAAGTGAGTGGGGGATGAGGTTGGCAAGGGAGGCAGCTGCCAGATCATGCTGGGTTCTAGGGATTATTCTGATGCTACATAAACAGTAAGGGTCAGAGCTTGGATCTTACAGTTCAAGGTTCCTTTGTTCTCCCCCTTGCCACTCTGCTTCACTGGGGAGCACGGGAGGGAAGAGCCACTCACCCACATAAAACACAGGCTGACCAAGCTCTGGAAGGCATGGAAGAGGTGACTATGCCCCAGCTCTCACTCTGCCTTCCTGGATGTGGCTGCTTTCTGGGGTTCTTTTGCTCTGATTTCTATCATTCCCATCTTGTCCAAGTTCTTAAAGTATGGTGGTCCATTTATGGACAAAGAAGTCTTCCTCCCCTTGTTTCTCTTTAGCAAATACTTCTGTCCTTATATGAGATGAGCAAAAGATTTTTAAAGGAAAAATTTACTAAATGTAAAGGGGAAAATAGGTTTCTAAAGCATAGGTTTCTGTACACAAGATCCATCTATGCTCACTTACCTGGCCCCAGTGGACTGGCACAGATCCTCAGATATCTTGCCCAGCTTTTTTCTGACCCAAGTTCCACCTGTCATTTGGCCTTGGGTAATGGAGACCTGTCTGGTTTCCTGATCCTGGAAGATGGTCTGATTTCATTCTGAGACAAGTTCCCAAAAGAGTTTAATTAAACTTTAATCATTTAGTAAAGGAAACTAGTTCTTTCTGATATATAAAAGAATAAAAGCACCTACACTTTGGAGTTTACTGTGGCAATAATAAATTAGATTAACTCCATAGACCTCTCAGGAAGACTGATATCGTTGCATTATACTCAACTTTCATATTTAAAGTATTTAAATAAGTAAAAGTCAATTGAAGGCCATCTGAGTCAGGTACAGAGTGTGAGATCTAAAGTTGGAATTATAGAAGTTCAGAGGAGAAAAAAGCCATGAGGCAGAGTGGGTCAGCACATAGAAAATGTCAGAAAGTCAGAGATCTTATTACTTTCTGACATTATCTTCCTCTTAGAGGAAGTAGATTTTGAATTGGACCCTTGTACTTCACTAGTATATATCCTCATGACAAAAAGAATTACAAAGTAATCTTAAACTGCATTCAAGAATCTTATTGTTAGGGGCGCCTGGGTGGCACAGCGGTTAAGCATCTGCCTTTGGCTCAGGGTGTGATCCCGGCGTTATGGGATAGAGCCCCACATCAGGCTCCTCTGCTATGAGCCTGCTTCTTCCTCTCCCACTCCCGCTGCTTGTGTTCCCTCTCTCGCTGGCTGTCTCTATCTCTGTCGAATAAATAAATAAAATCTTTTAAAAAAAAGAATCTTAATAATAATAATAAAGGCATTGTTAATTTGAAAGTATTCCATATGTAGTGGGATAAAGCAAATAAGTATGTTGTTAATGCCATTAGGAACCAAGGAACATTTTAACTGTAACATAAAATATACAAGTATAAAATCAAACATGTTATGTGATCTTATATTTGAACTAGAAATATCAGTATGAACTATGGGACTGTTTCCTTTTAAAGAAAAGCACGTATTTTCTAGCTCTGTACACTGTACAAGCCTAGAAGCAATGACAACTCAATATCAAAGAGCAGCCCTAGTCTTCAGATTACAATTTCTAGATATTATTTCTCATTAAAAGGAAGTAGATATCCTTAAAGAAATATTTAGTTCTAGGTCTAGAGGAGGAAAAATACAAAATGAACCTGGTACATCTTATTAGAAAGAAAGGAAACACTTTAAAATTACTGGGTTATCCTCAAAGGCACAGGACCCAATATTAATTTAAAGTGTTTTTTTAAAAAATAAAGGCTACAATTAAGCACCAAAAGAGTAATGACTGCAATAAATTGATACACCACTGTCACAGAGTTCAGGTCATAAGATAACCAGGTAAGCTTAATTCCAAAGGATAAAGAGCCCTTCCAAAGAGAGATGAGCTGACAGAGTGTGGGAAGAAAAGGTAGCCACCCACAAAGCAGGTAAAAAGAAAACAGCCGAAATTTCAAAGAATTCTTAAGGGCTGAGGGTGGGCTAGCGTAACACTTAAGAATTTCTAGGAACCCCAGGAGTCTGAACTTTCTCACTAGCTATTTCCATGGGCATCCACTGGGTGCTCACAAAAAGGACTGGGGTCAGGGTGCAAGAATTGAGAGAATCTCTCCACCCCAGATAACGCATTGACATGAAATCCATCTGCTTCAAAGAACTTCGACTCATAAAAAGCAAAAACCTTTAGCTTCTAGGGGAAGAAAAGGAAACATTCCACCTCATGGTCCCAGACAAAGACCTGCTGCCATTGGAAAAGAGATAGGAAATCCCCCAACCTCCCACATTCCAGGAGCATGCTCTCTACCACTGAGGAAGAGGTAGAAATATAGCAATACAGGCTATCTGCTGCTGGAACAGGGTTAGAAAACCTACTCAGGCCCAGGAACCTGCATGATGTAAAGCAAAAGTCTTCCATTATTGGAGGTGAGGTGAAAAACTTGCTCCTACCAAAGTTCCCCAACCATACAAAGCAAAGTGCCTTGCCATGAAAGGGCAGTAAGACTGAGAAAGCCTTAGCATGGAGGGTCAGGCACACAGCAGGTATCCATCACTGAAAACAGAGCAGGAGAACTGAGAAAGCCCAAGGCCCCATCATACTTATTGCACTAAGTAACAAGCAATAACTGTATGCCACTTTGTGGGGAGTAGGGAAATAAGAGCACGAAGAGAAAACTTTGTGGCACAAGTGTGCAGGGCCCACTGAAGGCTGAGGGTGAAGTAGGAAAATTAAGAAAAACCCTTTTTTCATGCCAGGTTACACACCAAGTACAAGTATCAGTAAACCTCTGATGGAGGAATTTGAAGTCTATGCTGTACTTAAGATAAGCAGAGCAATAATAAACCCAGCTAAACTACTGATTAACCTAACAGAAGAGGAAACAGGTCCATTTCCAGCAGCAATTATCTTTTTACCTTAGTCTCTGATGTTGTTTTACATATTTCTGACATTCAATTAAAAAAGATAAGAGATACAAAAAGCAACTAAAACCAAGTCATTGTCAAGAGCTAAAGCAGCAGGGGCACCTGGGTGGCTCAGTCGGTTAAGCATCTGTCTTCAGTTCAGGTCATGATTCTAGGGTCCTGGGACCGAGTCCCGCATCAGGTTCCCTGCTCAGTGGGGAGCTTGTTTCTCCCTCTCCCTCTGCCTCCTCCCCTGCTCGTGCATGCTCTCTCTCTCTCTGACAAATAAAATCTTAAAAAAAAAAAAAAAAGCTACAGTAGCCAACAGAGGTAAAAACAGATGTTAAAACTAACAGGTAGGGATTTAAATAATTATGATTAATATGTTAAATTCTCTGGTAGAAACAGTAGACAGCTGAATGAAAGATGGACAATTTTAGAAAAAAGATGGAACATATATAAGACAGTCAGATAGAAATTCTAGAAATATGCGGTGCCTGAGTGGCCCAGTTGGTTAAATGTCTGACTCTTGATTTCAGCTCAGGTCATGATCTCAGAGTTATGAGATTGAACCCTGTGTCAGGCTCCTTGCTGAGCGTGGAGCCTGCTTAAAATTCTCTCTCTCCTTCTCCCTCTACCCCTCCACCCCCAACCTGTGTGAGCACATGTTTTCTCTCTAAAAGAAAAGAAAAATTCTGGAAATAAAAAAACCCACAGCATCAGAGTTGAAGAATTCTTTCAATAGACTTATGAGGCAACTAGATGTAACAGAGGAAAGGATCAATGAACTTGAAAATAAATCAGCAGAAATTATCCCAACTGAAACACAAAGTGAAAACAAACTGGGGGAAAAAAAACAAACACCAATAACAAAAACAATAAAAATCGAGAACATCTGAGAGTTTGGGGGACAATATCAAATGGTTTAATATGGATGTAATTGGAACACCAGAAGGAGAAGGAAGAGAGAACAATTGAATTGAAATATCTGAAGGAATAATGGCTGAGTATTTTTCCAAAATTAGTAACAACAACAAACACAAATCCAAAAAGATCAGAGAATCCCAAGTGAGAAAAAATGGGGAAAAAATATATCTGATCATATTACACTCAAACTGCTGAAAACCAAAGGGGGAAAAAAAAACAGAGGAAGAAAAAAAAAGCCTTACATACAGAGAACAAAGATACGAATGACAGCAGACTGTCAGAAACTATGCAAGCCAAAATACAATATAGAAATGTCTTTAATATACTTAAAGAAAAAAATAATAACAAAAGTCAACCCATAATTTCAGAATTTTATATCCAGTGAAATCTATTTCAAAATGAAAGTGAAAAGTGGGACTTCTGGAATGATGGAGTAAGGAGCTCAACTGATTCTCTAGCAAAGCAATTTGACTAGTGAAAAATAATTTTTACTTATTTAAAGTCTTTAGAAATTGTCCTAAGGGCATACAGCAAATAGAGAAACATTCATTCAAGAAAATCTACTAAATATCAGTAAAAATAGTAGTATTTTTACCATAACCTACTTCACTATTCCCCTAGCTCTTCATTACAGAAGCTCTATTCGTGTGCAGCCAAAAAAATGGGAGTTACACCTCCCTGCCAGCTCGCAGTCTGGGACTACAGTTTCAGTCCAAGATGGGCAGGGTGCAGATGTTTCTCATCTATTCTAGGAAGCTCTATTCTAGGCAAGTCCAGCTAAGAGGATCAGGTCTCTCCTCCTCCACCCAGCCCTCTATTCATAAGGCAGAAGCTCTACCCCATACACAGAAGGCCAAATGTGCTGGGGCCCCAGTCACCGCCACTCCAGCTCATTCATAGCGTGGAGGTCATAGGGTGGAGGCTGCATGCCTGGAGGGGCAAGCTGAGAAGACCAGGGGCTGCCAATGCCTTCCTCCTCCCACCTCAGTGCATACTCATAGAGCAGGGGTGTCATTCCAGGGAAAGCAGGTCCTCACATCCAAATATGGTAGAGTGGTACAGGGGTTCTGCCCTGGAGGAAAGGCAGGCCATATGGACAAAGAGCTTTGCAGCTCTGAGAAAACTGATTTTATTTGGAACTGAGAATGAGGAGCTCCATGCCTAAGGGCACTGCTGGAAAACAATACAGATGTTAGTGGAGGGCAATTAAGAAGTGCCTGGCAGCTCCTTGATAGAGCAAAACAGCAGGGCAGCCGAAGTTTAATGCAGACAGTCAAGGAAAGAGGCAGTCAACAAGAGGTGTCCTGGGTCAGAGTCAACTCTGGGGGTCAGGAAGGCAGTGCAAATGCACTCGGCTGCCCCCACTTAGAGCCATCAGGACATGAGGCACCGTTGAAAGCACTCCCCAAGCTGGACACGGATTCATCAACATAGGAGAGAAGATCACTGGCACAAAGGGCTTAAATCCAACCTCTGACCAAACAGACTGAACAATAAGCTGCTCTAAGGGGCAACTCCTAGGAAAACAGGCTTAAAAATAACATCACAGTCATCGCTGGCAGCCTGGGCATGCCAAAGTTTGCATCCCCTGTAAGAGCAAATGCAATTAGAAATAAGCTTAATTCTCCCTATTGAAAACAAGGCAAGACATTACCCTGGCTTTTTTTCTCCTCAGGTTATTTGCTGTAGAAAACTTTTCAATGTAAGTACTTTCTCCTCTCTTTAAAATATATATAAATCCCTTTGAAGACTAAATCAGCCTTTTTTTACTCTGTGACCCAGTAATGTCTAGAAAGACCTGGGAGTCATCAAGGGAGAGAGCACTCCAGTCTCCCAATTTCTGCGGGAAGGTAGGAGTCTAAATTCAGTGGGGCCTTGTTCCAGGTTGCAAAACTACATCCTGTCACAAAGAGAAGTTTGTTTTCCTCCTGGATATTGTCAACATAGATGGCCACTCCAACTACCAGGTAAAACGAGCAGGAACTGTGTGTGCCAAAAGTGCTGCCAAGTCCTCTTACTTGACAAGACATTGTTTATCTGGAAAACACGTACATAATTTGTTGTATCTGCTTGGTTATATATGAGGGTGAGATTTCTTTCAGTCTTTGCCATGTCTTAGAGGATTGCCCGTGATGCACATGACATTCTGGTTTAATGCTTATTCAACAACAGAACTGTTTTCTCTCCACTACATCTATGGTGACGTTTTCTGGGTTAGGAGAAGATTTTGCTTTTAATTCTATTTCCCCAACACTTAGGAGCCATCAGGAAAGGGAGCTCCAAGCTACTAGCTCCTGGCTGAAAAGGTACAACAACAAAAGTTAACTCCCTGAACTCGAAGCCACATACAACCCCAATGGTAAAAGTTAAACCTCGGAGTGGCTAAGAAGGCTTACGCAAACTTTGACCAACTTTGTTCTTTTTCAAGATTATTTTGGCTATTCTGAGTCCTTGGACTCTCTCAAGGAGATTTAGAAATGACCCTAAGCAAAGCACCTATATTAGGGGATGATCTTATAACCTCAAACCTAAGAGGACATCAGCAAACACAACAGTTTGTACAGTGAATTTTAAAATAGTTTGAAAACTACTTGGTCTGCTTATTAATGAGAAAACATTTACTCTCCCAGGAAGCTCTCTCTTTCTTCACTGCCTGTCCAAACCTTTTCCATTCTTTAAGATTCAGTTCACATTCTATCTGACCACTCCAGGTCACATTATTGCCCTTCCCTAAACAGCTACTTATCTACCATTTATATGAGGCAACAGAGTACTTATTTACATGTGGTTTCATTCTCAAATTGTGGCAGCTAAACTCCTCCAGGGTAGAGACAATGTCATAACCTTTTTTTAAAATTCCTTCCTGCTTTAGCTTGAAACTTCAATCTACATTTGCTAGATTGAATACTACTCTTTAAGTTTTTCTCAAACCATGAAATACATTTATACCTTAAGTAAATTTAAACAAAAAATATATTTTCTTAATTAGACAATCTAGCATAATGTTGGGCACAATAGTATGCAACTGACATCTTTGTTAAATTTAATTAGGAGGTAAGGGGTTACAACTAATACCCTGAACATGTTTCCTTGGGCCAGGCAAATGACCTTGGTGCTTTGCATGAATAATTTGATGTAATTAAATGTATTAAAATGTGAATCACATGTAAACATTATTACACATTTGGGACGTGAAAATATGATATATTATTTTTATCAACTTATAAATGTTGGTTAAACTGATTTAACTGCATAAGGGTCCATTCCTCAGAGTCCCAAATTGCTGTCTTGACCCACCCCATCATCATAAATATCTCAAACTTAAAACATTCAATACATTTTATAATATTGCTAAGAATATTCTCCAATAATTTATAGTGATAATTATTTTTTAAATATGCTTACAAAAATTATTATAAGCGTCTAAAATGCTTTCATTTTATGCATTTAAATCATGCCATGGAACAAATAATAATTTACTCCAAAACAATTATCTCTTTCTGTCGTGTCTTCCCTTGTACCTGAGAATTTGCTTTATGCATATTAGACTCACATGACTGTGAAAATATTTAACTGTGGATACCAGAAATATTTTTCAGATCAGGGAAAATAGTTAGTGGAATTTTTTTACTATTTTTCTACAAAAATAGTTACTGGAAAATATTTGCTAAAAATATTCATTGTGAAATGTGGTAGAATGATTTAATGTTGGAACCACAGCTTTAACTCAAACACTGTTGGCATCAGTAAGTACATGAGTCATTAAGTGGAATAAAAAAGGTATAGCAATTATCATTATTGAATTATTAAAAAGATTTTAGAAAAGATATAAATGTAACAAAGTAGCTTATAGTATACCATATGCCTCCTAACATTTGGCATATTGTAACAATAAGTGGAAACTTTTTAAAAATCACATTACTGTATGACTGTCAACATTTCCAATGGTGAGATTTAATGAGTGATAGGGATAAGTTACTTGTATGTTAGTCTTTTGTAACAGCCTCAACTATCACTTATTTTAAATATTGACTCATGCATTTACCTAACATCAGGATCTCTGCCTTTATGTTCACATGGTGTTTTCACTGTGTGAGTGCCTATCTCCAAATTTCCCCTTTTTATAAGGACACCAGTCATACTGAATTAGGGCCCACTCTAATAATCTCATTTTAACTTGATTACCATTATAAAAACCCTATATCCAAATAGGGTCATATTCTGAGGTACTGAGGGTTAGGACTTCAATGTATAAATTTGAGGGGAGCACAGTTCAACCAATAACACTAAGATTATTGCCACTAGTAAAGCTTTCTGGATTTCCCAAATATCTTTGAATTTCATAAGTGTCTTTCGTACCAAGTATCTTTCATGCCAAGTCTACAGAATATTTTCATTAGTAATACCTCTATTTAAAGATAAATATCTTAATTCAACAAGTAAACATTTGAGATTTAGCATATCAATTCAAGGAGATAGTTATTAATCTACTATAACTACTTTATGGGCACTAGTGGGGATAACTCTTCATACATGCTGTGGCATCATGGAAAGAGCCGTGGGCTAGAAGTCAGGAAATACAGGGGCACCTGGGTGGCACAGCGGTTAAGCGTCTGCCTTCGGCTCAGGGCGTGATCCCGGTGTTGTAGGATCGAGCCCCACATCAGGCTCTTCCACGATGAGCCTGCTTCTTCCTCTCCCACTCCCCCTGCTTGTGTTCCCTCTCTCGCTGGCTGTCTCTCTGTCTAATAAATAAATAAAATCTTAAAAAAAAAAAAAAAGAAGTCAGGAAATACAGAACCAGGTCCTAACTCTGACATTCACTCACCAAGAGACCATTTACCATCTAGACTGCCCCACTGCCTCTTCTCATGGAATTTAAATGGTCTCTAAATTCCAGGGCATTCTCTGATTCCTATTCTACTTGTACTATTCTTTCCTATCCCCGCACACAAATATGAGCAACAGAGATAATGACATAAATAGACAAGCATATTTGCAGCATCTGCTCACAGACAGATTTTTAGAAGTGGAAGACTCATTTAACAGACAAGAAAATGGAAGCCTCGGGAAGTTAAGTGACTAGTCCTAAGGCACGTATACAACATTCCTAGCTTGAATAACTTCAAATAGGGCAGCAGTCCTTAAATTGAATCCACAGACCTAGGGGTTCCCATGGATGAACTTCAAAGGTCTATATACCTCTTGAGAGTTTGTGTGCAAAAACTGGTATGAGTATGCATGTATATATTTCATTTTTTTCTGTTGGAAGGAGTCCTTAGCTTTCACCAAATTCTCAAAAGGATCTATTTTGTTCAAATAAATCCTTAGATCCTATGCCTTTAATGCCTGGCATATACAAGATAATTGGTAAACATTAGTTGACTTATGTATATTGAATTCTTCACCAAGAAAAAGTTAATAACCACTGAAATAGAATAAAACAGAATAGAGTCATTCTCTGGAAGTGCTCCTCACTGTCTCTTGTCTCATAATACTCTACCTGTGTGGAGTCTTTCATCACCCTGCAGTTCCAAGTCCTAGATGAATTATGTAATACTGGGTATGTCTACTAAACCAATTAAGACAGATATTTAAATCACAATTACATCTCCTTTAGGAAATTATCCATCTTTGTATTTAAATTTACCATTCTATTTAATTAACAAGGGCTTAATGGCAGTTAATAAATGATATATTAATTAATTTAGGAAATTACTTTGTTCTTCTTAAAGTAATTCAAATTTTTAAATGCCTGTAATTTTCATTGGTTCCATCAAGTAAGACATACTACATCAATTAAATCTGAGTTACCTTACTTTGTCCAAGTACCAGAGGAAATCCCCAGTGTATTCAGGACATGTGCTAGAACAATTATCAAAACAGGACTTTGAAAAACGCACAAGACATGTGGTATTATAAGCAGAGAGCAGCAGCACCATAGATTAGGTGCTCAATAAATATTTGACAAATCAATGAAAGAAAGAAGTAGTTAATGCTGTCAGGAGGACAGAAAACCCTCTTGAACAGGGAGCCATCAACCTTAGGAACAGGTGATAGGACATCCCTCAGAGGATAATGGAGGTTGACGTAATGGCTGAATCTCTATTGGAAAGAACATGTGATGTTGTGGGACATTAAGGGATGGCACCAAGTTAATGATGATCAATGTGGACATCAAATACAACTATCTGTATGTAGTTATTAAACATTTCTTTTTGGTGATTTATTACTAAGAACTTGCAAATATGGAAGCAACCCAAAGGTCCAGGAATGGGGCCTCAAGACAGAAGTCTAATACTCTGCAAGAAGCAGACCAGCCCATCTGTCCCACAGGTGTATATTATAATGAATTACATTTTTATTAAAAACTACAAATGTTATTTGCTATAATTTATACTCTTCAGAAGCAATTACAAGCGATGATTCACTTTGTCAATGAAGATTAAAAGCTCTCTTCCTTACAAAATTCGGTCTTACTCATACTTGTTCCCCAATTCCAACAAAGAGTAGCTGCTTAAGAAATGACTGGATTTATACTCATAAATTTATTTATACTTATTTATTTATATACTTATAAACACTTGTTATTAAATATATTTATACTTTATTAAATATACTTATTTAATAAAGAGTGTTATTAAATATAATCAAGAAAGATCCTACAAAGTCTTGTTATTTATCTTATCTAGCTTGCTAGACTACCCTGTATCACAAAGAGTGGATTTCTCATCTTAAAAACTTCCTGAAAGAGTAAATTATCAGTTTAACTTCTAGGTACCACCTAAAAATTAAAGAAATTAACACAGGAATTCTAGGTCCTCCCTTGGTGAGTGTGAAGACAACAAGGATCTTCCTGTCTTTATATCCCCTGGAACAAAGATTCTTGATATTTTAGAGAGAAAAGAAACAGACTTTCAAATTTGAAACATCAAATTTAAATCATTTATCTTATCTGAAGCTGACATTTCTTTGTGTTGAGTGTTATTTTCCTAGCAGCTGAGACTGAAGTCTTGGCAGAAACTGTGGATGCTTGAATAAGATATTTTGTTGTTGCAAATTCTATTTTAAACTTATTCACATTATGGTCCATTCCTTAAGTCGAAGACTAGGCACTTCTTGAAATGATGTTATAGAAAGATATTTAATAAAAAAGGAAATGCCTGTTCTAATTTTTTTCTTTTTTATGGGATATTGAAAAATATTTTATGTAATTAATATAAACAAATATAATGTGATAGATATAAACTGCAGGATTGGTGGATTGCAATTCAGAAATACACTCCAATATTTGTGCAACATTATTACACAGAAATATCGTGACTTTTCAAACTTCTTCCAGCTACATCAAGAGTTGCTCTTGGTGGAAGAACAGTATGGAAATTTTTCAGGGTGGAAGAACCTGTCTTAACGACCACAGGAACTTATGGATATTTCCTCATAGTTAATCTGAGCAATTGCCAACAACAACCCTAAAAAAAGACTTTCGACAGCTGAGTATGAAAGAAACTTGGGAGTTCTTAAATGCACCATCTTCTATACTGACATATAAAGATTATTTAACTGACAACTTCAAAAAGGAGTTGATACTACTCAATCATTAAGGTCACTGGGTAATCTGTGGTCAGATTCAACTAGCCCCCTAGCTCTAGAGCTAATCACAAATATGAAAGTCATTTAGACTATTTAATCATCACTTGCAGCTCCCTGTCAGAATTTTAACTGCAAAAGTTAATGCTTCTGTTGTGTACTTACACATGTGATGAATACAAGGAAATGAGAATTGAAAGAAAAGAGGGTGTAGAATTCGGAGACCACTGAGAAAATTTATTTATTCATATAAAAGTTATGACTATTGTGTGCTAGACTAAAGATAAAAGGAGCAAGACAGAGATAATTACTTATTGCATGGAGTTTTATATATTTTCTACCCACAAGTAATTTTTGAGCATCTTCAATGTATTAACATTATAGATTCAGTGATGGTGGGAAAGTGGAGGGGACTCATAGTGCTTACTCTTGAAAAGCAACAATAAAATCTATTGTGGTAGAGATATTGAAGAAACATCACTAAAAAATGAGAGAAGACAACAATAAAATATTATTTAAGTAAATGTTGCAGTGCTGTAGGCAGAATAATTTGAAATAAAATGATTTAAGTGGCTGAAAGTCAATTTAGTGCTTTGATATCTATTTCCTTCCTATGGGTGTCCCTGAGGCTTCCCAGCACCTTCCTAAGGTCTCCCTTTGACATTCACCATCCACAACCTCAGAGCCAATCCAAGATCAAATAACTACAGTAATTTGATAAACTAATTTCTACTAAAGTGTCATGGGAAATCATTTAGGGTATTCCCCTAAATAAAAAATAAGAATTTTAACTTCAGCTCTGTAGAGACATGGAATAACAACAATGCTGTGCAGTCTCATTGTGCTAGGTTATTCAAACCTCAGTGCAAGGTAGTGTGTCAAGCAGTAAAGGGCTATGAAGATGAGTAAGATGTTAACCCCATCTATGGGGGGGCCTCATTGCTGACCTCAGCTATTCACTCTCAAGCCAACACTTCTATAACTAACTTGTATTAATATTAATTTCCCTGTTAATTTGCTTGTTTCCATTTTTTCTACTCTAAATGTGCTATATTTGGTTGTTTCACCTGTTACATTCCAACTTTCTAAGGAGTTTTCCATCTCCTTAAATTCAGAAACCACATCCTCCAGTCTTTTAGACTTTTTTTTTTTTAACTCACTTTATTCCATCTCCCCTGTCCCCAAGACAGTACATTTTAAGTTATGGCTTTCTATCAATTAACAGATCGTGAAAGTGATTTGTAAGTCTTCTATCAACATCTTTATTTAATTTTTTTGAAAGGTTTTTTACTTTTAAGTAATCTCTATACCCAAAATGGGGCTCGAACCCACAACCCCAAGATCAAGAACAGCTTGCTCCACTGACCACGCCAGCTAGGTACCCATCCTATCAACATCTTTAAATGCAATAGAATAGAACCTAAGAGAACGGAAAATTTCAGAGTGTCTCACCCAAGGTGAAGGTAACGATCTTTGTAGAACTCTGACACAGTGAGGGCTATGTGTCAGTGTGTGTTAGGCTAAGATATAAAATGTAGTTCTTACTAAATTGTGGTTGCAACACTTGGGAAACACAATCAGGTATTTAATAACTATTTGCGTGAAACCTTTAACAAATTTATTTAGATCCCCTTAGCAGTTGCTCCCAGGTTTCTGGCTTATTTCCCTTTGGCTTTTGCTGGTGGTTTCCATTGTTGGTTCCAAGCATCACCTGATGACCTCCCAGTTTCAACTCTGCATGCTCCTTGGAACATAGGCTGACCCCTGCACACTGCCATCCACATCAACCCAGCCTGCCTGGATGCCTCTTGACACCCTTTCCCCTGCACTATACCAGATGCAACCTTGCCCCAAGAAAAAGACCAAAAATGATATTGGCAAAGCTCCTGGTATACATAAATGCATACACTTGAGCTTTTGGAGGGCAGGATCTAATATCCTCTCTGTTAAAATAACTGACTTTACTATATACGGAGGAAAAGACTCAGGAAATTAACATTTTTTAGAGCTGCCTAGGAGTAAAACTCTAATTTGTGGAGGAGCACTTAAACTTATGATCTTAAATTAAGAACTTAGTCAAATTTTGAAAATAGAACAGCAAAAAAAATCAGCATTTTTGAAGGAAAAAGTCCTGTGAGAGAAAAATTCTAATTACTAGTTATTATCTGAGGTGAGAGTTATTGTAATAAAAGTACTATTTTACTAGGTCAGTTAGAATCAACATTATACTGCAATTATACTTTTCCTTATAAAAATATAAATTGAAAATTAAATTAAATATCCTTATATTTTTTCTAATGCAAATGCTTTGTTTTTAATGGCCCAGAAGGGACTTTCCTCTACACATATTTTGGTCAAACACAGAAACTAGGTACTGATTTGGGGGAAATCTGTAGCTTTTTACATTCCTATGGTAATAATCTACATTTTCAGATATCTGTACAGTCATAACATTCCACCCATAGTTTACTCTGGAGCCATAAATGACTATGTTGGTGCCATCAGTTGCTTTTATGACATTTGGAAAATGATCATTATCCTATTTGCTGCCGTTTAGCCAATGTAGAGTAAACAACTTATAAATGCAGTTTCTTTTACAGAGGCAGCTGTAACTTGATGAAAAACTGCCAAGGATTCCTTTTACTGGGTAACCTATAGTAAGTACACACAAGCTGGAATGGAAATTCCATGGAAAAATTGAGGGATACCCTGTCTCCCCAGCATAACTATATGAACGGTCTTACTGCCTTGGCATGGAACCCATTGAAACTTGAAGAAAACTTGGTGAAGAGCTACCAAGATATCTATGAAGTCAGAAAAGAAGTCCTTGAATAAAAAATACTAGCACAGTTGAGAATACACTGTGGCCCATTTTCTAGCATCAACACTAGTAAGAGTGGGTAAATCAGTGAGAAAATAGGTAGGTAGGGGACTAAATTACTAAGACCAAACCTCTAGTGATGGTGTGAAGTTGATTCCTGAGTGCCTCTGAGGGTTGAACTGGGTCCATAAGTCACAGCTCTGCCCTGACTCAGTTCTGCATTCCAGGAGAGCAGAGACTAGCATGTGGGACATGGCAAGTATCCACTAAATGTTTATAACAGTTGGCTTCATCTTATAGTCCTATCTTTGTTTTCCTTTCATTACCATTTTCTCATTTATTTTCTATTTCTTCTATAGGTTTCCTTCATGGAAGGGACAGGAAGGGTTATAAATAAATACTACATAAACAGAAGCAAAATGCTGTTAAAGATAAAAGGAAGAATGTAAATAGGGAGTGCCATAAAGGACTTATAAACCAATGTGCTATGGGGTCTCAAAGGATGCAGAAGTCACACACAGACAGAGTAGCCAGGTGACGTTTCACGGAAGAAGTGATTTTGACATGGTTATAATACAAAGGAGTGTGACTGGCAGAGAGGATTCTGAAAGATGAAGAGAGCCAAGCCTAATTCATTCAATAAATTTTACTCAGTTATTTACTGATTCTAAAAGAGAAGCTTAGGATGCAAAACATGACAATATAACCTATAGTATCAGCATAAAAAACAGTGAACCAGAAAGTCTATCTTTTCTTTTGGCCATGAAGAGAATAATGAGAGATTCCTGTTGAGAGAGGAAAACAAATATATCAGAATTTAGAAAGATACTCCAGGCTATTATTTGAATTTTTAAAAAGCAGCTACAATTTCTATTATTTATCTTGTGATTGTTTTAGTCTACTCAGGCTGCTATAACAATATCATAGACTGGGTGGCTTATAAACAACACAAATTATTTCTCATAGTTCTGGAGACTGGAAAGTCCAAGATCAAGGTGCCAATAGATTCAGTGTTTGGTAAGGACCCACTGCCTTGTTTACATAAGCCATATTTTTTGCTGTGTGGAATGGGAGAACTCTGATCTCTTGAGCACCTTATAAGGGTGCCAATTCTATCCATGAGGACTCTACCTTCATGAACTAATACCTCCCAAAGGCCTCTACACACCATCACATTAGGGATTAGGTTTCAACATATGAATTTGGAGGGAGGGAAGAGACACAAACATTCAGTCTATAAAAATGATTAAAGTAAAATTGTGTTACTTCCCAGTCTAACAGTTCCAACTCTTCGTCCAATAGAATCCCCTAGTCATCTCCTTACATCTCACGCTCACCTCCACCTGACTTCTTGAACCTCACCTGAAAGTAATGTCCACTTCCAGGACATCATCTGAGGTTGCAGAAAACTAAGGCTGTCTTATGAGAAGGATTTCCTAGGCTTCACAGCACTACTCAAGTTCTCTGAGATTTGCCTTCACCTTATGGAGATCTGGCACATGATTATACCCACCATGACCCTAATGAACTCCAGACGATGAAGCTTCAAGGACCTTCAACAGAAGATTCACCAGACACTTGTATATGTAGACCCAAAGAACAAGGCCTTGAGGAAAAATTGGAGTCCCTTCACTGACTGTCCAGCCTCCTTGGAGAATTTTGGTTTCCTGAGGACCATTCATTTGCCCCAGTGGCTGCCATACAGTACAAGATCCTTCTTAAGACAGCCATCATCTGCTGCTTACCCATGAGGGTATGGTCATAGCCCACAACTTCTGGAGTCATCAAACAGGTATACCACACAAGGCTAAATCTTTCATTTGCATCAAGAGGATGGGAGTTTTACCACCGCACTCATCTGTGGCCAGGGTGCTTGACTGATATCTTGTCTCTCAAGATCTCACCTCCTCTAGTTTCCCACAAGCACTAGAGCCTTGCATTTAATGGTGTAGTTCACTGGAGCCCTAATTTCCACACCTAGAACATGGCAGTCTTATTTCTCAAGGCTGCATCTTACTTCCTGGATCCCTTCCTGATATACTGTTTTTATAATCCTCCTAAATCCCAAAAGCCCTGCTTCCCAGCCTTGTCCTGCCTCTTGAGTAAGAAAATTTTAATTCTGATTCCAGATTGGGCTGGACTAAAGCAGTCTTTTCCAAAATTACTTAGTCATAAAGAATCATCAAGTACACTCATTAAAAATACAGAATTCCAAGCTGCCTCCTAGAAGTTCTGGTTCAGGACATCTATGGTAGCTCCTGACAATATATTTTTAACAGGTACCCTAGATGATCCCTAGGAATTTTTGGCATTTAGGAAAATACCAAATTAGAGTTTGCTGTGCCTTTGTAGACCTGGTAATTTCTAGTTTCTTTCTAGAGGGCTTGTCAATTCTTTCATCCCAATTAATTTCTCTGGTCCCAACCCCAGCCAGCCTCAGTCACATCTTTCTCTCTTACATACTCCCAGCATGCCTCACAGCCAGGATCATCCTGATCATGACACTTCTTTTACCCAGAATGACCTTGGCACTTGCCTGAGGACCATCCCTACCAGAGACTCTTACCTACACCTCCTGTAACCCTTGGATCGGTTCTCTTGAACAGTGTTACAGGCCCATAGCGGAAAGGAATTTTCCACATTTAATGGACATGGTGATTTTAATCTCTTCCTCAGAGGGCACCAGCTCTTTATACCCATTACCTTCTTTCGGCCCTTGTGGAAACTTCCTTTTTTCTGGACAGCCTATGATGTAAGCAGCCTCTATAATTGTTACACTTCAACAAAGAACAAAAATGCTAATTCAAAAAGACATATGCAGATTTGGTGGAGTAGGAGGATCCTGAGCTCACCTCATCCCACAGATACAATGAGATAATACCCACAGCAGTGTGTAAATAACCCAGAAAATGGCCCGATGACTGGCAAAACAGATTTTGCATAGCTAAATGTAGAGAAGAGGGCACACTGAAGTGCGTATGAAGGGCAGAGACATGGTTGGGAGCCAAAGTGTCCGCAGGAGGGATGCCAAGGATACAGAGAGGGGAATGGAGCAGACCTCATACTGGGCACCCCAGGCACAGGGGATCCACATTGGGAAGATGCATTCCCATAACATTTGGCTTTGAAAACTAGAATTGACCTAACTTCATGAGTTCTTACAATCAATGGGTCTTAACACCTAGAACTTTAAAAATCAGTGGGATTGGCTCTGGGAGAACCAGAGGGCAATAGAAACTGAATCCCCACCCTTAAAGAGACAGCATGAAAAGCAGGCCTGCAGAGATACAGCACAGAAGCAGCAATTTGAAAACCACCTGGGGTATATGGCAGCGAGATTTGTTTATTAATATCAGAGCATGTGCTGGAGGGACAGGGATCTTTGGGAGACTTCTCCGGAAACAAAGGAGTTGGTGGGTACCATTTCCTTCCTCTGCATCACAGCCTAGACACACAGACACTTGAGGGAACCAGAACAGCCCAAATACTCTCCACCTAGTTTACTAACAGCACACCTTGTCCTGTCCTTCTCTTGCAGCCCCACCCCCTCCAAAATGCCCTTGGCAAGAGTCCATCCAAAGTAGTGCCACAAGCCTGGCAGTGTGCAAGAGTCTCAACAGGGGCCAGCACCATTACAAAACAATTCCTATCCTGGGGAGAGGAAGATAATCACAGATACCAGTCTGACTGCAGCCCCAGCAGTGGGCTGGGGCAGACATCTGGTCTGATTGCAGGCCTCACCCACCAGTGAAAACGTCTCGGGGGATAACATAGGGAGAGTGATTCAGTACTACCACAGCTCTGACAAATGCCTGGTCTGACCCAACTCAAGTTCAGCATGGCCCCAAACTGGCCCACTAACAACATAGGGATGAAACCCTACTCATACCAGACAAAGACAGCAATTGCAGATGACTGGCTGAAGGCAAATGTGGCTCAGCCACAATAGTAGGGTGCACATAACATACACAGGAGACACCTCTGAAGTACCAGGTTCTGGTGGACAGGGGATATTGCATTGCAGGGCACTACAGGACCTCTTCTTCATAAGACCACTACTTTTAAGAGCAGGAGACATAGCTGACTTTCCTAAACATAGAAACAGACACACAGAGAGTTAGACAAAGTGAGAAGACAAAGGAATACACCCCAAATAAAAGAACAGGACAAAATCACAAGAGAGCTAAATGAAATGGAGATAAGTAATATACCTGGTAGAGAATTTAAAGTAATGGTCATAAAGATACTCACTGGACTTGAGAAAAGAGTGGAGGACCTCAGTGAGACCCTCAATAAAGAAACAGAAAATGTTAAAAAGAACCAGAGACGAAGAATTCAATAACCAAAATTAAAAATACACTGCAGGGTATAAACGGTAGACTAGAAGAAGTAGAACAGATCAGCAACCTGAAGACAGACTAGAAAAGCAACCAAACTGAACAGGAGAGAGTAAAAAGAATAATAAAAAATAAAAAGATTAAGGGAAATCATGAAACCATCAACTGAAATAAAATATGCATTATAGGGATCCCAGAAGGATGAGAGAGAAAAAGGGGCAGAAAATGTATTTGAAGAAATAATACCTGGTAACTTACTGAATCTGGAGAAGAAAACAGAAATCCAGATCTAGCAAGCCCAACAGAATCAACCCAAAGGAGGTCCATACTAAGACACATAGTAACTAAAATGGCAAAAAGCAGTGATAAAGAGAATTTTAAAGGCAGCAAGAAAAATAAAACAGTAACATAAAAGGGAAATCCCATAAGGCTATCAGGTGATTTTTCAGTAGAAACTTTGTAGGCCAGAAGATAATGGCATGATATATTCAAAGTGCTGAAAGAAAAAACCCCACAACCAAGAATGCTCCATCCAGCAAGGCTATCATTCAGAATAGAAGGAGAGATAGAGTTTCCCAGACAAGTTAAATGAGTTCATGAGCACTAAATCAGCCCTATAAGAAATGTTAAAGAGGACTCTTTGAGGAGAAAGGAAAGACTATAAGCAGGAGTTAAAAAAGCAGGAAGCATAAAAGCAGTAAAATTAAGTGATATATATATATATATATATATATCTCAAGGTATTCAGAAAATAAAAGGATGTAAAATATGACACCATATACCCAAAATGTGGCAGAGAGAGGAATAAAAATTTACTATTTTTAGAATGGGTTCAAACTTAAGCAGCCATCAACTTAATACAGACTGCTATAATGCATATGATGTTGTATATAAACCTAATGATAACCACAAACCATTTGAGAAGAGAACAAAAGAAAGGAAGAGAGAAGAACTACAAAAACAACCATAAAACAACTACCACGATGGCAATAAATACATACCTATCAATAATTACTTTGAATGTAAATAGACTAAATGCTCCAATCAAAAGACACAGGGTGATGGAATGGATAAAAAAGTAAGACCTTTCTATATACTCCCAGAAGAGACTTGTTTCAGACCTAAAGACACAGGCAGATTGAAAGCAAAGGGATGGAAAAGGGAAGTGAGAATAAAGCTAGGGTAGGAATATTTATATCAGACAAAATAGACTTTAAAACAAAGACTGTACAAGAGACAAAGAAGGACACTATATAATAATAAAGGGGACAATCCAACAAGAAGATAGAACTATTGTGAATATTTATGCACCCAGCATGGGAGCATTCAAATATATAAAGCAGCTAATAACAAACATAAAGGAAGGAATCAACAGTAATACAATAATAGTAGGGGACTTTAACACCCCACTTACATTAATGGATAGATCATAGAAACAGAAAATCAACAAGGAACACTGGCTTTGAATTATACATTAGACCAAATGGATCTAACAGATATATTTAGAACATTCTATCCTAAAACAGCACATTTCTTTTCAAGTGTATATGGAACATTCTTTAAAATATATCACATGATAGGCCACAAAACAAGTCTTAACAAATTTAAAAAGATCAAAGCCATACCATGCATCTTTTCCAAACATAATATTATGAAACTAGAAATCAACCACAAGAAAAAATCTGGAAAGACCACAAATATATGGAAGTTAAATAATATGCTACTAAACAATGAATGGGTCAACCAAGAAATCGAAGAAGAAATAAAAAAATACATGGAAACAAATGAAAATGAAAACATTATAGCCCCAAATCTTTGGGATGCAGCAAAAGCTGTACTAAAAGGGAAGTATATCACAATATAGGCCTACCTCAAGAAGCAAGAAAAATCTCAAACTACCTAACCTTAACACCTAAGTTAGAAGTATTAGAAAAAGAACAAATAAAATCTCAAACCAGTAGAAGGAAGTAAATAGGAAAGATTAGAACACAAATAAATTTTTTTGAAAAAATTAATAAAATTGATAAAACTCTAGCGAGACTTATCAAAAACAAAAAAGAAAGGACCCAAATAAATAAAATCACAAATGGGAGAGGAAAAATAACAGCCAACACCACAGAAATACAGACAATTTATAAAAGAATATTATGAAAAACTATATGCTAACAAATTGGACAACCTAGAAAAAATGGACAAATTCCTAGGACATATAAACTACCAAAACTGAAACAGGAAGCAATAGAAACCTTGAACAGGCCAGCAAAGAAACTAAATAACCAGAAAAGAAAGTAAAGAGGTAATTAAAAATCTCCCAGCAAACATAAGTCCAGGGCCAGATGGCTTCACAGGCAAATTCTACCAAACTTAAAGAAGAGTCAATACCTATTCTTCTCAAACTAGTCCAAGAAAATAGAAGAGGAAGGAAACCTTCCAAATTCATTCTATGAGGCCAGCATTTACCCTGATATCAAAACAAACTAAAAAACTACAAAAACAGGGGCTCCTGGGTGGCACAGCGGTTAAGCATCTGCCTTCGGCTCAGGGCGTGATCCTGGCATTATGGGATCAAGCCCCACATCAGGCTCCTCCGCTATGAGCCTGCTTCTTCCTCTCCCACTCCCCCTGCTTGTGCTCCCTCTCTTGCTGACTGTCTCTATCTCTGTCAAATAAATAAATAAAATCTTTAAAAAAAAACTACAAAAACAAAAACAAAACCCACTACAGAATAATATCCTTGACAAACATAGATGCAAAAACCCTCAACAAAATATTAGTAAACCAAGTCCAACAATACATTTTATTTTTTA
>NC_048228.1:67575080-67580620 GCF_002007445.2 Ailuropoda melanoleuca | reverse complement strand
TAAATGTGAGAGCATAAAAATCCTAGAAGAGAGCACAGGTAATAATTTCTCCGACATCAGCCATAAAAACATTTTTCTAGGTATATCTCCAAAGACAAGGGAAACAAAAGCAAACATAAACTATTGCAACTACATCAAAATAAAAAGCTTCTTCCCAGAAAAGAAAATAACCAGGGAGCTCGGTAGGAGAAGGAAGGGAAGAATGAAGGGGAGGTAAACAGAAGGGGGAATGAACCACGAGAGACTATGGACTCTGGGAAACAAACTGAGGGCTTCAGAGTGGAGGAGGGTGGAGGATTGGGATAGGCCGGTGATGGGTATTAAGGAAGAGACGTATTGCATGGAGCACTGAGTGTTATACACAAACAATGAATCATGGAACACTACATCAAAAACTAATGATGTACTGTATGGTGACTAACATAAAATAAAAAATTAAAAAAAAAAAGGAAACAACCAACAAAACTAAAAGCCCACTGAATAGAAGATATTTGCAAATGACATATCTGATAAGAGGTTAGTATCCAAAATATATAAAAAGTGGATACAACTCAACACCAAAAAAAAATAATAATAATAATAATAATCCAATTAAAAATGGGCAGAAGAGATGAATAGGCATTTCTCCAAAGAAGACAAACAGAGCCAAAAGGCACATGAAAAGATGCTCAACATCACTCATCATCAGGGAAATGCAAATCGAAACCACAATGAGATATCACTTCACACCTGTCAGAATGGCTAAAATTAACAAAACAAGAAACAATAGATGTTGACAAGGATGTGGAGAAAAGGGAACCCTCTTGTATTGTTGGTGGGAATGCAAACTGGTGCAGCCACTATGGAAAAACTGTATAGAGTTTCCTCAAATACTTATAAAGAGAACTACCATATGATCCAGTAATTCCACTATTGGGTATTTAACCAAAGAACATGAAAACATTAATTTGAAAAGATGTATGAACCCCTATGTTTATTGAAGTATTATTTACAAGAGCCAAATTATGGAAATAGCTCAAGTGTCCATTGATAGATGAATGGATAAAGAAGATATATATATGTATATATATCTGCATAAATGATATCTGCGTATCATTTGCAACATCAATAGATAGAGAGGGTGTAATACTAAGTGAATAAGTCAGTCAGAGAAAGATAAATACCATATGATTTCACTCCAATGTGAAATTTAAGAAAAATGAACAAAGATAAAAAGAGACAAACCAAAAAACAGATTCTTAATAGAGAACAAACTGATGGTTACCAGAGTGGGGGTGGGTAAGGGAATGGGTAAAATAGGTGAAGGGGATTAAGAGTACACATATCATTGATCACCGAGTAATGTATAGAATTGTTGAATCACTATATTGTACACCTGGGACTAATATAACACTACACGTTAAATAAAATAGAAATAAAATAAAATAAAAAACATATATGCACTTCCATTTTTATTACAGCATTATTTATAATAGCCAAGATATGGAAGCAACCTAAGTGTCCATTAATAGACGAAACAATAAAGAAGATGTGGTGCATGTGTGTATGCATATATAATGGAATATTACTCAGCCATAAAAAAGAATGAGATCTTGCCATTTGTGACAACAGGGATGGACCTAGAGAATATTATGTTAAGTGAAATAAGTCAGAGAAAGACAAGTGCCATATGATTTCACTTATATGTGGAATCTCAAAAGTAGAACAAATTAACAAACAAACAGAAAGAGACTCATAAATACAGAGAGCAAAGTGGTATTGCCAGAGGGGAGATGGTGGGGGGATGGGATAAGTGGCTAAAGGGGGGATGGGATAAGTGGCTAAAGTGGACAAGTATAAACTTTCAGTTATAAAATAAATAAGTCACAGAGATGAAAAGTACAGCATAGGGAATATAGTCAATAACATTGCAGTAATGTTGTGTGGTGATGGATGGTAACTTCATTTATTGTGGTGAGCATTATATAACATGTAGAATTATCAAATCACTATGTTGTACACTTGAAACTACATATGTATGATATATGTGTGTCAACATACTTCAATAATTAAAACTTTTTAAAAACAATGTATAAGGGACACCTTGGTGGCACAGTTGGTTGAGCAACCAACCCTTGGTTTCAGCTGGGGTCGTGATATCAAGTCCCAACTCATATCTGAGCTCAGCCCAGAGTCTGGTTGGGATTCTTTCTCCTTCTCCCTCTGCCCCTCCCATTCATGCTCTCACTGTCTCCCTCAAAGGAATAAATAAATCTTAAAAAAAAAAAAAAAACCCACCAGTATATAAATATATGCTGTACCACACTGTCAAGCATTTGCCTATATTCCCAAATAATTTTTCCTGGTTGTTTCATGTATACAAGATTTGTCTTTTCAGTTTAACTACATCTAGTAATTATAATAATAATCACATGTAATAATAATCACTTCCTGTATTTATGTAATACATTTTGTAAACACATATAATACAATAAATATATTTAAATTTTTCTTTATAGTTGTTTTCTCCCTGAGAATAGATCCCATACCCTCAATTTGTTTCTTATTTTTAGTTATTCCTCACAGCACTAGAATGCACAGATACACAGTGAGCAATCAATAATTCATTACAATATTAGTTAACAAAGTAAATGAGGGATTTAAGGCCTACCACAACTGAATGATAGTAAGAACTCATGATCAAACTAAAAGACAAGAATTCTTGGAAATCACCTGTTTGAGGAATTTAATATGTCGACCATGTCAAAGGAGAAGAAAGTTCTGCATTTTTAGTTCCTTGGGTCATCCTAGACATCCAAGAGGTCCATTTATCAACCTACTCGGGTGGAAATAAAATACAACAAACAACTAAACCCAAATTTACCTTTCTGCCTGAAAATAATGAATGTGAAGGTTGATGAAAATCTAGAATGTGATGCGATGTTTTCCATGTTTACATTGGCACAGATCCAATGTGGAAGCGGTTAGTTGATTTAGGGTTAGCAAAGCAAAGGAAATCAGGAAGGAGTGAGTTCCTCTGCCCAGAATTCAGCTTATGGAAACTCCTTTTAGAAATCATGATAGTCGGGGCGCCTGGGTGGCGCAGCAGTTAAGCGTCTGCCTTCGGCTCAGGGCGTGATCCCGGTGTTATGGGATGGAGCCCCACATCAGGCTCCTCTGCTATGAGCCTGCTTCTTCCTCTCCCACTCCCCCTGCTTGTGTTCCCTCTCTCGCTGGCTGTCTCTATCTCTGTTGAATAAATAAATAAAATCTTAAAAAAAAAAGATATCTCTAGAAAGTCTAGAGAGACACTGAAAAGGAATGACAATGCTAGCCAAGTTTTAAGTCAATAAGAACCTCCCCCCAGAGAATTTTGTATTCATTTTTATAAGGCTCTCTAGAACTAGGGTAATCTTTTTTCTTTATTTCAAAATCAATGAAGGCCAGAAAAATATGCAGACACTGATAATACCTGAAAGGATCTGACTGATACTCATAAATGTTAATTTCATGATTCATCTGCTACTACTATTACTCCACAACACCAAACTGTATTATATACCAGTAGACACCAGGGTCCACTTTGGTAATTATTTCTTGTGTCAGATTTAATAAAAGAAGTCATCTTCTCCATCCCTCATAGACGCTCCGTGTAGCTGCAATTGCAATTCTTATTCTGGCCTTCCTTTGACCCCCAAATTTCCAAACGCTTTGGAGAAGAGTTTAGACTGGCCAAAACTATAAAGAAAATTGAATTTAGCAAGTCATTTCCAAGAATCTCTAAAGTTTGTTTATATAATTGAGCAATGTAGAATCATTCTTGAATATCAAACAGAAAACTTCTGCACCCACAATTTTCCCCCTTTAAAGAGAGAATAAAAATCTACTAGATGATTGTCTTGAGATGTGGTATCATATTGACCTAAAGATTCAGGTAAACATGAACCCTAAAACAATTCTGGAAAATCTACTTTGACCTCAGCAGTACCAAGAAGCAAAAGCATTGGAATGAGAAAATTAGCTATTTTGAGTGTGAACTTATATTGCCAACATTTTGACCAAGGCCAGAAAATATTACCACTTTATTTCTTGTTTATTCCAGTCCCTTCCCAGGTGCCTCCTAAAGAACATTTCTAAAAGTGAGCTATATAGGGATTTGGGGGCAACTGGAAGTACCTTTATTCACTTACAGTTTTAGTTTTTTAAATCTAGATACATTCTTGCCATGCAAAAAAAAAAAAATCAGAGGTTTAAATGCTGAGACTCTTACTCTTAGTAAAGTTTAAATAAAGAGAAATTCTCTTCTCTGTCCCACTACCCCAGCTAGTCCAAATTCTTCCAACACCCCATCTTCTCTCCAGAAATACAAAGTATTTCATATAAGAAATACAAAGTATTTCTAGACTAGGAACCAAATTCATAGCTCTAAATGGAAGTTATTGACCTGGATTTGGGTTTTGTAGGATAATAAGGAGATTACATTTTGCACAAGAAATAGAAGACAGTGGGAGAGAGAGAAGCACAGGGTTTTCATGCATTACAAAGGAGCATAGGAAATTGACAGAAATTGGACAAACAGGAGGGAGAGAAGAAACTATCACTGGAAGGAAACACTATTTAGGAAATCATTATTGGAGAATTGCTATGAATTATTGCAAACCTTTCTTTTTCCCTAAAGCATTTAGTGTCACTACCTTATATGATTATTCCAAGAACTTATATGCTGGCAGAAAGAAAAGAAAAGAAAAAAGAAAAGAAAGGAAAAGAAAGAGGAAGGAAGGAAGAAGAAAGAGAGAGAGAGAAAAAAAGAAAGAAAGAAAAAGAGAAACCCTTCACCCACCTAATTACTTCTTTCCACTGATTTTTAAAAAAATAATCTTTATCTCTGAAATAGTTTAAGGGTCACAAGAAACTGTAAAAGTAGTAGAGCTCCCATGTACCCTTCACCTAACTTCCCCCAATAAGATGTTACATGGCCTTAGCACATGGTCAAAAACAGGACATTGATGTTGTTCAATGTTATTAAATCAGCTATAGACCTTATTTCGATTTCACAGATTTTATATGCACTTTTTTTCTTTCTTTCCCTTTCCTTTTCTTTTTCTGGTCTATGAAGTTTTATCATATGTGCAGATTTGAGTAATCAATACTGCGATCAAGATTTAGAATGGTTCAGGGGCGCCTGGGTGGCTCAGGCAGTTCAGTGTCTGCCTTCAGTTCAGGTCATGATCTCAGTCCTGGGAATGGAGTCCCACATTGGGCTCCCTGCTCAGCGGAGAGCCTGCTTCTTCCTCTCCCTCTGCTGCTCCCCCTGCTTGTGCTCTCTCTCTCTGTCAAATAAATCAATAAAAATCTTTAAAAAAAAAAAGATTTAGAATGGTTCCATCACTACGGAGAAACTTCCCAGTGTTAATCCTTGATTGTCACACCCCTCCCCCAATGCTAGACCCAGCTCTAGCCCTAGCAACCACTGATCTGTTCCTCCAGTACTACCGCTTTGTCATTTGGAGGCTGTTATATAATCATACTATATATATATATATATATATATATATATATAT
>NC_048228.1:67562224-67574670 GCF_002007445.2 Ailuropoda melanoleuca | reverse complement strand
ATAGCAGAGGAGCCTGATGTGGGGCTCGATCCCATAACGCCGGGATCACGCCCTGAGCCGAAGGCAGACGCCCAACGACTGAGCCACCCAGGTGCCCCGAAATAATTTTCTTAATTTGTTAATGAGTATCTATCGATCTTTCATCACATATGACAGAATACTAGAAACATTCCTGTCACTTCTATAGAATTTATGCTCTAAAAATGGAACTTGAGACCATTTCCTTTTTTTTATTTTTATTATTATTCTTTTAAAGATTTTATTTATTTATTTGACAGAGATAGAGACAGCCAGTGAGAGAGGGAACACAAGCAGGGGGAGTGGGAGAGGAAGAAGCAGGCTCATAGCAGAGGAGCCTGATGTGGGGCTCGAACCCATAACGCCGGGATCACGCCCTGAGCCGAAGGCAGACGCTTAACCGTTGTGCCACCCAGGCGCCCCTGAGATTGGCTTTTTGAGCTTGCCCTTAAGATCCATCCTTTACATTGATTTTTAAAGTTCCCATTAAGCAAAAATTTAAAGTAAACCAACACCACCTTATGATCAAAACAGGATCAGGGAGAAAAAAGCATTCAGAATAATCAGTGTTTTGGGGTTTTGTTTTTGTTTTTGTTTTTTAGAGAGAGAATGTTTGCATGTATGATTTGGAATAAACTGCAGAGCTCCCAATGGTGTTACTCTTCAGAGGAGATGAAGAAGAAATGGCTTTGGAAACTTGAAGCATCTTATTTTGGCCTCCTTAAAACTATGACATTAGGTTCACTGGGACCATATGCATTTTGGGTTATTGCTCAAACAGTGTTATTGTTTGGGGAGAGCGGACTAAAGTTTTGCAGATAAAATTTGCATTGAGGACCAATTTCAAAGAATCTTGAACTTGACAAAATGCCAATTACTAGAATATTTCTTTGTCCGTAATTAGGAACACTATGAAAACTAGCAGATATTCACAACCATTTTCACCATTAATAAAGTGGCGCATTTGCAGAGTTTCTATTAAAATACGTTTATTACTTCTCTCAGAATTTTAAATGCTTGGATTTTAAGCACTGAAAGTAAAAATCTGCATGAGGCTAAATTTCATAAAAGTTGAGTCAATTCCTCATAGCAGAAAAAGCATTTGTGGTTATTATACTAGTTTGGGGAATAAAAAATAATTCAGATAAATGGACTTTCTAAAGGGCACTTTTTAGCATAAAAACAGTTTCAGAAGTATGATAGAAAGTTATATCCAGGAATTACTGGGTTGGTATTTAAATGTATGTAAATAGGAGTGCCCTGCTAAGCCGCTATAGTAAGATAATATATGTCCTAATGGGGTTTTCCAGCTGGCAGCTTTGCGTTCCACAGGCTCTTATAACTCATTCTGTCAGTGGATTTGGCCTTGGGCCTGAACCACCTGTTCTGAGGACATACAACTTCTGAGGTCTTTATCTGGTCTTCTGTTGATGACCTCACTTCGTCTTTCAGACTTCCTATTACAACCTTGGCATTGCTGCCTGGGGCTCCCCTAAGTGGACTCCTGTCTTGGAAGGACCCAGGCTTTATGATGATACAACACCTCAGGTGAAACTTTTGCAGAAGCCAGAACTCTCTGTCAGGGCACAGACCATCTTCCACGTCCAATTTAAAAATCACCACCTTTCTGCACGTGCCCAGGTAGCAAAGATGTTGTGCACAGTGCAGCTGGGCAACACTTTTCCTAAATCATCAAGCCCAGTAATTTAAAGGAGGCCTTCACTATAGGGTAGTTATTGAGGAGGTTAACCCCGCAGTGGGAGTGGGGACCTCACTGGGGCCATGGGAGTGGAGGAGGATGTACCCAGAGGGCAGGCTGTTAGGGGTAATAGCCATTCTAGAAGGCAGACAGACCACGGAGAGGTACAGCAAACCACACTGGGTGATTGTTCCAGCAGCACAGAGCTCGAGGCCATGAGGAACTGGAAGCAGCAAGATGGTGGCGAGCCAGGCAGTAGTCACATGAGGAAAATTTGGAAACCAATGACCAAGGCAAGAGCAAGGCTTAGGAGAGCATAGAAGTGCCCGTTACTGACACTGAACAAATTTTGAGTTGGAACACAGGAATAAGGTAAGAAAGGGAAAGGAAAGGGCATTTAAATTGATAGACAGCCTACTAAACTAGGTGCCTTAAGTTTGAGATTTTATTTAATCCCCACAACAACCAAGCAAAGTAGGAATCATTATTCCCATTATACAGAAGAGAAAAATGAGGTTCACAGTTTTGCCATAATCACACAGTTGACATGTGGAGTAGCAGGATTTGAACTCAGGACAGTCTGACTCCAAAGATATTATTGCTATATTCACAACGTCATGTGTCATACTTATTATTATTTAATGCCAAATCTTTGAGAACATAGCCCATAGTGCATATCTCCTCTTGTCATTTATTTTTTCCTCTTTAAATTATATTGTTCCATAAAGACTTTGAAAAAAAAAAAGTCTAAATTCACCTCCAGAAGCTATGAGAGGGGGAGTAGAGTCAGACCTATCTAGGAATTTGTGTTTGGAGGCAGCCAAGAGGAAACTAGGGTATTGGATGAGCAAGGTGGACCTCAGCTTCTGTGGGATCCCCAGAAGACAGAGGTGTACCAGAAGCAGAGACCAAAACTTGGAGTAGGGAGCCAGTGTGTTTGGTGATTCCAGATGGAATGCAGAAAATTAGACTCCTCTAATGAAGTTTTCTCAGCATCCCACAGCATCTACAGACAAAACAGGGACAGGAGGCTCTAACAGGGGGCCAACTTCATCCCTAAGAAACAGGGAGGAGAATATGTAACATAGATTTTTGGGGGTACAAATATCCATTGTAATTCTCTTGGTTTTCTTAAATTTATACTTTATAAAGACATTTTTAAAGAAATATAAAAATAACAATTTAAATGAATTTCTAATTTTTCTCCCAAATTTCGTCTAATAAAAATATTTAATGTATTTACATAATAGACATATTTTCAAATAAAGAGTAATCAGACATGTATCATTTTCAGTTTTGATAAATGTCTACAGCAGAAGGTCCAGGCGATACAAATTTTTAATGTAAAGACTGAAGTTTATTTGGTATTTCAGAGCACCACCTGGTGGATTAATTAACAATAACAATCCAAAACAAAAGTGAATCAAAATGGCTCTGAAATAATAGGAAATGGAACCTATGATGCTCATCCCTTTTCTTTTCCTTCTACCTTGGCCCTGGTTCCTTCTTTTCCAGTCCTTCTTTTCATTGCCTATCCAATCTCCCCTGCCTCTGTTTACTTTCAGTTTGTCCATGCCACCTAGCTGTATTGCTGAATCTTCAGAGTGGCTAAGAAGCTTGTTTAATTATGCCTGACTTAATAAAATCTAAGAAGTTTCTAAAATTCAAGTAGAAAGGCAAATTGATTTGAAGTTACAAAACCGAATTTTCTTGCCGAGACTGAATCTTTGTGCCCAGGGGTGAGTTTGTGTTTCCCCAAGGAGGGGTTTTTGTTTGATTGATTAAGACAGAAATAATCATTCTAATGAAACCCCTCTTTCATAATTTATGTGTACATAATGAGTAAAGTTGACTCATTTACAGTGTTTTAGCCTATTGTTCTGATCCAGCAGCCAATGGTTCTGAGAAAGAGGTGGGTATAGAGCAACCTTCTTAAAGGTCTCTGATCTCAAAAAACCCATAATATGAATAAGTGGAAAAGACAGGTCAAAGACATCAAGAAGTCATAAAGACTGAGGACCTGGAGACCTCATGACTTGTCTACAGGGATATATTATAATAATGTATAATAATATACATTATTCGGATCCAGCCAGTTCTTCCAGTTTTTTAAAAACAAGCCAAAAAGCTTGATTTTTATGAGAGATCTTCATATGTTTAAATATTAGCAAATTTTCATAAAAATGCCATAGGCCAACTTACAGTGGCTCACAGGCCAACCTCTGATTAAAAGTTGTAGGAGAGGTGCCTGGGTGGCTCAGTCGGTTAAGTGTCTGACTCTTGATCTCAGTTCAGGTCTTGATCTCAGGGTCATGAGTTCAAGCCCCATGTTGGGCTCCATGATAAGCGTGGGGCCTACTCAAAAAAAAAAAATTGTGGGAATTTGTAAATAATGCTGCAATAAACATAGGGGTGCATACATTTTTTTGAATTAGTGTTTTCATTTCCTTTGATGAATGGATAAAGAAGATGTGGGGTGTACACACACACACACACACACACACACACACACAGAGGAATATTACTCAGCCATAAAAAAAGAGTGAAACCTTGCCATTTGCAACAACATGGATGGGTCTAGAGAGTATAATGCTAAGTGAAATTAGTCAGTCAGAGAAAGACAAATACCATGTGATTTCACTCATATACGGAATTCAAGAAATAAAACAAATGAGCAAAGGAAAAAGACAAAAAAATAGACTCTTAAATACAGAGAACAAACTGATGGATGCCAGAGGGGAACTGGACAAGGGGGAAGGGGGCGATGCATGAAACAGGTGAAGGGGATTAAGAGTACACTTATTGTGATGAGCACTGAGTAATGTATAGAATTGCTGAATCGTTATATTATATACCTGAAACTAATATAACACTGTTAATTTTACCTGAATTTTAAAAATAAATTATAAAAAAAGGTGTGGGAATTTGGACTTCATTCACCGGATGACAGAATATGAATAATCAAGTAATTTAATTTTATTTTATTAAATCAGTCCACCCCAGGTCCCAAACAAATCACTTTTGCCATGCCTCAGGACTTCTAACGACCTCTCAATCAGCAAGTCTATGTCATTACCCCCCGTTACTTCACATAGTCAGATTACAGGATCATGGAGAGTCAGAAGGGCCTGGAAGTAGCCTTTCATCCCTGTGACTGTCCACAAGCCTTGAAATAACCCAGGTTCAGACTTTGGCTCCAACTAGAAACCATTTAGCAGAGCTAAGAAAAACAGCTGTGGGGCTTAGGGGCTTGAAGTTTGCATTGCATTTCCAAACAAATTCATACATAAGTTCTAAAATATATTTAAGTTAAAAATACCTTAACTCACATTTTGGCCATCTTTATCTCTACATGCCCTACTGAGGTGACCAGGGGCACTTTACTGCTAATTGATTTAGGAAAGATGCTGACACCATTTCCATATTTTAAAGAGAAAAATATTAGCTTCCTTCCTCAGAATTCTCTGGGAAACAGTGCAGGGTTTTTCGGGGTTTGTTTCAGCATGGAAAAAACTCAGAGGGTGTAACAGTGATATTTTAATAATAAATTTCATGGCCAAAAAGACTTGAAGGATGTCTGTCTACTCAGCTTTCATGACAAATGACCATAGATTGGGTGGCTTAAACAAAAGAAATTTATTTCTGGGACATCTGGGTGGCTCAGTTAGTTAAGCATTCGGCTCAGGTCATGATCCCAGGTCCTGGGATTGAGCCCCATGTTGGGCTCCTTGCTCAGCGGGAAGACTGCTTCTCCCTCTGCCTGCCACTCCCTCTGCTTGTGCTCTCTCTCTCACACACACACACACAAATAAATAAATAAAATCTTTTTTTTTTTTTAAGAAATTTATTTCACAAATGACCATAGATTGGGTGGCTTAAACAAAAGAAATTTATTTCTGGGACATCTGGGTGGCTCAGTTAGTTAAGCATTCGGCTCAGGTCATGATCCCAGGTCCTGGGATTGAGCCCCATGTTGGGCTCCTTGCTCAGCGGGAAGACTGCTTCTCCCTCTGCCTGCCACTCCCTCTGCTTGTGCTCTCTCTCTCTCTCACACACACACAAATAAATAAATAAAATCTTTTTTTTTTTTTTTAAGAAATTTATTTCTGGGGCACCTGGGTGGCTCAGTCATTAAGTGTCTGCCTTCGGCTCAGGGCATGATCCCAGGGTTCTGGGATCGAGCCCTGCACTGGGCTCCCTGCTCNGGGCACCTGGGTGGCTCAGTCATTAAGCGTCTGCCTTCGGCTCAGGGCATGATCCCAGGGTTCTGGGATCGAGCCCTGCACTGGGCTCCCTGCTTCACTGGGAACCTGCTTCTTTCTCTCCCACTCCCCCTGCTAGTGTTCCCTCTCTTGCTGGCTGTCTCTCTCTCTCTGTCAAATAAATAAATAAAATCTTCAAAAAAAAAAAAAAGAAAAGAAAAAGAAATTTATTTCTTCACAATGGTTAACAGTCCAAGACTAAGGTGCCAGCTGACTCAGGTGCTGGTGAGGACTCTTGTCCTGCCTTGCTGACAGCCACCACCTCACCTGTCCTCCCGTGGCTTTTCCTCGTTGCATGCATGTGGCGAGAGAGGGAGCATAAGCAAGCTCTCTGCTGTCATTTCTTATAGGACACTATTCCTATTGGATCAGGGCCCCACCCTTTTGACCTGGTTTAACTTTCCTTCTATGAAGCCCTATCTTCAAATACAGGCGTGCTGGGGGTTAGGGCCAACATATAAATTGGGGGGGGCAGATGTACTTCTTTATCATTTGCATAGTATCTCTTGAAACTAAAATAATTAAAGCATCTCCTTTTTTAAAAATTATAAATCCTAATGTTGTATTTAACCCAATTATTTTAAATCCCTTATGCTGACCTACAGTCCTTCTAAACTCGAATAAGCACACTCAGTGTTTAATTTTTACATTTGCTAGCCTTTTGTAATGTCTCAACGTAGTCTCTTAAACAATTATTCCTTTATTGTTAAATAATTTCCAAGTTTTAGCTTTCCACAGAACTCCAAGGCATCACTTCCAGTGTGAACAATAGGTATGGCTTTTATCAGCATTTCCTTTAGAATGCTGAGGAGTCATTGGTTGATCATTTCTGCTAGGAGACTGGGCTCAGGCACACTGCAGACCTCAATTTCACCTTTGTGCTTTGGGATATGAGCTACCTGACTAAACAAATCTGGTTTTGAAGAATAACTTGTAATATTTTCAGTTATTTATAATTTTTAAAAATAGAATCCCTTTCTTATTTTTTGAAATAATACTGAGAGACGCCCTCAGGTACTGGGTGTTAGTCAGTGATCTTGTTCCTCCCACTTCCCCTCTCAAAGCCTTGCAGCGGTGTCTGTCCTACCCGCTGGTTGCAGCTGGTTCACGGGCAGCTTATTTAAGGTTTTACTGGCCTGATCAGATTTTTTTCTCACAAGAATTCAGAAGAGAAACAGAGAAAGCCCTAGGCAGTTAAGATACGGATGTTGGATTTGAACAGACTTGTCACCCAAGGGCACCACTGAGGGTGACTTGGATGAGTCATCACCCCACAGCACAGGACGCCAGCCCTTAGAAAGCAAGCAGAATGGAGCCGGTATACAGGGCAAGGCAAAGACAAGAGGCCCCTGCAACCTACAAAGACTTTCTCCATGGTTCCCAGTTCTCATCCTTCTGAGCCTCCACTGTAGTTAGGAAGACTTAGAGTGGAATCAGTTCCTTACTGTTTTAAAACACAGTGCATCGGGGCGCCAGGGTGGCTCAGTCAGCTAAGCATCCGACTCTTGGTTTCAGCTCAGGTCATCATCTCGGGGTCATCAGACTGAGCCCCATGTCGGGCTCTGTGCTCAGTGTGGAGTCTGTTTGTCTCTCTCCCTCTGCTCCTCCTCCTGCTCACACCACACACACACACACACACACACACTCTCTCTCTCTAAAATAAATAGTTTTTAACATAAAATAAAATATAGTGCACTAATAGAAAATCTGAGTCCAACAGATCAAGAGACAACTGCCATGGCAAAGTTAGTTTGTTACTCAGAGTTCCCAAGAGGAGGGGGCCACATGAGGAAACACCGGGCTTGGTCATGAAGAAGAGAGAAGGGGGAACTGTGGCCAAAAGCTTCTATTGCGGCTTCCGTGGGAACAAACGGGTAAAGAAGGTTTAGGATTATCTGAATAATTTCAGTAGGCTGTGGGGCACAGGAGCTGTCCCTAGTTGCCTAGTACTTGGTTCTGGGCTCATTAAGGCCAGTGTGAATGGCCCAGAGTGTAAGAGCCTGATAAAGGAGATGGCTGGAGTGTGGACTTTGCATCAGCTGGTCTGTACTGGAAAAACATGCCACTGGACTCAGGGCTCCTGAGGAGGCTGGGGAGGGAATGAGGGAGGCAGGAGGCCCAGGCAAGGTGACCGAGGCATAGGATGGGGTTATCCAGAACAAGGCATGTCCAGCATATGCATGTAGGGCAGATGTTAAAGCAACAAATTTACAGAAACTAGGAACACGGTTAATACACTTACATTCAAACATGCTCTAAAATAGGTTCAGAAACTGGTCCAAAGTTGCAGGGCTAATCAGAGGCAACACCAGGATGAAATAAGCCAAGTTCTTTGCTAACATGCCACACTGCCTCTGTTGTGCTTTGACTAAACCTGGGGCTGGCCTGGGTCCTCCAGTCCCTGCAGGATAATAAGGGGTGCAGGACCCCAACTCTACAGTAGCAAAAGCAAAACTCAACACAAAGAATTTTTTTGATCCTTCAGGGGAGGGGAAATACCATTTTAGGGAGCAAACTCCCAAGCTAAAATAGCACTGTTCCCTTTAAGCAATAACACAGAATTCACACCTACCCAGAACTTCAATGGCTCATTTTTCACTTACCTGTCATTTGGAATTAATATTACATATCATGGTATGGTTGGTCTTTTGCAAAGATACATAGTGGTTTTCCTGTTTCTACGATGCTATTAAGACTGTGATGTGAGTATGCCACTGTAGGATCAATAGCCCTTACCTCAAGATTGATAGGTGAAGCCACTGCTGAAAATGCCCTTTCACCTTGGTTCTCCCCACGCTGACTTCAGAATTTGGTGCACTTAGACACATCATGTTCCTTGTTATCTACTCTCATGCTCCCATAGTCTGTGCGACACATTTTGGAACTTTACACAGTGTCTTATTAGACCACTGATTGGACAATACATTTTTTGTGTCTGGTCTCTCCTTTTAGATTACAAACTTCTTACTGGCAAAAGTATGCCGAATTTCCTTTTCTTCTCATTCTCTGAGCCTTTATCCCCCATATAAATGTCTGGGCTACAGGAGGGAGGCATGAGCATGAATGAGCTATCAGAATATTGCTATAACAAAACCGAAAATAAATGAAATTTAAAAATCAATTGAGCTGCTCTTAAGGTATCTGGCTTTCCACTAGTTGGTGATTACTACCCTTGATTTTAAAAATGTTTCCGTTTTCTGTCTTATAGTATAGTTTAATTCCTGCATTTAATTGTAGGTAAGGTAACACATAGCTGGTCTTATATCAGTTGTGGTGAATACATGAATCATATGTTAATTAAAAGCATGATGATGTATTACCTCATTGGGTGCATTTGTGTCACAAAATCTTAAAATGAACCATATTCTAAAGAGCGCACATATGCACACACACAAAAATATGCTACTGGTTTCTGATAGATGATTACACTGCCTGATTTGGTGGTGTTCTAGAAATAGTGCAGTAGAGAGAATAAAAGATCCAGAAATTGATACAAACTCATAAAGTTTATATACCTGTTTTAGTTTTTTGACCTATGTTGTGCATTCATTCAATCATTCATTCCTTTATTGAATAAGTGGTATTGGGCACTGTTCTAAGTATCCAGATGAAAACAAACAGATGCAACAAGATAAGATGATCCTCTCTTATCTTTTTAATCAATGGCATAGAGGACAGTACTAATATGTCCATTTATATATTTAAAAAACTGAGGGCAAAAGGTATATATGTACTTGCCCAAATACATATAAGTAGTAAGTGGTAACATTAGGATTCAGATCCAGGTCTGTATGTCTTCAAGGCCCATGTACTTTTCAACCCCAGTTATTAATTTTAACCCCAGTCAACATTTATAGGAGATTAGCCTAAATTTCAAATAAAAAAGTCAAAGGAATCTGTTAATGACTTTCCTTTAAACTACAGTAAGAATTGTCTACAGAAAATGTGTACCTTAGAAAACTGCATGTTTCTTGATATTGTTCTTGTACTCTGTACAAGAATACAGCAAAAATCCTAAAGACAAAATTAAAAAGAATAAATCTTTCTCGCCACTCACACACACATATATACAATACATACCACACACACAGAACACTATACATACACACTTATGAAGTAACCTTGTAAAGTCATTTGCTCTGTTTCTCTCTGGTCAAGTCACATGACTATAATTTTCTTTAAATATCATATACTTCTCCTGGAGTAAAGATTTATTAAAAATAATTCATTACTTATTTTGTGAAATAAATTCCAATGGCAGTAATATTTTTAAAGTATTCCTCTTTTCACTTAAAAATAAATGCCTGATAGTTTCAGGTAGCCTTAATTTTTTTAAAAAATAGAACATTTCTTGATTTTTCAATTATATAATTTTTGTCAGTGGTGACATTACTAAGTACCCTTCAAACAGGTTGTTCTATCTCATAGATGATATTTTTAACAAGCCACACAATGCTACATAAAAAGATAGTGAATTTCAAATGTATAAAATGATTTTTAAGTCAATAATCAGTTTTACCATATCTCCTAACACTTGTATAAACCCAAATTTGTGCATTGAAGGGAAAGAAATATTCTGTATGTATGGTATTTTCTGCACACTGGGATATATATGTATATGCCAGTTAAAAACTGAACTCCAGCTAAAGACCAAAGTACAAGATACAAAGAAAATTTTAAAATATAACAATGAGTAAAAAGGAGTCTTTATCTTTGGTTCAAACTGAAACTAAGGATTTTTCCTTGGCTTTTTCCTAAGTGTTTCAATCTTGGTTATAAATAGTAGCTTTCATATTTCCAGTAGCTAATTTCCAGAAATATCCTAAGACTTCCAGGGTTTAGTTGTGCATCATTTGGGCAAGGCGAGGCTATTCTGCAGTATCAAACAACCTGAGAACTCTCAGCAGTTTAAAACAATATTTATTCCTTACTCGTGTGCATATTCTGGGTCCGCAGTAGGCTTTGCCTGCTCTTGGCATCACTGGGAACCTACGCGGAGAGAGGCCGTGTCCTGACAAAGTCAGAGGAGGGAAAGAGAAAGTGGAGAACCACGTGCTGATTCTTAAAACTTCTGCTTAGAAATGACATATATCACTTCTGCTCACAGGCAACTGGCCAAAGCAAATCACAGGACCACACCTGTATTAGCAGGGTGGGGATGAACAATTCTTCCACCAAGAGATACACCGAATATTTATAAATAATACAGTTTGCCACAAGCTCTAAAAGTGCCCTATGCCTAGGACTATAGTTTGTGAAATCAGCTCTCTGCATTATTTCATTTGATCCTGATGACAACTCCTTGTGATGTAAGGCATGGGAAAGGTAGGGGTGGTGTGCTGCAAAACCCTTCAGCAGAACCATCTCATCAACGTTCACTGCTTCTGATATTTCTGGTCTTCCACATCAGCTGATCAGACTGGCACAAAGGGTGGGACAAGGCCAGATCAAGGCCCCTTCCAAATGGCTCTGCTTCCCACCAGCTTCATGCATCCTACTTCCTGCCTTGGAGTGCTCCCAATTCCTTGTATTCTTTGCTATTCCCTGGAATGGAGTGCGTGGGTGAGGCTAGAGGAGTGATCACCAACAGGACAGAGCTGCCATGGGACATGAGGAGGTCCCCCAGTGTAGTGAAGCCTGGTCATCTGATCTGAGGACATGGTGCCACCACCAGAGTGCAGCTATATCCTGAAGAGTGATTGAAGTGTTACATAGCGAGAACGCAGAGCACCTGCTCCAGGGGAACCTTCTGGATAATCGCTAATAAATCACATGCTGAGATAGGTAATGGTGTACATGAGCTTCCTAGCTGATGAAACTCAGCCAGGGCCTTCAAGGGTGTTCAACTCTTCAGTCTCCAACAGGGGCTCTGGGTGACCCACAGATTGTTCCTGACCCACATGTCAACCTGCTCACTGCTTCTGCCACAATCCTAGGTAGATCCTCACTTCTGGTCACCACAGTCACGACACCTTTTTCTCCTACCGTGGCTGAAATGCAGACAGTAGCAACATGTAGACCGCGTCCCTTGGTTCTTATGGGGCTGCTTCCCCCACCCTGGAGCTGCAGGAGCTGCCCTCCCTGTCCACCATGCTGGGGCGGGTCCCAGCACTTCTTACCCGGACTCTTCGCCCTCTGCTCTGAGCAGTGTGGTACAGCGGTGAAGCACAACGGTGCCACCATCAGACAGCCCTGAGCATAAATCAGACTGTAACACTTGTCAGTCGAATGTCCTTTGAAAACTCTGCTCCTCCATTACCTCATCTTTAAAATGGAAAGGATAATAGTACTTACTGCCAAGAGTTGTTATTGTAAGGGTCAGATGGGTTCAGGTATAAAGCATTTCTCCCATGATCTGACCTGCAGAAAGTCCTCACTTATGCTAGCTACTGTTATGTTAATCATGATTGTGATGATATGCTGCTCAGCTGGGCAGGACACACACACACACACACACACACACACAC
>NC_048228.1:67538809-67560668 GCF_002007445.2 Ailuropoda melanoleuca | reverse complement strand
AAAAAAAAAAAAAAAAGAAAAGAAAAAGAAATTTATTTCTTCACAATGGTTACAGTCCAAGACTAAGGTGCCAGCTGACTCAGGTGCTGGTGAGGACTCTTGTCCTGCCTTGCTGACAGCCACCACCTCACCTGTCCTCCCGTGGCTTTTCCTCGTTGCATGCATGTGGCGAGAGAGGGAGCATAAGCAAGCTCTCTGCTGTCATTTCTTATAGGACACTATTCCTATTGGATCAGGGCCCCACCCTTTTGACCTGGTTTAACTTTCCTTCTATGAAGCCCTATCTTCAAATACAGGCGTGCTGGGGGTTAGGGCCAACATATAAATTGGGGGGGGCAGATGTACTTCTTTATCATTTGCATAGTATCTCTTGAAACTAAAATAATTAAAGCATCTCCTTTTTTAAAAATTATAAATCCTAATGTTGTATTTAACCCAATTATTTTAAATCCCTTATGCTGACCTACAGTCCTTCTAAACTCGAATAAGCACACTCAGTGTTTAATTTTTACATTTGCTAGCCTTTTGTAATGTCTCAACGTAGTCTCTTAAACAATTATTCCTTTATTGTTAAATAATTTCCAAGTTTTAGCTTTCCACAGAACTCCAAGGCATCACTTCCAGTGTGAACAATAGGTATGGCTTTTATCAGCATTTCCTTTAGAACGCTGAGGAGTCATTGGTTGATCATTTCTGCTAGGAGACTGGGCTCAGGCACACTGCAGACCTCAATTTCACCTTTGTGCTTTGGGATATGAGCTACCTGACTAAACAAATCTGGTTTTGAAGAATAACTTGTAATATTTTCAGTTATTTATAATTTTTAAAAATAGAATCCCTTTCTTATTTTTTGAAATAATACTGAGAGACGCCCTCAGGTACTGGGTGTTAGTCAGTGATCTTGTTCCTCCCACTTCCCCTCTCAAAGCCTTGCAGCGGTGTCTGTCCTACCCACTGGCTGCAGCTGGTTCACGGGCAGCTTATTTAAGGTTTTACTGGCCTGATCAGATTTTTTTCTCACAAGAATTCAGAAGAGAAACAGAGAAAGCCCTAGGCAGTTAAGATACGGATGTTGGATTTGAACAGACTTGTCACCCAAGGGCACCACTGAGGGTGACTTGGATGAGTCATCACCCCACAGCACAGGACGCCAGCCCTCAGAAAGCAAGCAGAATGGAGCCGGTATACAGGGCAAGGCAAAGACAAGAGGCCCCTGCAACCTACAAAGACTTTCTCCATGGTTCCCAGTTCTCATCCTTCTGAGCCTCCACTGTAGTTAGGAAGACTTAGAGTGGAATCAGTTCCTTACTGTTTTAAAACACAGTGCATCGGGGCGCCAGGGTGGCTCAGTCAGCTAAGCATCCGACTCTTGGTTTCAGCTCAGGTCATCATCTCGGGGTCATCAGACTGAGCCCCATGTCGGGCTCTGTGCTCAGTGTGGAGTCTGTTTGTCTCTCTCCCTCTGCTCCTCCTCCTGCTCACACCACACACACACACACACACACACACTCTCTCTCTCTAAAATAAATAGTTTTTAACATAAAATAAAATATAGTGCACTAATAGAAAATCTGAGTCCAACAGATCAAGAGACAACTGCCATGGCAAAGTTAGTTTGTTACTCAGAGTTCCCAAGAGGAGGGGGCCACATGAGGAAACACCGGGCTTGGTCATGAAGAAGAGAGAAGGGGGAACTGTGGCCAAAAGCTTCTATTGCGGCTTCCGTGGGAACAAACGGGTAAAGAAGGTTTAGGATTATCTGAATAATTTCAGTAGGCTGTGGGGCACAGGAGCTGTCCCTAGTTGCCTAGTACTTGGTTCTGGGCTCATTAAGGCCAGTGTGAATGGCCCAGAGTGTAAGAGCCTGATAAAGGAGATGGCTGGAGTGTGGACTTTGCATCAGCTGGTCTGTACTGGAAAAACATGCCACTGGACTCAGGGCTCCTGAGGAGGCTGGGGAGGGAATGAGGGAGGCAGGAGGCCCAGGCAAGGTGACCGAGGCATAGGATGGGGTTATCCAGAACAAGGCATGTCCAGCATATGCATGTAGGGCAGATGTTAAAGCAACAAATTTACAGAAACTAGGAACACGGTTAATACACTTACATTCAAACATGCTCTAAAATAGGTTCAGAAACTGGTCCAAAGTTGCAGGGCTAATCAGAGGCAACACCAGGATGAAATAAGCCAAGTTCTTTGCTAACATGCCACACTGCCTCTGTTGTGCTTTGACTAAACCTGGGGCTGGCCTGGGTCCTCCAGTCCCTGCAGGATAATAAGGGGTGCAGGACCCCAACTCTACAGTAGCAAAAGCAAAACTCAACACAAAGAATTTTTTTGATCCTTCAGGGGAGGGGAAATACCATTTTAGGGAGCAAACTCCCAAGCTAAAATAGCACTGTTCCCTTTAAGCAATAACACAGAATTCACACCTACCCAGAACTTCAATGGCTCATTTTTCACTTACCTGTCATTTGGAATTAATATTACATACCATGGTATGGTTGGTCTTTTGCAAAGATACATAGTGGTTTTCCTGTTTCTACGATGCTATTAAGACTGTGATGTGAGTATGCCACTGGAGGATCAATAGCCCTTACCTCAAGATTGATAGGTGAAGCCACTGCTGAAAATGCCCTTTCACCTTGGTTCTCCCCACGCTGACTTCAGAATTTGGTGCACTTAGACACATCATGTTCCTTGTTATCTACTCTCATGCTCCCATAGTCTGTGCGACACATTTTGGAACTTTACACAGTGTCTTATTAGACCACTGATTGGACAATACATTTTTTGTGTCTGGTCTCTCCTTTTAGATTACAAACTTCTTACTGGCAAAAGTATGCCGAATTTCCTTTTCTTCTCATTCTCTGAGCCTTTATCCCCCATATAAATGTCTGGGCTACAGGAGGGAGGCATGAGCATGAATGAGCTATCAGAATATTGCTATAACAAAACCGAAAATAAATGAAATTTAAAAATCAATTGAGCTGCTCTTAAGGTATCTGGCTTTCCACTAGTTGGTGATTACTACCCTTGATTTTAAAAATGTTTCCGTTTTCTGTCTTATAGTATAGTTTAATTCCTGCATTTAATTGTAGGTAAGGTAACACATAGCTGGTCTTATATCAGTTGTGGTGAATACATGAATCATATGTTAATTAAAAGCATGATGATGTATTACCTCATTGGGTGCATTTGTGTCACAAAATCTTAAAATGAACCATATTCTAAAGAGCGCACATATGCACACACACAAAAATATGCTACTGGTTTCTGATAGATGATTACACTGCCTGATTTGGTGGTGTTCTAGAAATAGTGCAGTAGAGAGAATAAAAGATCCAGAAATTGATACAAACTCATAAAGTTTATATACCTGTTTTAGTTTTTTGACCTATGTTGTGCATTCATTCAATCATTCATTCCTTTATTGAATAAGTGGTATTGGGCACTGTTCTAAGTATCCAGATGAAAACAAACAGATGCAACAAGATAAGATGATCCTCTCTTATCTTTTTAATCAATGGCATAGAGGACAGTACTAATATGTCCATTTATATATTTAAAAAACTGAGGGCAGGGGCGCCTGGGTGGCACAGCGGTTAAGCATCTGCCTTCGGCTCAGGGCGTGATCCCGGCGTTCTGGGATCGAGCCCCGCATCAGGCTCTTCTGCTATGAGCCTGCTTCTTCCTCTCCCACTCCCCCCTGCTTGTGTTCCCTCTCTCACTGGCTGTCTCTATCTCTGTTGAATAAATAAATAAAATCTTTAAAAAAAAAATTTGAAAAAAAAAAACTGAGGGCAAAAGGTATATATGTACTTGCCCAAATACATATAAGTAGTAAGTGGTAACATTAGGATTCAGATCCAGGTCTGTATGTCTTCAAGGCCCATGTACTTTTCAACCCCAGTTATTAATTTTAACCCCAGTCAACATTTATAGGAGATTAGCCTAAATTTCAAATAAAAAAGTCAAAGGAATTTGTTAATGACTTTCCTTTAAACTACAGTAAGAATTGTCTACAGAAAATGTGTACCTTAGAAAACTGCATGTTTCTTGATATTGTTCTTGTACTCTGTACAAGAATACAGCAAAAATCCTAAAGACAAAATTAAAAAGAATAAATCTTTCTCGCCACTCACACACACATATATACAATACATACCACACACACAGAACACTATACATACACACTTATGAAGTAACCTTGTAAAGTCATTTGCTCTGTTTCTCTCTGGTCAAGTCACATGACTATAATTTTCTTTAAATATCATATACTTCTCCTGGAGTAAAGATTTATTAAAAATAATTCATTACTTATTTTGTGAAATAAATTCCAATGGCAGTAATATTTTTAAAGTATTCCTCTTTTCACTTAAAAATAAATGCCTGATAGTTTCAGGTAGCCTTAATTTTTTTAAAAAATAGAACATTTCTTGATTTTTCAATTATATAATTTTTGTCAGTGGTGACATTACTAAGTACCCTTCAAACAGGTTGTTCTATCTCATAGATGATATTTTTAACAAGCCACACAATGCTACATAAAAAGATAGTGAATTTCAAATGTATAAAATGATTTTTAAGTCAATAATCAGTTTTACCATATCTCCTAACACTTGTATAAACCCAAATTTGTGCATTGAAGGGAAAGAAATATTCTGTATGTATGATATTTTCTGCACACTGGGATATATATGTATATGCCAGTTAAAAACTGAACTCCAGCTAAAGACCAAAGTACAAGATACAAAGAAAATTTTAAAATATAACAATGAGTAAAAAGGAGTCTTTATCTTTGGTTCAAACTGAAACTAAGGATTTTTCCTTGGCTTTTTCCTAAGTGTTTCAATCTTGGTTATAAATAGTAGCTTTCATATTTCCAGTAGCTAATTTCCAGAAATATCCTAAGACTTCCAGGGTTTAGTTGTGCATCATTTGGGCAAGGCGAGGCTATTCTGCAGTATCAAACAACCTGAGAACTCTCAGCAGTTTAAAACAATATTTATTCCTTACTCGTGTGCATATTCTGGGTCCGCAGTAGGCTTTGCCTGCTCTTGGCATCACTGGGAACCTACGCGGAGAGAGGCCGTGTCCTGACAAAGTCAGAGGAGGGAAAGAGAAAGTGGAGAACCACGTGCTGATTCTTAAAACTTCTGCTTAGAAATGACATATATCACTTCTGCTCACAGGCAACTGGCCAAAGCAAATCACAGGACCACACCTGTATTAGCAGGGTGGGGATGAACAATTCTTCCACCAAGAGATACACCGAATATTTATAAATAATACAGTTTGCCACAAGCTCTAAAAGTGCCCTATGCCTAGGACTATAGTTTGTGAAATCAGCTCTCTGCATTATTTCATTTGATCCTGATGACAACTCCTTGTGATGTAAGGCATGGGAAAGGTAGGGGTGGTGTGCTGCAAAACCCTTCAGCAGAACCATCTCATCAACGTTCACTGCTTCTGATATTTCTGGTCTTCCACATCAGCTGATCAGACTGGCACAAAGGGTGGGACAAGGCCAGATCAAGGCCCCTTCCAAATGGCTCTGCTTCCCACCAGCTTCATGCATCCTACTTCCTGCCTTGGAGTGCTCCCAATTCCTTGTATTCTTTGCTATTCCCTGGAATGGAGTGCGTGGGTGAGGCTAGAGGAGTGATCACCAACAGGACAGAGCTGCCATGGGACATGAGGAGGTCCCCCAGTGTAGTGAAGCCTGGTCATCTGATCTGAGGACATGGTGCCACCACCAGAGTGCAGCTATATCCTGAAGAGTGATTGAAGTGTTACATAGCGAGAACGCAGAGCACCTGCTCCAGGGGAACCTTCTGGATAATCGCTAATAAATCACATGCTGAGATAGGTAATGGTGTACATGAGCTTCCTAGCTGATGAAACTCAGCCAGGGCCTTCAAGGGTGTTCAACTCTTCAGTCTCCAACAGGGGCTCTGGGTGACCCACAGATTGTTCCTGACCCACATGTCAACCTGCTCACTGCTTCTGCCACAATCCTAGGTAGATCCTCACTTCTGGTCACCACAGTCACGACACCTTTTTCTCCTACCGTGGCTGAAATGCAGACAGTAGCAACATGTAGACCGCGTCCCTTGGTTCTTATGGGGCTGCTTCCCCCACCCTGGAGCTGCAGGAGCTGCCCTCCCTGTCCACCATGCTGGGGCGGGTCCCAGCACTTCTTACCCGGACTCTTCGCCCTCTGCTCTGGGCAGTGTGGTACAGCGGTGAAGCACAACGGTGCCACCATCAGACAGCCCTGAGCATAAATCAGACTGTAACACTTGTCAGTCGAATGTCCTTTGAAAACTCTGCTCCTCCATTACCTCATCTTTAAAATGGAAAGGATAATAGTACTTACTGCCAAGAGTTGTTATTGTAAGGGTCAGATGGGTTCAGGTATAAAGCATTTCTCCCATGATCTGACCTGCAGAAAGTCCTCACTTATGCTAGCTACTGTTATGTTAATCATGATTGTGATGATATGCTGCTCAGCTGGGCAGGACACACACACACACACACACACACACACACACACACACACACCCTGCTATTGGGCCTGGATCCACTCAGTGCTTCTGTAAACCCTCCCCTTCCCTTCACCAGGAAGATGGCTGCTTTCCCTAAGCCAGCAGAATGAGGAAGCAGCATGCCTTGTCCCCAGGCACCAAACCCCTCTCCTTTCCTTCTTCCCTCAGAAACACAAAGTACAACACCTTGAATTCTGCCTCCACGAGGCCTTTTCATCCATGAAACTGTGCCAAAGCACCTCTGGGGCCAGCCCCCAGCCCTACTCCTTCTATCCTTGCCCACTCTGCTCCTCAGGGTCACAGAACACCCCACAAGGTGCCTGGTAGGCATACTAGCATCCAAATGACCGCTAAATATGTGGTAATGTGAATAAAGAAAATCAAAATTAGCTTACGAATGCTGAGAAAATCACATCTATGAAATTCAGGGGCTCACAAAATCGAAGTCCTCTCAACCTCCAAACTCTAAAGTTCCACTGAATTTGCCTTTTCCTCAGAGTTCTACCTACAGCCCATTACTCCTGTTGAGCAAATGGAGAGCAAATTAATTTGTTTTTCATCTTTTGGCAGGTTTCACAGTATTAGAGGAAAATAAAAGTGTTTTATCGACTTGTTAGTGCATCTGAAAGGCTTTCCGATCTATCCTCAAGTCAATGAATGCTCTAAGGGTATAAATCATCAAAAATAAAATTAAGGGCTTAAAAAAATGAAGAAAAGGAATAGCTGTCATGTCGCTGGAATCCTCTGGAAAGCAAACTTCAATGCTAAAGCAACCAGTAAATTTACAGCACAGTGTAACATAGAACAAATAGCTCTAGAATAGGAAGGAATTTGTTGTGTTCCAGGAACAGAAAAGGCCCCCATACAGCTGGAGTACCATGGGTGAGGAGGTCACTGGTGTGAGATGTCAGAGAATGGTGTGGTAAAATGAGTTATTAGCCCCAATGTCTCCCTCCCTCTCCCTTTCTCTCTCTCTCTCTCTCTCTCTCTCTCTCTCTCTCTATCTCTCTCTCTCACACACACACACACACACACACACACACACACGTTCATATCCTTTCCTTTGACATATCACTGCAATTCCTCTCAAAAAGGAAGTAGATCGCCCTACCCCTGGAATTTGCCCTGAAATTGTCTTTGGTTGATGGGATGTCAGTTGTGCTAAGTGCTTAGGTCTGCCGTGTTGTGCCGCCTTTGCCTATTGGTGACTGTGCCACGAAGAGGAGAGGCCCTGTGGAGCAGAATGGCCCCAAGCAAGCCTGCAGCATGAAGGAGAGCTGCCCATCTCAGCACCAGCCAAGCTGCACACATGTGAGCAAACCGGCAGGATCAGCAGAGCGGCCCTGGCTGACTAGCGGATCCATGAGAAAACGAGTTGTTTTAAGCCAGATTTTTTAGGGTGGTTTGTTCCTCAGTATCGCCCCAGCAATCTCTAACCAATACTGATGGTGTAGGGCTTTGTTTGCCAGAATAAGTGTCGGTTTTATTCCTGGGAGAGGTTTTTAAGGAGTGCAGTGCTTTTGTCTGATTTACAATGAATGGATCATAAAACTCTTGCAACCATCCAGGTGAGAGAGGCTTGGACTAAAGTAAGACAACTGAAGGAGAAGAGAAGTGGATGGAATTGAGAAACTTTGTTGTTTGCAGGAGCAGAGAAACAACGAGGTAGTAGGTGGGGCTGGGGAAATGCAAAGAGAAGGGAAGGTTTTGTTTATCTGTTTGTTGAAGACCTGAAATTACTAGAGCATCTCTGCATGCTGAAGGGAAGGATGGGGGGTGGCAGATTGGCCCTGACTAGGGGCAGCGAGTGCAGACACAGCTCTCACTGTGAGCCTCAGCCTGTCCTAAGCTGTTCACCGAATCCTCCCTTTTAATCTGCATGACTCGGTGAAGTAGACAACATTAACACTGCATGTTACAGACGGGGCAACTGAGGTACACAGATGGTACATCACACACCTGGGAGGTGGGAGAGCCAAGATTCACACTCAGGCAGTCTCTCATGGCCTGTGTACTTAGCCACGAAGGCAAACTACCGAGGGGGCCCTGTCCCCAAGAAGTGCGAGGGGATGGGAGCCCAGTACCAGAAGAGATGTTGGTGTTCAGTATGCTCAGGGATGCTTCATTCGCAGAGACAGGAGTGAGAGAGTAACTCTGGTTACAGATAGAGAGAAGCTGTCTGCTGGACTGGCGACGATGAGGAGGGGCTCCTGTTTTTCTTGTATCTTTATTAAGCAGTAGACAGGACAAGATTATCAAATGAATGTAAGTGAGGAGAAGAATTTAGGAGAGAGGAAAGGAAGTGAAATAGTCATGTTAGGTAGGGAGGAAGCTAATATACTGAGGAAGTAAAGTACATTACGGTGCAGTAGCCAAGAATTTAAAGAGAGGCTGGCTAACACACTTGAGTGCTTTTTCTCCATGTTATTTAGCTGTTTGGGTTCAGGCTTAAGAGAGGGAGGGAGACAGGAGAGGGAGAGGATATTTGCAGGGGTGTGATTATACTGAGAGCGAAGGACCTAAGCTGGATATGGAGGGAAGCAACAATAAAAGCAGGAAGGATAATAGTAAAATTTTAAAAAATGAAAGAAAGTTCAATGAACTAAATGGAGATGCATGTGAAGGACTACTGGATTGGGAGGACTAGAACAGGCAGGCTGGAAGCATGGGAGATGCTGGTCAGGAGTCAGATACTTAAAGTAAAGATGTGGACATAGTCCAGTTACAGGCACCAGGAATGTTAAAGTTAAGATATCAGGAGTGGTGGCTGAGGTAGAAGGAATAATCCAGAATCAAAGAGCCAAGGTGCTGAAGGCAAAACCTCCAGAAAAGATGCCAGGGATGTGTGACAGGACAACAGTGAGGCAGGCTGGCCAGCCGTGAATAAGGAGGGTCTACGAGCCGTAGATACAGCAACAGAGAGGGGTGGTAAAGTCTGAGGGCATAAACCCAAAGGAACTGGGTGTTTGAAGGGAAGGAAGAGAGATGAATGCGGTGCTAGAAGGACATTCACCCTAATCGCCAGGCCCCATAGTATTCGAACTATGAATAATAATAATGATGATGCTAGAACATTGATAATAAGCTGCTTCCACTGGAGCTGACTGCAGCGGAGGTGATGTACACAGCAAGCACCCAGGTTTCAGTCAGGACAAACAAGTGATGAGGACATTCAGAGCAGCAGCTGGGGATCTGGAGGGCTTGCCGTGATAGCCCATAAATTCCAAATGGCCTGGGGAACAGTTTGGGAGGTTGGGGAAGAACAGGAAATTGGGTCAACTGAGTAGAGGTAGAGAACAGTAGCAGAGGGTACAGGCAATGTGGAAGCCTGGGGGATGTGGCCTTCTGGGGTATATGAAGCATGATGGGATTAGTCCTGATAAGCCTACAGGGAGGCCTGGTGTCCACATTAGGTCAAACAACATGGGGTTATAGGGCCACATTCCTCTCCTGCTGACTGTGGTGGTGGTGGCCCTTGTTGGAAGGCAGAGTGTGAGGCCTTTTTCACCTGTCCAGAGATAGGGAGGGGCTAGCAGTACAGGCACAACAGGGTGGAAAAAAAGAATTAGAAAATTCATTCATCATAGTTCTGCTTCTATTGTATAACAAAGAAAAATAATCTACTTGTTTAAATAGGACAGTGATTTAAAATATTAGTTATTAGAAAGTATTGAATCAGCTTCTTTCTTGGTATGAGTTGTAAAATTGCAAAATCCCAAGCAAGCTTTTGAAATGAACTTACGCTCTTGACTGTACTTGAATTCTAATGACTTAGTGAATCCAGATTTAAAACACACAAATGATTTACTTAGATGGAATAAGCATAAACAAGATCCTTCTTCAGGGTTCTTTCTTGCTGTGAACATTGATGAGTATCATCAGAACAGAAAGTATTCAGACTTGATTCTGCTGAAAAAGGCACTGTGCTGTTGGCGGGCATTCACTTGTTATTTATGACAGATAATCTTGCGACATACTGTTTTGTTTCTAAATACAATATTTCATAATTCAACTGTTCACAAATGAGTGGCTGGTTGATGAGATTATAACACAACTACATAATATATCAGACAATATACCTGTTAAAAAATGAGGTATATCTATATATGCCAGTAAAGTGAGAAAAAGGAAGAACTATTACACAACATGCAGAATGACTGTATGTGTGCGTACAGAGAAAGACAGAAAGAATACACACAGGAAAAAGAGTTACTTAAGATAGATAATTTTTTTCAGGGTTACTTCTTTAGAGTAGAAATATTGAATGTTCCTTTTTTAAGTTTCTTCCATCTTTACCTTTTTTACATGTTCAGTTGTAGCACATAGGAACAGGGAATAAATAAATAAGGGTCTATCTATCATGGCCAGCAGAAAATCTCAAAGGTCAATCAAAGGTACTCATGTTCCTCAGAACATGTTCCTGTTTGTCGTTTAAGCTTGTCTGAACATTCACTATTGCACGTAGCTCCTTACATTTCCTGTTTTTCAAGTAAAATTGCATTTGCAGCAGGGTGTCCTGTATCCAAAGTAGATTGTCTGCAATCTAGTTTGTAGACTTGGTGACCTACAGATCTTCGTGAAAATCAATCAGCACCGAGTCAGTCATCAAAAAGATCAACTTCTGATGGAAGAAAAAGCCGTTCTTTTCCAGGTGAGGAGGGGTGCCCAGAAGAGGAAGACAAGGAGATGAGTGGAATATCATGGAGTCTGCCTCCCTCATAGTCCACGGCTCCAGTTTCGAACTGTGATGAAGAGAAGGTCTAACTATGAACCTAAAGGGCATGGAGAGGAAGCCCTCCCCATCCCACAACAGACTGAGAGACCACAATGTGGAACCAGCCCTGTGCCCAGCAACATTCCCAGGGCAGCAGAAGGAGCCTGGTGAGGAAGCAAGAGAAAAATGTGAGTACATAAATTTCTAAACACAAGCAGACACCACATTGGGGATGCCTGAAGCAAGGAGAAAATTTCAGGGAGGAGATAAAATAGAGGCCAAGATTTCCCATGATCTGGGCAACAATGTGAATAGGGCTGCATTTGCACTCAAGCCCTGTAGGAGCTCCAATAGATAAGTTTCTTATTTCCATGCTCCTGGTGCCATAGAAAAATATGGTCTCCAGGACTACATTTGAATTTAGGTCATAACTTCTTTAGCCTATTCCTGAAGACTGCCAAAATACTTGGTTTCTATTTTTAAACTCAAATTAATCTGTGCCCAGATCATAAAAATTGATGGAATCTTCAATTTACCTTTGAGCTCTGGTCTAATTTTTTATGACACATCTCCACTTGACATTGCGATATAAACCGTCCTCTTTGAACATTTAATCAAACACTAATCACAAAAGGGTTCCTTACTTGAAGATCAGCCCCATGAAATCAGAATCCTTGAAAATGTACTTAATTTTAAGTTAAATCACTGAGTATTCCTAAATAAGAAGAGCAGGGTAAAAAAAAAAAAAAAGGTAGAGACTCTATGGCATTTGCCACATGCCTCCATTGAGGCCCTAGTACTTTGAGCAAAGCTGTCTTTAATTTAAGAATGTGCCGTAAGCTCTATTGGAAAGAACATAAATAATGTAAAGCGGAGCCTGGACAATGGCACGCTGGCTCAACTTCTCGAAGCATCATTCGTTAGATCCAGCTGCAAAAGCTAGAAGTTATAAAAAATGTATGTGGGACTTCTTTATAAGCATTAACACACCACTACTTTAAATGTTGTTTCTGACTGAGAAATTCCTCTCTGCAGGTGCTTTTACCCCCATAACCTCAGCAAGCTGCCAGGGCCTCAGGAGACTAAACAAATTGCTAACTTAAAAATTCATTATAGTATCTGTTCCCTTTCCAAGACATAAAATGTACTCTATAATTTGCTCTCCTGAATCCCCTGAGACCTTGGTCTTCAAGGTCCTGTGTGCTTGTATGACGCCATCTTTTGTCCATTATTAATATACTGGATAGGCTTTTTAAAAACACATCACACCCAAAAGTCCTAAAATGGGAAGTGAAATGTCACTAGCCAGCACATTAATTTCCCTGAAGTAAGCAACAGCGAAAGTGATGACAAAGGTGATACCAACAAACTAGGTTGCTGGCAGGGAAGTGTGAGCAGTTCAACTCTATAGCTTGCATTTACCAACAGATGGTGGCAAATGGATGATGAAGTCCAGGGGCATGGAGTCACTGTTAGGAGTCCATGAACAAAAGAAGTTCAATTCTGTGCAGCTATGAAGAATAATATAAAATTATCAGGGATATAATATAAAGGTAGGAAGTTTAAGTAGGCATTATTTTAAAAATATAAAGATTAACCATCCAACCAAAGGCTAAGACTTAGTACAGGTAAAGCAGCTGCTTACCTTCTCACATTTCAAAGACTCTCATAAAAAGAGCACATAAATCCAAGATGGTTACAACTCAAAAGGGCCAAGTCAAGATGCTTCTAGAATGGACTCATGGGGAAAGGCAGAGAATCCAGAACCAGGGAAATGGACCCAGTCACAGAGCACAGTGAGAACCCTGAGAAAGTGAGAAAAGAGTGAGAAATGGGTGTTATGGATATTATTCCAAACTAAGCCATTGGGAGTCTAAGTCGTGATTAATAACCAGATTTTCTTTCTCTAAAAGCATCAGTCTGCATTCAGTTCAAAGCACTTCCCTAAGATTTAGTCAATAGGCAAGCATAGTAGATAGACATGGATTAAAAGGATGAAAGAATGGAAAGGCCTAACTGAAGAAAAACCCATGGATTATTTAAAGATAATGTTTCTTTTTTTGAAATAGAGCACCTTTTGGAATGCAGTGATAGATGGAGGCAAAGAGAACAATTTGATTAGACAGGGGTACAAGAAAAATCTGAGAACGCTAAGAGGTTGGCCAGTCATCATAATCTACTACGGATGAGATCACAGATAAGCAAAATCACTTTAAAGAGACAGAATGGCTAAATTAAGAGTGTGACCTGATGGTAAGTCACTCTTGACGATACCGGAATACATGATGAAAGAATGTGTCACTCAGAACCCAGCATCTGTGCAATATGACTAGTTCACTCTAGAGGTGCTCTTAGCCACAGGACTTGGATTTGTATCAGGCATCCCCTTGGCCTGGATAAAAGATCCCTCGAGACTATTTACATAACATTACTTCAATTTTGTCTTCACTCAGCATCCCTCTGACTATGAATTTAGCCTTTCAGTCACCCTGATACAAGAAAGATTCATTAAATGACAAAAATGAATATTTTAGTGGCTGAAAAGGGATAGTCCCCATCGAAATTAATAAATCAACATTCAGATATACACCATTCTCTTGTAAGTTAACATCGGTCTGTTGTCTTCTCTTGTCTCAGGAGGCGTCTCATGAGGCACTGGCATGGAAACTTCTAGAACCACAAATCAAACATCAAACCAGGACAACAGGAATTTTACCACCTGTGGGGCAGGTTGGCAGCCAGTTGGTTAGCCCCCCTTAAGTGGCTCTACCTCCACATGTAAAAAAAATGTAAGAATACACGATCCACTTACTATCCTGTGAATTTAGCACTAGTGACTATGTGAATCAGAAATCAACTATATAAATCAATAACCAATATTAAACCCATTAGATTGTATAAGAGTAGCCACCATATCTATTTTGTTTGTTGTGGGCCGTAATACACTGCCTGACATGTATTACAAACTCAAGAGATATTTTTTTGAATAAATAAAAATTTAAGAAAGGAAGGGAGATAAGGGAATAGGGTAAGAATTTAGGTTCTTTCCAGATTAAGCTGCTGAGTGAGATGTGATGACTTTTCATATGACTATCATGCCAAGTGGTTTCCATCCTTTGGAGCAGCTATTCATAAAAGAGTTTGGACGCAGAGAGAACTATGAATATATATCAGTCATGTAATCGGTCTGTTCTTTATAATACGAGGCCATGAAGATTCGTGGTGTTCCAGTTTGTTGGGGGAGGTCATTGAGAGGACGTGACCTATGAGCTGGACCGCAGCAATCAGAGACTCCTCACTGATCCCCTGTCCTTGGAATGTGCATCCTGCTTGCCTTTCCTGCTCCTAGAAGCTGCCCCCAAGGGTATAGTCTTGAGATAGTGACCCCAAGGGTATAGCCTTGAGATAGTGATGTGGCGTTGAGTATTTGTGACCGAACCCAGTTAAGGCCTTTATGTCAACTTTTACGACCAGGCAGGCAGGTATGGAGATCTACCCCTCTTGAGACCACCCAAGACAGGCCTCATATGTAATTCTCTTGCTTACTATACCTGCCACCTACCAATCTGGAGTGAACTGCCTCTTTCTTCAGTCTTCCTGCCCTCTGTGTATGGGGGTTAGTTTCGGATTACACTTGAGAAGTTCCCTAGAAGGTTGCAAACTAACATGGTTTACTATAAACTGAGATTATTTAAAAATCATTTCCTGTTTATACTTACTATCCAGCTTGAAGAAAAGAGGCATATGAATGTCCCTGAATGAATAGAAAGAGAGAATAACAACTCATGAAAAGGTGGATAAACAGCTACCTTTATGCTGTGCTTTTTAACCGAGAGAACAGAGCATGATAAACCAGAGCAGACAACCCGGCACGTTCACGCCTTTGTCATGGAGGCTAGGCCGGCCTTCTGCGCACTGTATGCTGCTTTGCCATCTTCTATTACGCTGTGTTGAAATATTATGAACTCCCTAACATCAAAGCTACTTCTATGCTTTTAAACCGTCAGAGTTTAAGGTCCAAACCAAAGATATAAGGCCTTAGGAAAAGGAGGCTAAGACTTAAAATCTAGTGATGACATTATGTGAGTGCAATAAGCCAGACATAAAAGGACAAATATTATATGATTCCTCTTATGCGAGGTACCTGGAATAATCAAATTCATAGAGACAGAAAGTAGAATAGAGGGTTCTAGGGCCTCAGAAAGGAGGGGTGGGAATGGGGAGTTAGTGTTTAATGGGTACAGAGTTTCACTTGGGGATGATGAAAAAGCTCTGGAGAATGTTAGTGGTGATGGTTGCACAACAGTGTGAATGTACTTAATGCCACTCAACTGTACACTTAAAAATGGTTAAAATGATAAATTTTATGTTATGTATATTTCAAAACACACACACACAGACACACACACACACACACACACACACACACACACACACAAATTCAGGAGGAAATTAGTTACTCTCTAGACTCTGAAGGCACAATTTGAAAGGAGCAAAACCAGCAGCCCAGACACGGCAACCTCTTCTTCCCACTCACGTGGCCAGTATACTGAAATGTTCTGAGAATTAATCTTCCATTAAGACCCTGGGGTGAACATAGTTAGAATGACCTCTGCCATTCTAAAACTCAAGCATCTACTATTAATAGCCATCATTATCATTTACCGAAGGCCTGTTATGTACAAGCACTGATCCCTTCACACGAGCCATTTCTTTAGAAGGTAATTCAAAGACCCTTGTGTTCTGGCCTCAGCTGACCTCTCCTGCCTTACTCCTCTTGGGTTCCATGTTCAGTCCACACAGAATTATTTGAATTTCCCCAGAATGTATCACATTCTTTTACCCCTGCAGCTCTTCACACACACACACACGCACACGTGCGCACACACACACACACACACACACACGCCTTTTCTTGTTCTCCATGCAGCTCCCTCCTCTCTACACGTGGCCAACTTTGGAACACGCTGCAGGCTTCAGCCTCAAGACCTTGGCTTCCTCTAATAACTCCCCTGATCACAGCCTGACCCAGTATTTCTCAAGCCTGGTTCCACATTAGAATCACCTGGGGAACTTAAAAATTACTGGTTCCCAAGATACACCTCTAGCAATTCTGATTTAACTAGTCTATGGTGTGACCAGGGTATTGGTAGTTTTTAAAAAAAAACTCTCCAGGGGGTCCTAATGAACAGTCAAGGCAGAGAACTACTGACCTGAACTGAGTTACTTATTTTCCCCCTTAAGCCCCTGAGGCACCCTCAAGCTCCTCACTGTCTTAGCCAGCATCTAATCTTGTTGTAATCAGTGGTTAGCTTGGCTTTCCCTTTTGAACACAAGCTCCTTGAAGGCAAGCTCAAGTTCATCACTGTATCCATAAAACCTAGAACAGTGCCTGGCACATGGTAAGGGCTCAATAAACACCATGATTGAATTAATTTTGCACCCACTCTGTATGACAAGCATTATCATCCTCAGTTTAAAAATGAGCCCACAGAGGCTTAGAGAGGCTAAGTCACTTATCCCAAGTCCACAGGAAGTGAGTGGCAGAGCCAGGATCAGAACTTCACTCTCTCTGACAGCAAAACTGTATTTACTATACACTACAGTGCCTTCAAACTTCTTGAATAAGTTCCTCATATCAAATGAGTTGTTCCTGCTGAGCAAGTTAGAAATAAAGGCAAAACTGGAAATTATAAGTGTGCTGTGAATAACTGTAAAATACATCCCAAAATTGCTCAATTTGCTAAACTTGTTGGGGACAAGATTTTGCAAAATTGGGCCCTTGGATGAACAATCGGCAGTGCGCTGCTGGAGAGGCTTAATCACTGTTCTCAGAGGAACATCTATTTGTCAGTGATCAGAAGCCTTTTTTCTAGGACTCCAATCCAACAAAACCTGAAACGGTTTGGATGTACCACGTTCCTGAGAAAACAACAAACCAAACCAGTGAAAGAAAACTGAAATTGTAATGCCCACTGAAACTTTCTTAGGCAACCACCCCAGGTACTACGGCTCAATCTGAGGGCCAACCTGTCATGCGTGTGCTCAAAATGCAAAACGAGAACGTCGAGCTTCTGGTGGCTACTCAGTCTCTGTCACAGTATTTGTTTTCTCCAAATGGCAAACGCTGCTGGGACCACTGCCTGGCTAGACCAGGGCACCCATCGTGGTACCAGACACACCAGCAGGGAATCATAAGCAGGCGCTGTTGACTTCTGAGGTTGGCTACTGTCCTGAGATGAACTTCCACTGCTCGGGGTTCCCTTACCGCTCAGGAGAGGAGCTCGGCTACCAAGTGCCAGGTGGCGTAGGAGTGCCAACTGCTTACTTCTCCATGCCCAACACCACTTTTTATTATGGCAAATTTGAGGTATATACAATAGCAAGTCAACACTTCTACCCACGATTCAACCAGGCAGTAAGCACCGGGTGCACAAGTCTGTGATTAAGACGGTGAGTCAGGCCGCAGGCATGTTCCTGTGGCATATTATAGGATGGGCCACTCTACAGTCAATCTTGGCACAAATGAATAAAGAGCCCTTTTTTATTACCCTGGAAGTCAGTAAGTTTCACAATCAGCTCTCCAGGCTTGCCAGCACAATGTCTGGGAACTTGATGGGAGGCCTCTGCCTTCTCTTGCATGGCTCACTGGGATTAACAGCAGACCGGAAACCATGGAGGTTAGGAGTGGAAGTTTTAGGGTCAGGTACTCTTGGTGTGACAGCCAGTTCTGTTATTAGTCTTGGTCCCTGGAACATCTGGCTTCACATCTTTTAGCTTTCTTTCTTCAGTCTATGAAGGGGGAATAAAATAGTAGCTAACAGAGTTATTGTGAATATTAAATGAGATACTGCAAGGAAAATACTTGGTACAAATCTGGTTTTTTAAAGGTGCTCGGTAAATGGTAGAGTTTGATATTATGAGTGACAACAGTGTTGGTTCCTCTAATCCTATCTTGCTTGGTCTTGGCTCTTTTGATGGCCTCTTTGTTTTTTTGCTGTTGTTGTTGTTTTTGTTTGTTTGTTTAAGATTTTATTTATTTATTTGACAGAGAGAGAGAGCACAAGCAGGGGGAGCAGTAGGCAGAGGGAGAAGCACACTACCCACCAAGCACAGAGCCCGATATGGGGCTCGATCCCAGGACCGTGAGATCATGACCTGAGCTGAAGGCAGACGATTAACTGACTGAGCCCCAGGCGCCCTATTGATGGCCTCTTCGGCAGCCAGCTCCCTGGAGTGCCCTAATGCCTCATGGCCACACCCACCTCCTCTAAATTCCCAGCTATAATATTCTAGAAATCTATGAGTGTCCAAGCGAGTTGTGTAATCAAAGCAGCTCTGGAGTCAGATGACCCTGAAGTCACTTTGCCTGAAGAGGCAAGTGAAGGCTTGGTGCATGAAATGGGTCTTCTAGAATTAATCAATTAATTTATATCTTACCCCAATCCCAAATACCAGTGAGATATTTATTAGTTAGTTATACTTTTGGCATTATTGATTTATATTTTATACAACAATTTCTCACAATATAAAATATTTCACATTCTATTCAGCCAGTGATTTTCTAGTTTGAGTGTGCTTCTGTATTGCCTGGGGCACTTATTAAAAAGTAGATTTCCCCACCCCCAGGAATTCTGAGTTTGTACATCCTCATATCTATACTCTGAGGAAGGTTGTATTATTATTTCGTGGGATTTTTTTTTTTTAAATGCGTATAACCAATGGAGAAAAAGAAACAACTGAGGAAGTCAAAGGGAGGAGAGACTACAGATAGGGAAATAGCAGGCCGGCCATATGATTTCAGCTGATCGTGTCCCAGACAATCTTGGGCTAGATATGGGCAAATCTTATAAATATCCTGTTACCAAAACAAGGAAGAAAAATATGATCAATTGCAAAATTCATATATGCCAATATGTGTCTTCTATGCCAGCCACTGTGCTAAGCATTCAATATGTATTAACTCACTTAATGGTCCCTGCAACTCCANATCCTGTTACCAAAACAAGGAAGAAAAATATGATCAATTGCAAAATTCATATATGCCAATACGTGTCTTCTATGCCAGCCACTGTGCTAAGCATTCAATATGTATTAACTCACTTAATGGTCCCTGCAACTCCATAAATTGGTGCTTTGTTGTTGCCGTTTACACAGATGGGAAACTGAGGCTCTGAAGGTCAAATAAATGGCAGTACTGAAACCAGAATGCTGGTTGCCTGGGTTCATCACCTAGGCTCTTAAGGACTAAACATTGTTGTTTTGAGAGACAACATAACAAATAATAGCAAACCGGCAGTTTAGAGGAAGCATTTCCTAACACTGAGATCAGAGGCTTCAAATGACAAAAAAGTCTGACAAAGGAGATAGGTTCCAGACTTGGGGATGTCCCAGGTCAGGTAAAAAAAAAATTTTTTTTAATTGTAAGGGTGGAGGAATATGATGTACAGCTGACGACTTTTTTGTGTGCCGAGTAAGAACATTAAAACAACAAGTTCCAAGGATAGTGAACACCATTTCATGAAATAATGACACTTCAGCACCAAAGAGAGAGGGAGAGAGAGAGAAGAAGGAGGAAAGAAAGCGCACCACCTAAAACATAGAGGACCTTGTTATAAAAATTTGAATAAATTCAGCTTTGTGAGAAAAATGTACACCATCTGTATCTTTCTCATTTGCCTCTGACAGCTGGAGAACAGTCACAGAATACTGGTGGTGCACGAACGAGCAGAAGATGGGATCAAATCAGAGAACACAGAAGGTCTGTGGAAAGTACCAGAGTGGGAGCCTCGATTTATGATTTTCATGCAAGATGCACATAGCCCTCACATGTATGGAACACATCACTGCAATCTTTGAGATACCCCAAGTGACACCTACCATAAGGCTCTAGTTTCAGTCTTAAATGAAACTGATGACTAATGACTATTACTTTAAATAGAACATAATATGCTTGAAGAAAATATAAGATTAACACCCGTGCTAACACATTGGGCGGTATTAGATTTTCCCAATGCTAACACATTTGGCAGTATTTTTCTACTTTGGTAAAGAATTTGAGTTGCTTATAAATTTATGCTGAGTCCCGTGGGATGCTTTCAGACACTGAAGCAAGCAGCCCCACTCTTTCAGAGAGTTGTGTATATAATACCTACTGTTCCTATATTTCCATTAAAATGCAATTATCCTTCTTGGGAAAAAATAAAGGTCACTGGGTTAATGGAGCTCACCTCTCTTTTTTAGTCCATAAATAATAAATCAAATATAATATTTAAAAAGAAAACCACATCCTGCATATCACTGTATTTGTGATGCTTCTTTTTCATAGGACATTTGAGTACATGGCACTCGCTATGGCCATAATTGTGGCTGTCCATCATGTTCCCACAGCACTTGTTCAGTAAAGAAGTACACAGCATGCATCTATTAAATTGATATTCATCAATACTAAAACGTTGAGGAAATTTCCCATGACACTTTCAAATCAGATTACAGTACATTCCACTCTGAATTCGAGAAGCATATTACAGAATGATTTATCCTAGCAAATATACAGAAAATCTCATGATCTTTATCTGATAAGCACTGACAAAAGTATCCATTTAAAATATTCTAAATAAATACAGACTGAAGCACATTCCTCTGCTTCCAGAATGGCTTACCAACAGTACTTGTGAGGAGACAGTAGACAGTGCTTATGACCACACTAATAATAATAAATATCTCCAGGCAAGATTCTGCTGCCACTAGTTTCTCTAATGAAAAAACAAAGACTTTCTGCCAGCTAAATAGCTGAATAGGGCTCTCAGCCCAAAAGAGCCTAATCAATGCTTTCACTTCAGGCTTCCCAAGAGATCAACTAAGCAATCACTCCGGTACCTGGCACATCAAGATTTATAAGGCAGAGTAGGAACACATGGCCTAAATAGCTTTGGAAAGCCATTTGTTTTGAGTAATAATAAATAAAAAAAAAAACCTGAGGGCCACTAATATTAGATCACCATCACCCTGAAACTAAGGCTATGTGACTTATGAGATTTACCTAAGAAATATGTTTTAAATAAAAAGGAAATTATAATACACACCTGAGCCTGCTATAAGAACCGTTAAACACTTGTAAATCACATTCCCTCAAAATAATGAAAATGAAAAACTCTTTCCACTTGACACAGGCTTGTGTGACAAAATGCCCTTCAATTGCCAACCGGTAGAATTACACACAGCTCCCACCTCATCAAGAATTTCAGCAGCATCGAAACACATCCCTGTGAAGAGGCATTTTAACTTCAATGATAAACCTAGCACTGAAACAGCCAACTATTTTCCTAAGCAACACAGCGCTTAGAGTCACAATTTTTTAAAAAGTTAATTTGAAGGGTATGTATCCGTCAACAGCACATAATTATTTTTGATTATAATTAGCAGCAACAAAAGTCAAGACCATAGTGTAGTGAGGGTTGCTCTTCCAGGCACGGATCTGATAGTTCCGTGAGGATTTTCTAATTTAATCCCTGAAAAATCCCCCTGGTCTGTGATGGGTGACACCCTCCCCAAAATATACCACTTTGGTATAAGGATTATTTGGAGCTAGGGA
>NC_048228.1:67507306-67537727 GCF_002007445.2 Ailuropoda melanoleuca | reverse complement strand
AAAAAAAAAAACCTGAGGGCCACTAATATTAGATCACCATCACCCTGAAACTAAGGCTATGTGACTTATGAGATTTACCTAAGAAATATGTTTTAAATAAAAAGGAAATTATAATACACACCTGAGCCTGCTATAAGAACCGTTAAACACTTGTAAATCACATTCCCTCAAAATAATGAAAATGAAAAACTCTTTCCACTTGACACAGGCTTGTGTGACAAAATGCCCTTCAATTGCCAACCGGTAGAATTACACACAGCTCCCACCTCATCAAGAATTTCAGCAGCATCGAAACACATCCCTGTGAAGAGGCATTTTAACTTCAATGATAAACCTAGCACTGAAACAGCCAACTATTTTCCTAAGCAACACAGCGCTTAGAGTCACAATTTTTTAAAAAGTTAATTTGAAGGGTATGTATCCGTCAACAGCACATAATTATTTTTGATTATAATTAGCAGCAACAAAAGTCAAGACCATAGTGTAGTGAGGGTTGCTCTTCCAGGCACGGANAGAATTTCAGCAGCATCGAAACACATCCCTGTGAAGAGGCATTTTAACTTCAATGATAAACCTAGCACTGAACCAGCCAACTATTTTCCTAAGCAACACAGCGCTTAGAGTCACAATTTTTTAAAAAGTTAATTTGAAGGGTATGTATCCGTCAACAGCACATAATTATTTTTGATTATAATTAGCAGCAACAAAAGTCAAGACCATAGTGTAGTGAGGGTTGCTCTTCCAGGCACGGATCTGATAGTTCCGTGAGGATTTTCTAATTTAATCCCTGAAAAATCCCCCTGGTCTGTGATGGGTGACACCCTCCCCAAAATATACCACTTTGGTATAAGGATTATTTGGAGCTAGGGACACTTAAATAAACAGCAGAGGGTTAGAACGCAAGAAGAGCATTTCAACATCCCTCTTTTCTTCCTGAAAATGGGAGATGAAAAACTCTAGTGTGAATGATGCCCTCCCTGTACCAGGAACGAAGAAACAATCTTCAACAGAGACGCAAAGCCAAGAAATTCTGTACGAACAGAACTTGTTAAAATAATTCGTATCTTCCTTTAGCCTCCCTCTGTATTTTAGCGACTTTTCCACAATTGCGTGTCTCTGCCCAACCTCACAGAAAAGTACTTTATAGAAGTTTGCCACTTCCTTGCGTCTTCATGTCATGGTGAGGGATCCTACATCACATAAACCTTACATGAATTTGTATGCTTTTCTCCAGGTAGTCTGTTGTATGTCAATTTAATTTCTGCCCTCAGATTAAAAAATCCTAAGAAGGTAGAGAGAAAATTTTGCCTCCCCTATGTCTGTGATGGTTTGTTATCTAATTAAGACTATTGATCCATCAGCACAAAGTGTTCAGGTTTAACTTTTAAAATATAGACACTTAATTTTCCTTAGTATTCATTCTCAATGTCAATATTTCAGGCTTTGAAATTTATTTAGGCTTCCCAAAAGGATTTTCTTAAAATATTAATCATTTTTATGAATATCATCAAATACTTCTTTACTCATTACCAGAAATTTTACATCTGCTTTACATAAAACTAAAGTAGGCTGATCGGCATTAGTTAAAAAGCAGATTTCCTGAAAATGAAAACAAATGAATCTCTTTTAGAATTATTTTAGCTCTGACATCATTCTTACAATGAAATTCTAGGAACCTGCGGAATTATAAGGATACATCATTTTAAGCAAATGATTTTTAAAAATAAATCTTAAACTTACAGTATTAATAAGTAAGGATTGCCCTGGACTTTCCTTTTGGATAACCTATCAGCTCCAGCAGGATTAATTCGTACCAACTAGAGTCTCAAAACAGAACCCCAGGTCAAGTGAGTCTTTAGTCTGGAATATATCATGTGCTAAAATAGCAACATGATCCATACACACACATAATACTGTGTCCTAGCTTCATCCAACAACTTACTACTATGAAAAAAGAATGCTTTAAAAAAAAGGGGGGGTGCTTCCTTCTGAGGACAGCAGACGTAGAGTGGAGATGCTGACCTAGATCCATGACGTTCAGTGAGGGAGGATGGTGTTGGTGTAACTGTATACAAAACTGTAACACTATTTTATGACTATAATATTAAAAAAGATGTAGCAATAGAGAGTCAAGGTAGAATTAGAGAAGGACGAGTAGCGTGACTTTAAAATTAAAATCTCTCTTTGCTTGAGCTGGTACATCCATCTTCTCCTGCCCTCAGACTTTGGCACTCCTGGTTCTCAGGCCCTTGGACTTGGACAGGGTCTTATGCCATCAGTCCCTTAATTCTTGGGTCTTTGGATTCCAACTGGCACATACACCATTGGCTCCTTGGTTCTCAGGCCTTTGAACTTGGACTGAATCACACCACTGGCTTTCCTAGTTTTCCAGCATGAAAGCAGCAGATTGTAGGACTTCTTGGCCTCCATAATAGCATTAGCCGATCCCTACGATAAATCTCTTATGTATCTACATATATCCTATTAGTCCTGTTTCTCTGGTGAACCCTGATGAATACAGACATTATGAGAAACACCAGTACAGATGATCTAAGTTTCTTCCCTTTAGTTGAAAAGCCAATGGCTCTATTTGATCCACACACAGTTGAGGCAGCACAGTGAAATGAACAGGGCACTAAAATCAGGATTCTGCTTCCACTTCTGCCACTAACTGGCTGTGTCAACATGAGCAATCTGTTCACTGACCTCTGAGGCTCCATCTATCACCAACAGTCACTGATCCTGGAGAAGATCTTGGAGTCCACAGAGGGTCATAGGTTCTAAGAGTGCCTCCAAAGCACTTCTAGCACTAAAATACTCAGCCAGTCACAGGCTGGATAACTCCTTGACCAAGGTTTAGTCTACTGAGAAATTTTTGACCCACCAATGATGATTTGTAAATTTAACTTTGGGGATGCCATGCAAAATTAAGTTTAATTTTTATTGAAAATGTTAGAAATACATATATTTTTTCTCCTTTGCCCTCCTTATTGACTTTATTGCCAGTAAAATACCTTGAATCCATCTCTTACTTGGTCTGCCCATGGCCAGTGCCTTGGTCCAAGATCCGCTCATGGATCTCCCAACTGTTCTCCAAATCCATGTTGTCTTTTCTCTGCTAATACAGCCTGCACATCATCACACCAGTCACCTATCTAAATGTTAATCTGATCCATCTCCCTCTACTTAAAGACCATCAGTGAGCTCTACTGCCTGTAGAACTAAATCCAGATTCTTTAGCATTGTTTCCAGTGTCATATCTGACCTCAAATGACATTTCCAAAATCAATCCCAGCAACTGTTCTCACCACCCAAGACCTTTACACTTAGGGACTTATGGATTCAAGAACCTTCAAATCCAATCTGCCCTTGGCTTAAAAAGAAAAAAAAAAAAGAAGCAAGTTTTATTACTACATTACTACATACAAACTGCTCTCTTGCACTATATCCTATCCCTTTTGCATGACATTTTTTGCAAGCATAGGATTTCTTTAAAGAATCAAAAGAAGCTCCTTTAATCATTAACTGTTTGGGCACACTTTATTTTTTAATACTACTCAGTCTCCAAAGCAACATGGTTTGTAACTCACTCATTTAGCTGGTCAATCATCCATATAACATCCACTTATGAATCTTGTGTGTCCCATACTTGACAAAATATATATTAGGCTATATGTTGGTTCTCCCCTATATGATTTGTCTAAGCATTTCAATTACTGAAATATTTCATACTTGTCTTTAATCTTAGAACCATACTTTCAGCTTCAAATCTTGAAAGAAAAAATACTTAAAAAAAATTTCTTCTGCAAAATGGCAAGTTTGGAGTCACTGATGGCAAACAAAATCCTTTTATATTCCTCTGTAAAGAATTTTACTTTTTGTTAAGAAGCAATTCTCATCCTCTTCTAGTATAGACCTTGAAGGCAGGGATCCTAGCCAACTTGCCCACTACGGTAGCATCAGTGCCTAGAATGGCGCTTGGCTCAGAAAGTAGGCACTCAATGAATATATATCAAATGGATTTATGAATAGGCAAAAGGAGGTGTTGCACAACCACAGAACAGAAGATCTCCATACAAATGAATTCCTTAGATAAACCCTGCTATTTCACAAAATACAAGCATTTTTTAAGCCACTACTGCTAGATTCATGATGTAAGGGAAGATTTTTGGCTTTCTGAGGGACATAAATTTGGTGTTGATTTGCATTCCATTTATCAAGATTTTTCATTAGTATTATATTCAGAAGCAGTTTTGTAAATCTGCTACTCTCCCCTATTTGTAGGTATTTAGCCAAAGGATGGTAGCTTGCCCNACAAAGGATGGTGGCTTGCCCACCCCTACTTTATAGAAACAATCTCTCCCTAGTAGTAACGCATGGTAAATTTTAATGGCCATAAAAAATCACCTGGGAGATTTGATAAAAAAAAACAAACAAACAAACAAACAACACTCAAGATTCCTTTATACTCTGGAAATTCTAATTTGGTAGGTCTGGGGTGCAACCTATATTTTTAAAAGGCTCTCCAGATTATTTTGCTGAGGACTACACTGTGAGAAACACTGTATAGCAGACTAAGAGTAAACATTATTTATTTAGTTTTTTATATGAGTAATGTTTGTGAATGCTGGAACAGAACATGTTTTATGAAATATTAGGAAGTTTAAATAATTTAGATTTTCAGTTAATAATTATATTACCAAGAGTTCTTCCTTCCTGGAAGAATATCAGTTATAAATTCTATGTTCTAAATTAGATGGGTATCATTACAAGAATGTTAGTGAAAGGAAGATGGCAGTATTATATATTGCAGACAGCCCATCCCTGTGTGATCAGTGAGAAGGCCTTAATTCTAGCATTTGATGTGTTACAAATTAATTAAGTGATCTTGAGAAAATCACTTAATCTCTCCCTTTAGTTCCTCATTTATAAAATGGCACTAACTCGTACCTACACACTTCATAAAAATGGTTTAGGGGAAAATGTAATATGTAACAGTGATTTGGACTGTTCATAAGGAAGATATTTTAGAAATAAAGTATTAGGATTTTGCCCTACTTCCATAAGTTTGATGCTATGAAGGAGAGTTAGAAGCAGGAAAGTTCCCGCCAAAATAACTATTCAAACTAAGTAAGTTTGCCACAGTTCCAGGCAGGCTGAATCTGTCTGCCTGACAGAAGATATGAGAGACTGACAGAAGACATGAGACTCTTGAGTCAGAGACAAAGGACATTGCTAATTGCAGCAAAAGGAATCACAGGAGTAGCAGTATGGTTGTACCAGTGCCCAAGTCCCACAGGGCAAGGTGGAGGGCCCAATGGAGCCTGCATATGCAGAGGGGTGGGTCCCAGGGGATAACCTAAGCTTAGGGGATCTGCTGCTTTTAGAACAAGCAGTGAGCAAGCAGGCTTGCCTGGGAGAAGACCAGGTGTAATACAAGAACTGCAATGTATTTTCTTCCCAGGATTGCTGGCTGTGTAATCATTCCTGAGAAGTGGCCCAGGTAAAAGAACAGTCAAAGCCTTGGGATTTTGGCACATTCAGCAAGACACATAGGAGCTCAAGAGGCTCATATCTGGCTGTATCTAGCATACAGGGCATAATAATACAAAAGAATAAAATTTTCAAATAAGGTTCCCTGTTTATTTAAAGAATTACGATCCTAATTCTGAAGGAGGAAAATGCAAGGAGGAAATTTTGCCGTGCTATATTTTTCACTGTCTTTGGAAAGAAAATCACAAGATTCAAACGTGAATATTCCTGACTTTATATTGTTCACATTAATAGATAACAATTTGAAAAGCCACTACTGGAAAAATGATTAAAAATTGCCAAAGTAACTGCCACATCACAGAAATACCTTCAAGATAGCGGTTTCTACAAACTAACAATAGAACAGTCAACAGGACCGCCATGGGATCATGAAAGTGAAGCCAAGAATAAGTATGGGGTGGAAAAGGAAGGAGAAGGCATGTGGAAGGGAGAAGTAATATATGGATGACAAGCATTATAATAGAAAAGATCTGGTTTTCAAGACTCAGTTGGATGTAAAGCAGCACAGAAAGAGCAGGAGGATTCCACATCCTGTTTTCTCTCCTTTATATTGTGAAAGTGTGGATGAAGGCCAGTCTTTCTCAGCCAGGTTCTGAAGTGCATCATTTGGCTGCCAGATGCCCATTATACTAATTGGAGCACCAGCCTCCTCTATATCTCATTGACACAAGGATTCCAGGGCTACCCATTTCTTTCGCAGCATTAAAATTTAAGAATACCCACCCATACAATAAACTATAAAATATTCACATGGGCCTGTACTCCACTTTTGTGTTACACAGTAACTCCAGAGTGATTCTTCAGTAGCCTGCTTGGATGATGTGAAGGAATGCCAATACTAAATAGTTTTCTCATGCTAAAACATTTAATTTTATTCTTCTGGAGCGTATACTTGAAGCATTTGTGAATAGCTACAGTTTTATTGGCATCATCATCTTCCTTAAGAATTTTTTTTTCTTGTTAAGTCTATACGTACAACTGCTCTAAGTCAACAAATACAAAAATTAGAGTATTTTTGTCAGGAATACAAAAAGAAATATTTAATACCTTCACATTCAGAAATCAAAATGTTTATAAAAATATACATATGGCCATATAGGTATATTGTATATTGTACCCTAAGAAGAATCTATGAACATCAAACTAGTTATAGATACATTAATTTATTTTTTGTTTTATTCTCCATTTAAAAGGATAAATTTGAATAAATATTAATATCAATCTTCATTGAATGAACTGGTGCTTAATGAAAGTGACTTCCCGTAAAAATTTCTAAATATTCATGATTTTTAAAATGAGACTTTCTGTTAATACGACATTATTTAACTTTTTCCAAGAAAGACTCACATACAGGATGGATCTTATATTAAACAGGGTTCTGGGTTGCAGACAACAGAATCCACTCTGACTGGTTTAAGAAAGAAAGGATTTACTACAGGTATTAGATCGTTTACACAATCTTTGGAAAGGTTAGTGAAATAGATTCTAGGCCAAATGTCCAGGAACAACTTGGTGAAGATGCTGAACAGACCCCAAACCATACTGTTCCCGCCACAGTCAGGAAATTGGAGCCACCACATCTGAACAAAGAATCATGTGGTTTTTGCCAATTCCCATAGCACCAAAATGGATGCCCCAAGTCCTACATTTCCTCCCACATTTTCATGAAAATATATGTTAGAATCTATACCGTGTATCTATACCCTAAAAGAAAGGTAGGGGGATGGGCTGGAAAAGGTAGGTTTTTGTTTTATTGTTTTGGTTTGGTTTGGTTTTACACTCTTCATGGAGATGATGGGGTTTACCTTATTGGGGACTATAAAAATGCAGCCATTTCAAAATGTAGTCATGTTCAAAAGATTGTGAGCAAACTCAAATTGTAAATGTCAACTTCAGATTTTTATCACAAAATTTAGGGTACTTTACTTAAGTAAAGTATATTTTGCATGTTTAGGGTACTTTACTTAAGTAAAGTATATTTTGCATGTTTTTCTCATTCTAGATAAATAAGTGGACTTTTCTAGTGGCCCAGTCATTTTTTATTGTNGCAAAATTTAGGGTACTTTACTTAATATATTTTGCATGTTTTTCTCATTCTAGATAAATAAGTGGACTTTTCTAGTGGCCCAGTCATTTTTTATTGTTTTGTTACTTTGCTTATAATAAACTTTGGTCTTGGGGTGCCTGGGTGGCACAGCCGTTAAGCTTCTGCCTTCTGCTCAGGGCGTGATCCTGGCTTTGTGGGATCGAGCCCCACATCAGGCTCCTCTGCTATGAGCCTGCTTCTTCNTGCCTGGGTGGCACAGCCGTTAAGCTTCTGCCTTCGGCTCAGGGCGTGATCCTGGCTTTGTGGGATCGAGCCCCACATCAGGCTCCTCTGCTCCTCTGCTATGAGCCTGCTTCTTCCTCTCCCACTCCCCCTGCTTGTGTTCCCTCTCTCGCTGGCTGTCTCTATCTCTGTTGAATAAATAAAATCTTTTAAAAAAAATAATAAACTTTGGTCTTCATCCTATTTTCAGTTTTAGTCTCCCTTAGATTGGTTTGAAAATTCATCATTACATTACAGAGTTCCAAGTACAAACCCNTAATAAACTTTGGTCTTCATCCTCTTTTCCAGTTTTAGTCTCCCTTAGATTGGTTTGAAAATTCATCATTACATTACAGAGTTCCAAGTACAAACCCCAAACTATTACATATTTCTTTTGGTCAATATTGAATTTGTAACATGCCTTTTGTCTTTGAAGTTTTCTTAAACTCTACATACCATCTGCCACTGTTTTTCTTAGGGGATTGGTAAGACCTAGATAGAATATTTTTTGTGTCACTTACTCTTGATACACTGTTGTCTACCAAAGTTGGAGCTGTGCTTCATTTTGCAAACTATGAAATGATCTATTCTTCTTTAGATATAGTTGAATTTTGAAAAAAGAAAGAAAGAAAGAAAATAAATAAATAATAGCTTAGAGAAGGGCTAAACAAAAATTATTATGAGGCTCTGTATTAGCTCAGATCCTTTCAAAGTTTCTGATAACCAAAACTAGAATAGATTTTCTGTGTTCTCTAAAGTCTAGCCATTTTTTATGTCATAGATGTTGGTAGTTATAATCTTCCTTATCCTGATTCATGAGAATTTGGTATGATTCTAATAGAGCAAAACTTCTCCTATGGATGGTAAGGAGAAGTAGACATTGACGGTGAGGAGGTGGTCTTCCTCAACATTTATGAAATTCCATGCTGTTAGGACCCCACCTCTTTGACGAAACTGGTTAGGAACCCATCAGAACCTAGCTTGCTCAGCAAAGCAATTAGGATAAACCACAGGCCAGAAAAAATTAAACCTTATGGTGCCTGGCAGTCTTTCACTGGAAGATATTAGCAGTGAGAAATTCAAACATGCCCTTTTCCCTCTTCCAAAATATTAGATTTTAATATACATTAATATTGCATTTGTCTGCTACCTTTAAGAAAAAACTATGATGTGACTACTAAATCTTTAAAATACTTGCATTTTTAAAAGGTCTAAAAACGACGATGTGCTCATACCACCTCATACCATATACAAAGATTAACTCAAAATTGATCAATGACCTAAATATAAGACCTAAACACTATTAAACCAGAAAACATAGAGGTAAACTTTGGGTGTGATAATGGATTATTAGATAGAACACCAAAAGCACTAGCAGCAAAAAAAAAAAAAAAAAAAAAATTGGGCTTCATCAAAATTAAAAACTTTTTGTATCAAGGATATTATCAAGAAAATGAAAAAACACATAGAATGGGGGAAAATGTGAATCATATTATCTGAGAAGGGTTTAATATCGAGAATACATAAAGAATTTCTACCACCCAGTAACAAGAAGATGAGCTCATTCAAAATGGGTGAAGGACTTGAGTAGATATTGCTCCAAAGAAGATATGCAGATGGCCAATAAGTACATGAAAAGATACTTAACATTCTTAGTCACTTGGGAAATGCAAATCAAACCACAATGAGTTACTACATCTTACCTACTGGGATGGCTATAATTTAAAAAAGAAAAGAAAGAAAAACAACAAGTCTTGGTGAGGATGTGAAGAAATTGGTACAACTGGAACCCTTGGGCATTGTTGGTAGGAATGTAAAATGGTGAACTGCTGTGGAAAACAGTTCAGCAGTTACTCAAAAAGCTACAGAATTATCATATGACCCAGCAATTCCACTCTTAGGTAACCCATTCTCCAAATCCCAATTCTGGCAACCACTGATTTGTTTTCCTTCTCTATCATTTTGCCTTCCACAATACCATGTAAATAGAATTACAGAATACATTGCTTTTTGTGTCTGACTTAGCAAAATGCATTTAAGATCTCCGTCTCACATGAATCAAGTTTCTTTCTTTTTATTGCCTAATTGTATAGATGTATCAGTTTGTTTATCTGCTCACCTGCTGATCATGATTTCATGGATAGATAACTTGATATAATAGAGTTTTGATACTATAAGACTAAAGACAAGACACAAAGATAAATATGTATCTCATATGGGTCCAGTTCAGCAATTCTGAAACTACTTTCTACCCACACTAGAGCTGAACAAATAAGTAAATATACTGTAGATAATGACAGCCAGGTTTGTATCTATAAAAGAAAGAAATTACAAACAAGCAAAGGGAAATGCCAGAATAAACCCTGTGGTAACAGACTGGAGTTAAAGATAAGGGTATGAACTAATGTTTATTTTAGTATATATACAGATGGAGATACAAAGAGATAGATACATGGGTTAGTACACATACAAACATTTGCTAGCTCTACACACTGACAGGGTCTAGAAACAATGACTCTCTAGCTGCAACAAGAACACTGAGAAGCCAGATTTAGGTTTCTAAATACCATCCTCCAATCAAAGGATGCACGATTCTTCAAAAATGACTGATTCTTAGGCTAGGGCACAGAAAATATAAGATAAAAGCCAGGAGGAGCATCTTATAGTGTCAGAAAGTAAGTTAGTGCATAAAAAGGAAACAAGATATGGGTTCCTTGAAGTGACACAGGAACCAATGCTTAAGAGCTCCTGATGGGGGGGCAACTGGGTGGCTCAGTCAGTTAAGCATCTGCCTTCAGCTCAGGTCATGATCCCGGGGTCCTGGGATTGAGCCCCACATCAGGCTCCCTGGTCAGTGGGAATACTGCTTCTCTCTCTCCCTTTGCTCATGCTCTCTCTCCCTCTCTCTCTCAAATAAATAAAATCTTAAAAAAAAAAAAAGAGCTCCTGATGGCCAGAGCTGGGATCATTTGAGCAATACAATAAACAATGATAGTAATTAATTATACCCCAAAAAATAAAGTAAATATCCATAAGTCAATAAATATCATGAGACCATACTGATATAAACACACAAATGAATGAATAAATGAAAAAGAGGCAATTCTTCCTACAGAAGAACCAAAATTACAGGAAGAAAGAGGAAAATAGAACATCATCATTAGACTACTGTTGGCTTTAAAACAAACAAATAAACAAAAACCAGCCAGCCATTTCACCAGCAAAATGAGTTTATTCAAGAATAGCAGCAAATTGCAATGCAGGACAAGCAAACTATGGAGAACCACAGGCAAGTCTGGAGAACAGAAAAGAGAGGTTTGCTTTTATGGAGGAAAGGAAGAAGCTGGGAGAGGCTGTTTCAAAGAATTCAGGGTGGTGACAGCTTCTCATTGGCGGAGTGTGGCAGTTTCTCAATGGCTGGGCTGTTGGTGACAAGGTGAAATTCTTCCTTCCGCGTACTGGGGTATATAAAGTAAGTATCTTCCTGTTCAGGGTCTGTGAGAGCTTCCCCTTCAGGATTTCTGGACTCCATCTTTAATGAGGTTTCCACTATTTGTTTTCCCAGTACCAAAGTAATAATTGCTACAGGCAACATCCACTGATAAATGCTAAAATTTGTGAGTGAAACTTCAAAGAGGAACAGGTACCTACATTGCCTCATTATATCTCTCATCAAATATTTATTAATGTGCTTTTAACATATGTCTTCAATTTCTTAAATACTCCCTCCAGGAGATGGATCTTAGATCCCCTAGACTGGACTTCATAACTCCAATGGTCTAGACTTAGTAACTTACCCCCAAAAGTACTGAGTATGGAAAGAGGAAAACTGTACCTTCACAGTGGAGAGACCTGGCACAAAACCTAAACCAACTGATCAAGGCTAAGATCACCATTAATAAGATCTATTGACCTCATGTACCCCACATCCGCAACCTCAGTCTAATCACGTGAAAAAAAGGCAAACCCAACCTGAAGAACATACTATAAAACGTCTAACCAGTACTCTTCAAAAGTAAATAAAGACAAAAAACCTGAGGAGCTGTCACAGACTGAAGGAGACTGAGAAGAAATCACAACTAAAGGCAGTGTGGTACCATGACCTAAACTGTAGAACAGAAAAAAAAAAAAAAAGCCATTTAGTNTGTGAAAAAAAGGCAAACCCAACCTGAAGAACATACTATAAAACGTCTAACCAGTACTCTTCAAAAGTAAGTAAAGACAAAAAACCTGAGGAGCTGTCACAGACTGAAGGAGACTGAGAAGAAATCACAACTAAAGGCAGCGTGGTACCATGACCTAAACTGTAGAACAGAAAAAAAAAAAAAAGCCATTTAGTGGAAATACAGGGAAATCTAAATAGTCTGTAGTTAATTGCGTTTGTTGCATCAATCTTAATTTCTTAGTTTTGATCACTGTACCATGAGCACATGAGATGTTAACATTAGGAGAAGCTGGGTAGAGGGTATACAGGAACCGTCAGTCGTATCTTTAAAACTCTTCTGTAAATCTAAAATTTTCAAAATAAAAAGCTTAAAATTTTTTTAGCTTCAGGTAAACTCAGGGCTTACCTTCAATAACTTGGAATTAGTCACTCCCAGTGACTCAAACAAAAAATATAAACATATCAGTAGTAACCAGTTATCACTATTCACCTGTGCAACTTGAATGTGCAAGTTGCTCAGATTGAAATCTCCCTGGCGTCTGGCTGCGGTAGCTATCTGATGGCTGCTCTGTGAGGCGGCCCTAGTTCAACGCATGCAGCTGCAGACCCCAGGGTACACTACAGAGAATCAATCCCTTTCTCCTCTTGGCTGCTGCATCATGGGTGTAGATCAGCACTGGCAGGTGGATGGCTGAGGTGGGATGAAGCAAATGGAAGCTGGTAAATGGCACTTTGTAAAAAGAGGTTAAAGCATAAGGAATGTACTTCTGTTCACCTCAGTGCTTTCTCCTTACCTAAAATGCATGTAGCATCCAGGTACGCATCTAGCTTTAGGACAATGCAGAGGGCATTCTCTGGTTTACAATCCCTTTAATTCCCTGAATTACTCCTATCTGATTACGTACAAACTACTCATCCTTACTAGTCTCTTTCTGACAACATCCAGAACAGGGATTTCCAATGTGTCACTTCTAGAGCTAGTTAAAGAATTAAAAGGGGTCTAGGGGTGAGTAGCGATTTTTGAACTTTGACCATTTCCAACAATCTAATTAGATCACGAATTCACCTATAATAAAGCTCCTCAGAATATTACTTTTATTTAATATAAATAAACCATGAACCAAAGTGCTGATTGACAGTAAGATGTATTTTTGATTTGGAAAAGCAGAGAGATAAAGTAACTATTAATAAATGACATTTGTTAATACACACACACACACACACACACACAAACCCACAAAGGGGTCCATGGGGTGGCAATGATGAGGAGCCAGTGTGCTACTTACTGCTTAAGACATGCTGCCCTCAGCTCTTGACCCTACTAGCCATCTACCATCAGAATCCTTAGCTTCTTTCCCCCCAGCACTTCCTCCTACCCTGGAAAACCTTTTCTGGTGATGTTTTCCAGTAAAATACAAGTGCTCAGTAATTTAATGCCATCTTGATTGCCTTATGCATACTTAAGAAACTGTATACTTCATAGTATGTCTATGATTCATAAAGAGTGGAGTAAATATAGTGCCTATTTTTATACTTTCAGGAACATAATTCTCCACTTAAAATAGGTTCCATGAGAAAGATAAATTTAACTTTCATCATGTTTGTTTATATTACTTTTTCCAAGTTATAAATTCACCATTGAGGACTATCTGTACCCACATAAGAATTTCAGCTCTTAGTAACAAGAACTTCCATGGTTATGCTATTTACTACGGTTAGATCCTCCCAGCCTACAATGGCATAGGTGGATTCAAGACAATTTGACAAGCACAGAAAATATTGACTTTTAGAACCGTCTGATGCCAAAGATGATGAATACTTATAATACACACTTTATTTTTTAGGATACTCTGAAACGCTTCATATCTTAAAATGTTTAAAAATCAATACCTCTTTTTACTTTATAGCTGGTTTACAAAACATCCTTTAAAGGCTAAAAAATGACAAATGTAAATCCAATTTACCTAAGTATATTAAAATTTTAATAGAAGCAAAGAAGGTCCACCTAATCTCTTAGGGGCAGAAATCCATATCTATATAACAGATCCCTGAAGTTAGTTCAAAGATTAGTAAATTAAAATTACAGAAAACATTTAAATAGGCTTAAATAAGTTTATTTATATTCAAAATCAATTATCTCAAATACAGACCTCAAATGTAACACACAGTAGCACCCCAATGATAAATATTTCTTTAATCAATGGATAAAATGAATGAAAGAAAAGAACAGCCTCACCAAACCAAAAGAAAATATAAATATTCCAACCCTCTTCATTTAATCCCATTTTATTTTCCAAAACCCTAAAATTAAGACAAGGATTAGGAAAGTAGAAATATAAGAAAAATAATTTGGCATTATGTTTTTATAGTGTTAACCTGTATTTGCTTAAAATGATAGAAAAGCACAATGGATAACATATTAGAATAATATATTTCATATATTGGAATAATCATATATCAGGAAAAAAAGTCTTTACCTCTCTGAGATTTTTCTTGGTCTCTTTGTTTAGGTTGAACGAACAACAGTGTTTTCAGCTTTTTGAAATCTTTGCTCTTTAAACAAAATATATTTACATGAATGCATTCTATCTGTCCCTTTAGACACAATTTCTTCCAAAAATCTGGACAGGATCAATAGCCTAGGGAACATGGTATGTTTATGTAATTTTAACTTTACACATAAACTTTGTTGAAATAACTTTTAAAAACAGATTTACTTAAAAGAATTGAAGTACCAAGTATGGAATTCACTGGTCATATTATAGGTAGACAAGTTTGATTACAACTAAGACAATAAAACCATTACAGCAAATTGAGAATTGCTTGCATGATGAAAAACTATTTGAGTTATGGATATGAGTCACCCTATGAATGTAGTTGAATCTCATGTCAACTCAGTTAAATAAAGATCGCAGTCACCAAAAAGACTCCATGAACCTATTCAAGAGCATCAACAGTCCTTTTCACCTAGGAAATTCAATTTCAAAATAGGGTTACAGACTAAGGGCTATGCTATAAGGTGAAATGCTACTCAGTTCAGTTGAGTTCATTTATCGCAATAGAGTGTGTTTCTTCAACATTTTATTCCAGGTCTTAGGCATTAACATGAAACAGTATGACTACCCTCCAATATCTTGTTATCAATTTACTCCTCACATCCCATAGCCAATGATGAGAATCTGAATATAGATCTAAGATACTCCTAGACTTATTCTGTTAACTCGTTTGCTCTTATTAACAGTAGTAGTAATTACAATACTAATTTATTGAGCANTAAAATTTTTTTAGCTTCAGGTAAACTCAGGGCTTACCTTCAATAACTTGGAATTAGTCACTCCCAGTGACTCAAACAAAAAATATAAACATATCAGTAGTAACCAGTTATCACTATTCACCTGTGCAACTTGAATGTGCAAGTTGCTCAGATTGAAATCTCCCTGGCGTCTGGCTGCGGTAGCTATCTGATGGCTGCTCTGTGAGGCGGCCCTAGTTCAACGCACGCAGCTGCAGACCCCAGGGTACACTACAGAGAATCAATCCCTTTCTCCTCTTGGCTGCTGCATCATGGGTGTAGATCAGCACTGGCAGGTGGATGGCTGAGGTGGGATGAAGCAAATGGAAGCTGGTAAATGGCACTTTGTAAAAAGAGGTTAAAGCATAAGGAATGTACTTCTGTTCACCTCAGTGCTTTCTCCTTACCTAAAATGCATGTAGCATCCAGGTACGCATCTAGCTTTAGGACAATGCAGAGGGCATTCTCTGGTTTACAATCCCTTTAATTCCCTGAATTACTCCTATCTGATTACGTACAAACTACTCATCCTTACTAGTCTCTTTCTGACAACATCCAGAACAGGGATTTCCAATGTGTCACTTCTAGAGCTAGTTAAAGAATTAAAAGGGGTCTAGGGGTGAGTAGCGATTTTTGAACTTTGACCATTTCCAACAATCTAATTAGATCACGAATTCACCTATAATAAAGCTCCTCAGAATATTACTTTTATTTAATATAAATAAACCATGAACCAAAGTGCTGATTGACAGTAAGATGTATTTTTGATTTGGAAAAGCAGAGAGATAAAGTAACTATTAATAAATGACATTTGTTAATACACACACACACACACACACACACAAACCCACAAAGGGGTCCATGGGGTGGCAATGATGAGGAGCCAGTGTGCTACTTACTGCTTAAGACATGCTGCCCTCAGCTCTTGACCCTACTAGCCATCTACCATCAGAATCCTTAGCTTCTTTCCCCCCAGCACTTCCTCCTACCCTGGAAAACCTTTTCTGGTGATGTTTTCCAGTAAAATACAAGTGCTCAGTAATTTAATGCCATCTTGATTGCCTTATGCATACTTAAGAAACTGTATACTTCATAGTATGTCTATGATTCATAAAGAGTGGAGTAAATATAGTGCCTATTTTTATACTTTCAGGAACATAATTCTCCACTTAAAATAGGTTCCATGAGAAAGATAAATTTAACTTTCATCATGTTTGTTTATATTACTTTTTCCAAGTTATAAATTCACCATTGAGGACTATCTGTACCCACATAAGAATTTCAGCTCTTAGTAACAAGAACTTCCATGGTTATGCTATTTACTACGGTTAGATCCTCCCAGCCTACAATGGCATAGGTGGATTCAAGACAATTTGACAAGCACAGAAAATATTGACTTTTAGAACCGTCTGATGCCAAAGATGATGAATACTTATAATACACACTTTATTTTTTAGGATACTCTGAAACGCTTCATATCTTAAAATGTTTAAAAATCAATACCTCTTTTTACTTTATAGCTGGTTTACAAAACATCCTTTAAAGGCTAAAAAATGACAAATGTAAATCCAATTTACCTAAGTATATTAAAATTTTAATAGAAGCAAAGAAGGTCCACCTAATCTCTTAGGGGCAGAAATCCATATCTATATAACAGATCCCTGAAGTTAGTTCAAAGATTAGTAAATTAAAATTACAGAAAACATTTAAATAGGCTTAAATAAGTTTATTTATATTCAAAATCAATTATCTCAAATACAGACCTCAAATGTAACACACAGTAGCACCCCAATGATAAATATTTCTTTAATCAATGGATAAAATGAATGAAAGAAAAGAACAGCCTCACCAAACCAAAAGAAAATATAAATATTACAACCCTCTTCATTTAATCCCATTTTATTTTCCAAAACCCCTAAAATTAAGACAAGGATTAGGAAAGTAGAAATATAAGAAAAATAATTTGGCATTATGTTTTTATAGTGTTAACCTGTATTTGCTTAAAATGATAGAAAAGCACAATGGATAACATATTAGAATAATATATTTCATATATTGGAATAATCATATATCAGGAAAAAAAGTCTTTACCTCTCTGAGATTTTTCTTGGTCTCTTTGTTTAGGTTGAACGAACAACAGTGTTTTCAGCTTTTTGAAATCTTTGCTCTTTAAATAAAATATATTTACATGAATGCACTCTATCTGTCCCTTTAGACACAATTTCTTCCAAAAATCTGGACAGGATCAATAGCCTAGGGAACATGGTATGTTTATGTAATTTTAACTTTACACATAAACTTTGTTGAAATAACTTTTAAAAACAGATTTACTTAAAAGAATTGAAGTACCAAGTATGGAATTCACTGGTCATATTATAGGTAGACAAGTTTGATTACAACTAAGACAATAAAACCATTACAGCAAATTGAGAATTGCTTGCATGATGAAAAACTATTTGAGTTATGGATATGAGTCACCCTATGAATGTAGTTGAATCTCATGTCAACTCAGTTAAATAAAGATCGCAGTCACCAAAAAGACTCCATGAACCTATTCAAGAGCATCAACAGTCCTTTTCACCTAGGAAATTCAATTTCAAAATAGGGTTACAGACTAAGGGCTATGCTATAAGGTGAAATGCTTCTCAGTTCAGTTGAGTTCATTTATCGCAATAGAGTGTGTTTCTTCAACATTTTATTCCAGGTCTTAGGCATTAACATGAAACAGTATGACTACCCTCCAATATCTTGTTATCAATTTACTCCTCACATCCCATAGCCAATGATGAGAATCTGAATATAGATCTAAGATACTCCTAGACTTATTCTGTTAACTCGTTTGCTCTTATTAACAGTAGTAGTAATTACAATACTAATTTATTGAGCAATTAGTATGTTTCAAGCCTTATTCCAATCATTTTGCATGTATTAACTCAGAAATGCAGTTTACATTTTTAGACTTCCTATGTAAGGAGGAAACTCTCCTGGTTATTTAACGTACCTATGAATGACATACAGAATTTGCTAATTTAATTCTTCTGGTTTTTAGCAGCTATTTTTAAAAAAGGAATCAGTGACAGCAGCAATATAGTCTAACAAAGCGATACAGCAGGGATGATGCAATACATAATCTTTAAGACAAGGAACTTTGCTCCACTATGCCTCCTGCCAACATTGGGAAGTACATTGTACAATGTGAAGCAAATTAACACTCCCATCTTGGCTGGCACTGTTCTAATAAGATCTCATAATGTTATTCACATGAGCCCATGAAAAATGAACTTTTAACCAGTTTAACTCTATAATCTCAAATGAATGCCAGCAACCAGAAGAAAAATATTATTGATGTGCTTAACATATAATTAAATTGTACCAATTCTTTTTAAAAAGAGAGAAAAGTGAATTGTTTTATTTGATGTCAATATATTCCCCAAATACATATAGGAATTTAGCTCTAAAAGCATAACAGACTGGAATTTTCAGAATTAAATTTCACTCTGAGATAGAATATATGTAAGTAGTAAGCTCAAATTATTTTTAATATTAAATATATTGAAATTTCAAAAAGATCTATGAAACATGTATCATTGTGGAAAGAGCCAATACATTCATATGCATATAGAGAATGTGAAAATATACCAAAGTGTTTCAACTGACCATTTGTCATCTTGGGGATGGAATTTTTAGTCATTTTTATTTTCTTCTTTATAATCTTTCTGCAACTGCCAAATTTCCTACACTTAACTTGTATTATTTTATTTTATTTTATTTTAAAAATTTAAAAAGCTACACTTCTTTCTGATTATATAAGTAAAATATTTACATTTAAAAGTGAAAATCTAATGAAATTCTACTTACCATTATTCACCGCTTCACCAAGTCTGCATTCAGTTCCCTTTATAAGCACTTCAACCACAGTCTATACCATTAGCACTGCAATGCTAATGCTAATGAATGTTTAATTGGCTGTCTTCTTTCCTGTACCATAAACTACATGAAGGCAGGGACCAACTATATCTGATTAATTATTGTAGCCCCATACCTACTATAATGCCTAGCAGAGGTAGGCACCCAATAGTGTTGAAATGTGTTGTTTCCTTTAAAAATTATAAACTATAATAAGATCAACATTCCTGCACATACAATTTGTGTACTTATCCAATTACTCTCATGTGGTAAACTTCTAAAACTAGAGTTGCACAGACAAAGGCATGCACATTTTGAATTTGAATATACATTGTCAAATTGCCCTCCATAATCCCTGGAGAAATTTATATTCCCACAAACAATGGGGAGTGGAAAGTGTCCATTTCCCCATATCCTTGAAACACTGAGTACTGCCAGAGTAAAAACAAAATAAAAAACAAAAAACAAAACAACAACAAAAAAGCCACACTTTTCTGAAGGAGATATCATTACTATCTATCACTTTTATATTAGAAAAAAATTAAGATATTACAGATTTTGCAATTCTTAAAACTAGATAGCTATTAAGATGCAGATAAAAAATACTAAGCAAATCATACTTAGAATGATTGCTCATGCTGAATACAAGTTCATTAGCTGTATGATTTTTTATGGTCAAGTAAAACAGTGCCCATTCTTCCGCTCAACCCTTTTCAATGTACCCAAAGGGGAGACAATACAGAAAGTAGCAAAGAAGTGAGAGAAGAAAGATACCTGTGAACTGGGTTTGGCTGGGATCTCAGGGAATCGATGAAGGAGATTTCTAGACATGGGAGACAATATAGAAGCTGAGCAGGAGCATAAAGCAAAGATGACAAAACTGTTTTGAATGCCAGACCATCTAAAATTATTGCTCTCATTGTGTTCACTCTGTGTTGGTTTTGCCAGAGCCTTCAGCAGGGCCTCCGAGTATTTTAACCATGTCTGAGCTACATCACAAGGTAGCAAACTTGGGCTGAAGAGTTACAATCAGAAGGCGTGTCTCCCACAGTCGGGAGTGACCAAGAAGAGAACCAAGAGGATGATGAACTTGACGGACAAAAATCAGCTGCCCCACCTACCAGGAGATTCCCTTTCCAGTGCCATCCTGGGAGTTCCAGGCTTTGGTGGCAAGTTTTATTTGTACGTTTTTATTTTGGTTGTACATTACAAGGATGACATCACTCTCCCCGGGCCTCCTTTAACCTATAACAAACCCCAGACTGCCCCAATCCCAAAGTTTGCCTGAACTTCATCTGCATTTGCCTCACCAGTTGGAATACGTGTCTCAGATGCCAAAGTTGTCATCAGAGTCCAGCTTTGTATCCGTTTCCATTCCCATGAGCAGATGGCAGCCTGGCCCCGGTTATTTCAAATTCCATGGTCTTATCCCATGGAAGTCCTCACATGCCTCATGCCCGGGCACGCTTAACGACTCAGTGACCAAAGTACATGGCTTCTAGGGTCTTTGTCAACCTTATATTACTATAACAAAAGCAAATCAGTGATTGCCTGGGGACAGGATGGGAGGTATTACAAAGAGGCTGAGGAAACTTTGGGGAGTAATGGTATTTTCATTATTTTGACTGTGGTGATGGTTAATGGGTATATTATGGATCAACTTACCAAATGTACACTTTTACTATGTCAAGTATACTTTTACAAAGCTGTTAGTAACAGTATTAACATGTTCCCTTCTCATAATCCATTTCTTCAATCAAGAAACCAATGAACAAATACTTATCTATCACCCACTCTGGCTATCTGCATCCCTGATAGGAATAAAGTATTCGTGGCTGAACAGCATCTCAGGGAAGTCATTCTTTCATTTCCTTTACACAAATAAAGCACTATTTCAGAAGCAAAGCTTCCATAATATATTTCATTAGGTTAATCAAAAGAGAAAGTTGTCTGATACATATTTGAAACCAGTGGATTGTCTGTCTTTCCAGAGAAAAACATATGTCTAGTGAATAAAGACTCAAACTCTGAAAATTTCACAACCCAGTGTAGCAGAGTAGTTGTGTTAGGCTGGGTTTCACAGAAACAGAGCCTGAGATGGGGATTCTTTTGCAAGTGATTTGAGATTCTCCAGTAAAAACTATAAGGGGGGTAAGCAGGACAAGGACGAGGGAAGAAGCAAGGGAAGGATGTGGGTCCAACCTGATCCACAGGGAACTGCAGAGCAGAAATGATATGGCAAAGGGGTTCCTCTTTAAGGCAGAAGGTAAGGTACCCCAATATATGTCATCTTTTAGCTACAAGCCACACCTGGGAGTCTTGGGGTGTAACCTCCTGGGCATTTCTTGGCAGGGAAGCTGCCATCAACAGGCAATTCTTGAAAGAAGGTACAGCTGTGAGCTGTTGGCAGCCTATATTCACAACACCTGGAGAATGGGGGCACTTACCTACCCAAAAAACTGTTTCCGTTTTCCTCCATGAAGTGGGACTAATGATAGCAGCTCTTTCATATGCTTGTCAAAACTAAGTACTAATGGATGAAAGCATTCAGAATAGTGTTTCATGTTACATAGTACATGTAATTCACTTAGAATCATGCATAGCACATGGTAAATGCTCAATAAATGTTATGTTACTGTTGTTGCTGTTTTTGTGTCCTCAGAAGTACCCATACCAGGTGTCTCATTGCTCAAGTGCTATCCAGGTATCCACGGGTGAGATTTCTATTCAAACATTAGTTAAAGGCAACCTAAAGATCCCACATCTAGGTGACTGCCTAGATAAATGTGCACATCATTTTTATCTGACATTTTCTCCAAGTTCAAAATCAAGTAAGGGTAACCTTTTCCGGGTTTGTCATTAAAGAATAGGGATGGGTGTGAAAAAGAGAAAGCTTTTCCTCTAAGATCAGGAAAAAGACAAGGATGTCTACTTTCACCACTTTTATTCAACATAATACTGGAAACCCTAGCTGTACCAATCAGATAAGAAAAAGAAATAAACGCCAATAAGTTGGTAAGAAATAAGTAAAACTCACTATTTGCAGATGACATGATGCTATACATAGAAAACCCTAAAGACTCCAACAAAAAACTATTAGAACTGATAAATTCAGTAAAGTTTCAGGACACAAAACTAATATACAGAAATTTGTTGCATTTCTATACACTAATATAGTAGAAAGTAGCAGAAAAAGAAATTAAGAAAACAATCCCATTTACAATTTCCCCAAAAAGAACAAAATATCTAGGAAAAAACTTAACCAATGAGGTGAAAGACTTATACTTCAAAAACTATAAAATATTGAGAAAAAAGAAAAAGAAAGAAAAAGAAAAAGAAATTGAAGATGACACAAACAAACGGATTGGGAGAACAAATATTGTTAAAATGTCCATACTACTCAAAGCAATCTACAGATTTAATGAAACCCCTACCAAAATACCAACAGCATTTTTCACAGAACCAAAGCAAATAATTCTAAAATTTGTATGGAACCACAAAAGACCCTGAATAGCCAAAGCAATATGAGAAAGAGCAAAGCTGGAGGTATCACAGATTTCAAAATATACTACAAAGCTATAATAATCAAAACAGTATGGTACTGGCACAAAAATAAACAAATAGAACAACAGAACACAACAGAAAGCCCAGAATTAAACCCACACTTATATGGCCTATTAATCCATGAAAAAGGAGGCAGGACTATACAATAGGAAAAAGTCTGTTCAACAAATGGTTTTAGGATAACTGGACGCTACATGTAAAAGAATGAAACTGGACCACTTTTTTACACCATACACAAAAATGAACTCAAAATGGATTAAAGACCTAAAGGTGAGACCTGAATCCATAAAACTCCTAGAAAAAGGCATTTCTTTGACGTCAGCTATAGAAACGTTTTTCTAGATATATCTTCTCAGGCAAGGGAAACAAAAGCAAACATAAACTATTGGGCTACACAAAAATAGTAAGCTTTCACATAGCAAAAGAAACCATCAACTATCCAAGGCAACTTACTGAATGGGAGAAGATATTTGCAAATGATATGCCTGATAAGGGCTCAATATCAAAAATACATAAAGAACTTATACAACTCAACACCAAAAAAAAATACATATATATATCTGATTTTAAAAATGGGCAGAGGAGCTGAATAGACATTTTTCTTTTTTTTTTTTTTAAAGATTCCGTCCNAAATACATATATATATCTGATTTTAAAAATGGGCAGAGGAGCTGAATAGACATTTTTCTTTTTTTTTTTTTTTTAAAGATTCCATCCATTTATGCGACAGAGATAGAGACAGCCAGCGAGAGAGGGAGCACAAGCAGGGGGAGCGGGAGAGGAAGAAGTNCAAGCAGGGGGAGTGGGAGAGGAAGAAGTAGGCTCATAGCGGAGGAGCCTGATGTGGGGCTCGATCCCACAAAGCCAGGATCACGCCCTGAGCCAAAGGCAGACGCTTAACCACCANGGAAGAGCCTGATGTGGGGCTCGATCCCACAAAGCCGGGATCACGCCCTGAGCCGAAGGCAGACGCTTAACCACCATGCCACCCAGGCGCCCCTGAATAGACATTTTTCTAAAGAAGATGTACAGATGGCCAACAGACACATGAAAATATGCTCAACATCATCAGGGAAATGAAAATCAAAACCACACTGAGCACCTTACACCTGTCACAATGGCTAGAATCAAAAAGACAAGAAAAACAAGTGTCAGCAAGGATGTGGAGGAAAATCAACCCTTGTGTACTGTTGGTGGGAATGCGAATTCGTGCAGCCATTATAGAAAAGAGTATGGAAGTTCCTCAAAAACCAAAAACTTAAAAATAGAATTACCATATGATCCAGTAATTCCACTACTGGGTATTTACCCAAAGGAAAAAAACCACTAATTCCAAAAGTTATATGCACCTCTGTGTTACTGCAGCATTATTTACAATAGCTAAGATGTGGAAGCAACCCAAGTGTTCATGCATGGATGAATGGAAAAAGAGGTGGTATAGCTATACAATGGAATAATACTCAGCTACAAAAAATGAGATCTTGCCATTTGCAACAACATGGATGGACCCAGAGGGTATTATGCTAAGTGAAATAAGTGAGACAGAGAAAGACAAATACTGTATGGTTTCACTCATATGTGGAATTTAAGAAATAAAACAAACAATTAAAGAAAACACACACACACAAAAACAGGCTCTTAAATACAGAGAAAAACTCATGGTTACCAGAGGGGAGGTAGGAGGGGGTGAAATAGATAAAGCGGATTAAGAGTACACTTACCTTGATGAGCATTAAGTAATGTACAGAATAGTTGAATTAGTATACTGTGCACCTGAAAGTAATATAACACTGTATGTTAATTATACTTCTNCCTTGATGAGCATTAAGTAATGTACAGAATAGTTGAATTAGTATACTGTGCACCTGAAAGTAATATAACACTATGTTAATTATACTTCTTTTTTTTTTTTTAAAGGAAAGGGTAGCTGAATAAAAAAGAGTGGGTACTATCTCCACATTGACTGAGATTTGCTTCTGTGGCCACCCTCACTAGATGGATTCTTCACCTAGCTCCTGAGAGGAAATCCAAAACCAAAAATAAAACCTCTCTCTCACCTATGCCGTGTGACCCCAATCACAAGACCAGAGTCTTCCTCAAGCGTTCCTACAAAGCTACACCCCATACTTGGAGGGACACTTGAAATCAGTCCCAGGGGCCAAATCTTTGATTCTTGCATTCTCCAGGGGCAAATATAGAAAATTTAGACTCTTCCTCCTCTTCTATCTCCTAGTTTTGGAAACCAAATTGACCTCTTAGTCATAGCTGATGGAAGAGGGTCGGATGGGTCAGTGGTAAGTAGACATGGTTCCCAGCAGAGAGAAGGCAGCGATTTTCCTGTCTAGGAATGACAGCAAATTCGAGGAGGGGGCGGGCTTCGCCGCGGTGGCTGCTTCGCCCCGGGTCCTGGCGAAGGAACCCCGCGGTCCGGCTGGCTTTCAGAACCAGCACACCAAGGGGAGCCCCCAAGGGAGAGGCGGCCCTGGCCGGTGCGGGCGCCCGGGCAGCTGTTACCTTTTCGTGTACGGGGTCAGTGCTCAGAGGAACGCCAGGGTCCCGGCCGCCTGCCCGCTGGAGGCTTCCCCTTGCCCCCGCAGGCCTGGGACCCGGCCATTACCACCCGGGAGCCTCCAGTCTCGCTCTCCCGGGGAACGCCGGGGGCTCCGCCACCTCCCGCGAGGCGACGGCGGGGGATGAGGGGGATTGGAGGCGGACCACTGGGAGGACCTGCCTCCGGCCCCGCCCCTCGGACCCAGCGGCGCCTTACGTTTCCTCCCTTCTGGGCTCCTTAGATTAAGAAGCCCACCAGTCAGTTAGCCGGGGATGGGGAGGCAGGTGCTAGCATGGCAGTGTAGCGTGCATGGAGGCGGGGGAATTTGAACCTTTATTTTTATTTGGAAACTACGAAGGATAAGCTCTGGAGGTAGATGCAATGTTTACATTCATTCTTAAAATGTGACTCTAAAATAATATAGCGGGAGTGAGGGAAACCCTCAGGGTGGCGACCAGCTGGAAGGTGTCCTTAGGTGCAAGTTTGAGAAGCGTCGTTGCGTACGCGGGTGCTTCTTTTAAACAGGAGTGCCCGCCGGGCCGGCTGCGCGCAGGGTCCGGCTGTAGGACACGCCCTCGGCCTGAGCTCCTCGTGGAGCCCCGCCCCCGCCCCTCAAGCCCAGGTCTGGAGAGCATCGCTGACCCGCCCCAAGTCAACCTCCTTTCCCAGAGAAGTTTGAGTCTCGCATCTGGGCCTTATGGAAAACACTGAAATGGTGGGGGATAAAAAGCCATAAACAGAACTTTGGGGAAGTGGGCGGTGAAAGCCAGCGTCTCTACTTTGCCTCCAAGATGAATGGTACTGGTGGCTCAAAGGGGCCTGGAAGTTCTCTTCCTAGGCTGATTTATAAGTTATTGCTTATAGTTTTGATGGGGCAACTTAACAACAAAATAAACCCATTTGCTTTCCATTTCATGGGAAACGAAGTTAAAAACACTTTGGTTATTTTTAAGTATTTACGATGCCATCTAGCAACGGTCGCATAAGTAGCTGGTCCTCCGCAGTGTTCACACGGTGTTCCATTAGCGAGGCCTCTAAAGAGCCTCATGCCAGAACTATAGGGAATCGCGATGGCAATGTGCATGACTGGGAGAAAATACAAATGTAGAACGAGGCTGCCTTTTTGTGTTCTCTTGGCAGAAAAGAATAGCAAGTTTGAAGCGTCATGAAGAGTTAAGTTGTCTTTTGGAAGACCCTCCAAATGTGATGGGCTCTAGGAGAGAAACACAGTGAATTGGAAAAACCTATCAGTTCTCCTGTATCTTCCTCCTGTGTTTCTCCTTTAGGACTCCCACAAAACACTTCATTTCTGGTCACCAAATGCGGAGGTTTTTCTCCACTTTAAGCAATTCTCCGTGACACCAGCTGGGAGACGTAAAATTTAACTGGTTTTGAACACTATCTATGTGGACATGGTGTCAGATCCCACAGGTGAAGGGCTCAATTCCACAAGACTGCTCCCACAAGATGCCAATTGGAAATAGTAGGTTACCAACAACTTCTGTCCAATCTGGCTGCAAACTGGAGTTTCCCACAATATTCTTCCCCTTGGATTCTATTATTTGCTAGAACAGCTCACAGAACTCAGGGGGAAACTTACTTATGTTTACATTTACTAAAGGATATTATAAAGGGTACAGATAAACAGCCAGATGAAGAAGTACAGGGGGGAGGTCTGGAAGGGTGCTGACCACAGCAGATTCTATTCCCGTGGAGTTGGGGTGCATCACCTTCCCTGGAAGCTGTCCAGACCCCATGCTATTGGCATTCTTATGGAGGCTTCCTCATGTAGGCACAATCGATTATCAACTCTCATTTCTACCCCTCTCCCCTCTCTGGAGAAGTGGGGGGGAGGCCTGAAAATGCCAAGCTTCTAATTATGGCTTGGTCTTTCTGAGGACCAGCCCCCATCCAGGAGCCATCTAGAAGCCTACTCAGAGTCACCTCAAAAAAAAAAAAATGCTTCTAGTGCTCTTAACACTTAGGAATGAACAGGTTTTTATGAGCCCTGTGTGAAGAATGGTTCCTATTGGCCTGAGGACAAACTCCTAACTCATTAGATTTTAAAGGCTTTCTAGTTGGCCTCACTCCTTCCACTTTCTTCTCTAGCCTCACCTCTTTTTAACCCTCCCTGCCTCTCCATCTCCTGCCACACCTCTTTCCCAATGGCTCTTGTTAAAATACTCTGATCTCCTCTAGGTATAGGAATGCTTCTTTGATCACTCAGCCTGAAATGCTCTTTGGCCCTTTTTTCTCTGGTTGGCTCCTCCTGTTCCATCGGGTCTCTGATTAGACGATTTTTCTCCACGTAGTTTCCCGGGTTCCACTCCATAAGCTCTTACAACCACACCAGACCTCCACCACAGCACCTATTGCACAGTATTGTAATTGCCCATTTCCCCCTATTTTACTACCAGACTAAGCCATTAACCTGTGCCCAAAAGGAAGCTGCACCTGTAAAGAGCCTGAGCTTTCAAGTCCAAGAACCTGGTTCCAACTGCAGTACCTGCATTTATAAGTTGTGGGCACTTCAGAAAGTTTCTTAACCGGTCTGGGTGTCAGTTTCCCATCTGTAAAGAAGGAGAATCACTATAAGGACTACTGAGATAACGCACATGAAGCATTTGCATATAGCCAGGCAATTTAGTAGATGCTCATTAAATAGTAGTTATAAATGGTAACAGTTCTGCCCCAAAGTATCCTCCCTAGACTGAACTCCTCTCAAAAGAGTGGACACCCTCTCATCACCACTGAGTGGAGAGAGGGGAAGAAGAAAACTATGATGTTCCTGACCCCCCCCAAAAATCCTCATTAGCTGTATGTACTTACAGAGGTTATTGGTCTTTCATTCCTCAGTTTCTTTATCTGAACATGTGTAATTAGTATCATCATAAGATAGATATGAAAGTATTTTGAAAAGATACAGCATTTTGAAACAACATGTTCCTTTCCCTATTTTTTTATTTTAAGCAATGTGATTTTAGAACATTAAAACAGTGAAACCAGCTGGGGGCTAAGAGACCATAAATAATGTAAAACAGCAAACCCCCACTTTAAGCCATGACATGTAACATTTTCCTTCCTGCATCCTTTATACCAGAAAAGACAAGAAAAGTTGTAAAACCAGTTGTTGGAAATTTCACCACACTTTCTGCCCCCACCTACCAAGACAGCAGTGAGACAAGCCAAGCATGTGAACAGCTTGTATAAAAATCCTCAACAGTCAGGAAAATCTATATCCTGCACAACAAAGCCTTAGATCATTGAGATTATTATTATTTTTTTTTACAGTTTATCATCCATGTTAGACAAACTATTAGAAGTTTGTCTGTTAGAACTACTTCTGATAGAAAACGCATTAGCATTCTGGAGGAAAAGAGAAGATTGAACATACACATATCTAATTTTGCTTCTTGTCATTTCTATAAAAGTGATAGTAAAAAGGTTGTTTTACAACACACAAGATAAAAGGAGCAAGAGAGGAAACACCGCAACAAGATATAGGGAGCGGGAGAACAGTAAGTGGTAATTGACTCAGAGAACTGACCTAGACCTAACTAAGCCTGCAGAGGGAGAGCCCAGAAGCGACAACCCAGTTCCACTACATAATCCCAGAAAGATCTAGAATTGGCAGCACCAGCTACCTCTGGAAGTGGGGGCAAACATGGGGCTGTCAAAGGACTGAGTATGTCTGTTTTAGAAGAGGTTAGATCCTCAGATCACTTTCTCCCACTCTGCAACAAATCAAATGTTTCTCCACCACCTCATCTAAATACTGGAAGTTTACTCTCTGGAGGTAGAAAGCAGGTTTCTGAACGAGGTGACATCAGACACAAATAAGGACAGAAGTATTGTACCAAAACCAGAAATATTAACAGAATCTTTATATACCAAATATTTTAAGACCCCCCCTTGTCCAATCTCCTTTTTTTAAATGAGCTCTGGAATGAAGTGAACCAAGGCTATATCTTTCAAGCAGGGAATTAGAAAATACTTCTTTAGGGAACATGAGTAATCCAAATCAATATATCTAAACATACCCACAAAATTTCCCTGCCAAATCACCCTTCAGTGAATTCCATAGTCGAAAGCCCAGAGACTCCAATCAGTTCAGGGCTCTCAAATATGAGCAGATGGTCAAGGATCACCAGATATCTGAAAAAAAGCCCTGTTGCGTAAAAGTCAGATGAAAACAAAAGGGAGGTAACTTGGAGAAGCAGAGACCATGCAGGCAAAATAATGCCTTAAATAATTATTATTAACATGCTCAGACAAATAGGAAAAGTTACTTTATCCATACAAAAAGAACAAGACACTATCCCACTTTAAGACTTACTGTAAAGTTATAGTAATCAAGACAATGTGGTGGTATTGGCAAAAGAACAAACAGATAGATCAACGGAACAAAATAGAGAACCCAGAAATAGACCCCCATAAATGTAGTCAACCGATCTTTGACAAAGAAGCAAAGATAATACAATGGAGCAAAGATAGTCTCTTCAACAAATTGTGCTAGAACAACTGGACACTCACAAGCAAAAAAATGAATCTAGATACAGACATTATACCCTTCACAAAAATTCATTCAAAATGGATCACGGACCTAAATGTAAAAGACAAAACTATGAAATGCCTAGAAGATAACATAGGAGAAAACCCAGATGACCTTGGGTAAGGAGAGGCCTTTTTAAGTGCAACACCAAAGACACAATCCATGAAAGAAATAATTGATAAGCTAGACTTCATTAAAATTAAAAACTTCTGCTCTGTGAAAGACAATATCGAGAGAACAAAAAGACAAGCCACAAACTGGGAAAAGATAATTTGCAAAAGACACATCTCATAAGAACTGTTATACAAAATACTTTAAAAAAAATAACTCTTAAAACACAACAATAAGAAAACAAAAAACTCAGGGTGTCTGGGTGGCTCAGTCGGTTAAGCATCTGCCTTCAGCTCAGGCCATGGAATTGAGCCCTGTGTTGGGCTCTCTGCTCAGTGGGAAGTTTGCTTCTCACCCTTCCTCTCCCTCTGTCCCTCTCTCCCTGCTTGTGTTCTCTCTCAATCTCTCTCTCTCTCTCT